>NC_060215.1:159032759-159647082 GCF_021130785.1 Homalodisca vitripennis
ACACGTTGCTGGACTTCAATCTTATATTATATCCGGCTTTTACACGCGCGGGTGTGGCACATTTTACGAAAATATAAATAAAATGTTGGAAATGTGACACGTGCAAAAATGAATTAGCTTACGTATAAAGCAAAAATATTTGGGGGAAATACGCAAAATAGAATATTTAAAAAGTAGAGTTTAGTCTTTATTGTAGAAAAAAGTGGGGGTTCTAGCGTTATTATTAGGTCTAACACCCCAATAGAACAAGACTAACTCTGGTGTATATATTCTCAGTCTCTAAAACGTATATACGTTAGCGTCTTTCATGTTTGAATTCGCGGGTAAATAATTAAATATAAGCAGCATTTTCACTATGTAGTGGTTGTTTTCTGTACAATTACAAACGGAGGCTTTACACAGAACAGCTAGTAAATTTCTAGTGTTGAAAACAAGTTAGATTTATAAATAGTTTTGTCATTACCTCTCACACAAAATTATAGTGGACAAGGTCTGTCACCTGGCGGCCGTCTTCAGTACTACGCGCGCTCTGTTCCTAGCGACAGCACGTTGTCAGGAAGGACAGCACGGCGACGCTAACTTTTGGCGACACTAAAACCAGTTATTTGTTTGATCGGTAAATAAATTTTTATTTTATTCTTTGAATCCATTTATCCCCTAATACTCCAATTTAGAGTAAAAATATTGGATACCATGTTCTTGTTGTACTCAATTGTATATATGTACTCAATTTTATTTAAATTATTTAAGTAACTTTCTAGGAAATGTTCACAAAAGTTACATGTCTCAAATTTATGAAATATTTAGCACCCTTAAAATACCTTACCTTTAGTTACATCAAAATGTAATCCCCTAAGTCAAATTATTTTACAAAATGTATAACTTTAAACATAAATCTTACAAGCACAATTTATTCCTTTAAGGTTTCTTTTGTAAAGTACGCATAGTTTATTCATAGTAAACACAAAAATACTACTACTTCTAACTAAATAATAATACTTCTACTTTCGTCTTAATTGTTTTTTTATGTTATGTAACTAGCAATCATACTAAGAAAAGTAAATGAGTCTTAGGTTTATACTTTAACTTAGAATTCGATATATCGAAACACTTCAAGAACAAAATAAACCGAATGAAATTATTTAATGTTTGCTTATGTGATAAAGTCAAGATGAACGTGGCCAGTCCAGGCACCTATCAGGACCTTATGCTAAAGGTGATGATTTAATTACGACCACTACACTACATAACTTACTGGTAAACATGCATATGTACAGCCAACCTGTCATAAACACTTTATACGCTAAAGGAATGATTCCAAACACTGATTCATCCTATGATATGTACTGTGTATTGTATTAGTTAATGTTTCCTTATGTGATAAAGTCAAGATGAAAGTGACCAGGACAGCAAAATATCAGGACTTTATGCAAAAGTTGATGATTTATTTATAACCACTACATTACATAACTTAGTGGAAAATATCCATATGTATAGCCAACCTGTCATAAACTCTTTTTTCGCTAAAGGAATAATCCCGAACACTGAATCACCCTATGATATGTACCGTGTACTGTATATGTATACTGTAATGCCGCATATACACACAGTGTTTTTGTTTTTGTTTTGTTTTTAGTTTTCTTGACTTTATATCAATATATAGAATTTGAATTTAATCTGTTATTTAAGTGTCCCGTAACCATTACAGTAGCACGTTCGCCATTATCACGTGTAATGAGACCTTAGCTGTGATAAATGCCAGTTAATATTCTGTTCAGTACTTCTGTACGGCCAACCCCATTAAAGCGTTGGGTCACGTCTTTTGTATTGGGTTTGAAATTTCAGTCGCACTCGATATCTTTGCTCTTAGAACCCTACTTTGCTCTTAGAGTTTATTCTAAATTAGTTTGTTAATGTTTAAGTATTGTTAATATGTAACCTATAGCTTCTGTACAGTTAAAAATTATTTATTTAGTCCTAAAATAATTAATCTTTCGCTTTTTACTGGTCCAAAAGTCCTGGACGGTTGTTTGCTATCTTTGGAAAAGTATCCTGACGTTTTACTGTTCCAATGGAAGGCAAAACCTTAAATTTAAAGAAGAATCTATTTAATTTAAGGTTTTTTTTAAAAATAGATTCTTCTTTAAATTCCGCAAGAATACATATATTATAAAATATGTTTCGTATGTCTGACAATTAAATATCATCAGTGTTACTAATTACGACTTAATATTCTTAAAAGATTATTTTTCTATTTAGTATTTCACAGTTAGTTATTACTGCGACTTCACTACATAAAGTTTACACACATTTATAACTATTATTACTGTAAGACTAGTTAGCTCGTATTTATTTAAGTAAAGTAATTAATACAGACTGTACTATGATGTAATCAGATTAATTATAACGTTGAATTAATTATCTGTACTGATCGGAGTTGATTACGGTCGTCACAGATAAATCCTATAATGCCTTAGGTAATTGTTTCATACGTACACATATATACCGACATAATAACAACATGTTCACTATAACGCCTGATTACCCCTACAAAGTCTGAGCTTGCCTCAGTGCTAACAACTGGAGTAAGCTAAATGTTATTATATAACAGCATTACTGAGTAAACTATATTGTAAAACAAAACATTACCTGGAGTATCACACCTACTCAGGAAATATTGGCCTAGATGCTGATTGACATTGGTTAACATGTAAATGTTTGTTGGGCCGAAATCGCGGTCGATAGTGACTGCGGTCAGCCGAATATTGCCTCTTACAATATTTACAGATTGCCTGAGCTGCCTCAGTGCTAACATACTGTTGGCAAGTTTGGATAACACACATACGGTGAAGCTACTGTACCAGACTCTTACAATATTTAGAGATTGCCTGAGCTGCCTCAGTGCTAACATACTGTTGGCAAGTTTGGATAACACACATACGGTGAAGCTACTGTACCAGACTCATACTATATTTAGAGATTGCCTGAGCTGCTTCAATGCTAACATACTGTTGGCAAGTTTGGATAACACACACGGTGAAGCTACTGTACCAGACTCATACAATATTTAGAGATTGCCTGAGCTGCCTCAATGCTAACATACTGTTGGCAAGTTTGGATAACACACATACGGTGAAGCTACTGTACCAGACTCATACAATATTTAGAGATTGCCTGAGCTGCCTCAGTGCTAACATACTGTTGGCAAGTTTGGATAACACATATACGGTGAAGCTACTGTACCAGACTCATACAATATTTAGAGATTGCCTGAGCTTAGTGCTAACATACTGTTGGCAAGATTGGATAACACACATACGGTGAAGCTACTGTACCAGACTCATACAATATTTAGAGATTGCCCGAGCTGCCTCAGTGCTAACATACTGCTGGCAAGTTTGTATAACACACATACGGTAAAGCTACTGTACCAGACTCTAACAATATGTAGAGATTGCCTGAGCTGCCTCAGTGCTAACATATTATTGGCAAGTTTAGATAACACACATACGGTGAAGCTACTCTACCAGACTCATACAATATTTAGAGATTGCCTGAGCTGCCTCAGTGCTAACATACTGTTGGCAAGTTTGGATAACACACATACGGTGAAGCTACTGTACCAGACTCATACAATATTTAGAGATTGCCTGAGCTGCCTCAGTGCTAACATACTGTTGGCAAGATTGGATAACACACATACGGTGAAGCTACTGTACCAGACTCATACAATATTTAGAGATTGCCCGAGCTGCCTCAGTGCTAACATACTGCTGGCAAGTTTGTATAACACACATACGGTAAAGCTACTGTACCAGACTCTAACAATATGTAGAGATTGCCTGAGCTGCCTCAGTGCTAACATATTATTGGCAAGTTTAGATAACACACATACGGTGAAGCTACTCTACCAGACTCATACAATATTTAGAGATTGCCGGTGATGCCTCAGTGCTAACATACTGTTGGCAAGTTTGGATAACACACATACGGTGAAGCTACTGTGCCAGACTCTAACAATATTTAGAGATTGCCTGAGCTGCCTCAGTGCTAACATACTGTTGGCAAGTTTGGATAACACACATACGGTGAAGCTACTGTACCAGACTCTTACAATATTTAGAGATTGCCTGAGCTGCCTCAGTGCTAACATACTGTTGGCAAGTTTGGATAACACACATACGGTGAAGCTACTGTACCAGACTCATACAATATTTAGAGATTGCCTGAGCTGCCTCAGTGCTAACATACTGTTGGCAAGTTTGGATAACACACATACGGTGAAGCTACTGTACCAGACTCATACAATATTTAGAGATTGCCCGAGCTGCCTCAGTGCTAACATACTGTTGGCAAGTTTGGATAACACACATACGGTGAAGCTACTGTACCAGACTCTAACAATATTTAGAGATTGCCTGAGCTGCCTCAGTGCTAACATACTGTTGGCAAGTTTGGATAACACACATACGGTGAAGCTACTGTACCAGACTCATACAATATTTAGAGATTGCCTGAGCTGCCTCAGTGCTAACATACTGTTGGCAAGTTTGGATAACACACATACGGTGAAGCTACTGTACCAGACTCATACAATATTTAGAGATTGCCTGAGCTGCCTCAGTGCTAACATACTGTTGGCAAGTTTGGATAACACACATACGGTGAAGCTACTGTACCAGGACTCATACAATATTTAGAGATTGCCTGAGCTGCCTCAGTGCTAACTATACTGTTGGCAAGTTTGTATAACACACATACGGTGAAGCTACTGTACCAGACTCTTACAATATGTAGAGATTGCCTGAGCTGCCTCAGTGCTAACATACTGTTGGCAAGTTTGGATAACACACATACGGTGAAGCTACTGTACCAGACTCATACAATATTTAGAGATTGCCGGTGATGCCTCAGTGCTAACATACTGTTGGCAAGTTTGGATAACACACATACGGTGAAGCTACTGTACCAGACTCTTACAATATTTAGAGATTGCCTGAGCTGCCTCAGTGCTAACATACTGTTGGCAAGTTTGGATAACACACATACGGTGAAGCTACTGTACCAGACTCTTACAATATTTAGAGATTGCCTGAGCTGCCTCAGTGCTAACATACTGTTGGCAAGTTTGGATAACACACATACGGTGAAGCTACTGTACCAGACTCTTACAATATTTAGAGATTGCCTGAGCTGCCTCAGTGCTAACATACTGTTGGCAAGTTTGGATAACACACATACGGTGAAGCTACTGTACCAGACTCATACAATATTTAGAGATTGCCTGAGCTGCCTCAGTGCTAACATACTGTTGGCAAGTTTGGATAACACACATACGGTGAAGCTACTGTTACCAGACTCATACAATATTTAGAGATTGCCTGAGCTGCCTCAGTGCTAACATACTGTTGGCAAGTTTGGATAACACACATACGGTGAAGCTACTGTACTAGACTCTTACAATATTAGAGATTGCCTGAGCTGCCTCAGTGCTAACATACTGTTGGCAAGTTTGGATAACAACACATACGGTGAAGCTACTGTACCAAGACTCATACAATATTTAGAGATTGCCTGAGCTGCCTCAGTGCTAACATACTGTTGGCAAGTTTGTATAACACACATACGGTGAAGCTACTGTACCAGACTCTAACAATATGTAGAGATTGCCTGAGCTGCCTCAGTGCTAACATACTGTTGGCAAGTTTGTATAACACACATACGGTGAAGCTACTGTACCAGACTCATACAATATTTAGAGATTGCCTGAGCTGCCTCAGTGCTAACATACTGTTGGCAAGTTTGGATAACACACATACGGTGAAGCTACTGTACCAGACTCATACAATATTTAGAGATTGCCTGAGCTGCTCAGTGCTAACATACTGTTGGCAAGTTTGGATAACACACATACGGTGAAGCTACTGTACCAGACTCTTAACAATATTTAAGAGATTGGCCTGAGCTGCCTCAGTGCTAACATAACTGTTGTGTGCAAGTTTTGGATAAAACACAACATACGGTGTGAAAGCTACTGTACCCAGACTCAATACACTATTTTAGAAGATTGCCGGTGAGCTGTCCTCAGTTGCTAACATACTGTTGGCAAGTTTGGATAACACAAGCATACGGTGATAGGCTACTGTATAAACCAGACTCATACACATATGTACGAGATTGCCTGAGCTTCCTCAGTGCTAAACAATACTGTTTGCAAGTTTGGATAAACACACATACGGTGAAAGCTACTGTACCAGATCTCCATACAATATTTAGACGATTGCCCGGAGCTGCCTCAGTGCTAACATAACTGTTTGGCAAGTTTGGATAACACAACATGACGGTTGAAGCTACTGTACCAATACTCATAACACTATTTAGAGATTGGCCGGAGATGCCATCAGGTGCTAACATACTGTTGTCAAGTGTTGGATAACACACATACCCACCCCCCCCCCCCCCCACCCAAATCATAGTCCCAGCTACGGAGTCAGTTACCCAAATGGGCTGGGAGTCATGCCCAGTTATATGCCTAAATAACTAAAGAGCATTTTAGGCATTTCTTTATAGAATCTGGCAACCTGTTAATGAAGTGAATCACCCGCTTGGGGGAGAAAGTGTTCAGAAACTAACAGTATAAATCCAAATAATAAATAGTAAGCTAATAAATAAAACACACAGAGAAGATTCACATGCATGGGTTCAGTATAAATATTAGCGTCATAAGAGTTCACAGTACATTCATCTGTGTAGCTTGGTCAAACTGAGCTTGTTAAAAAACATAACTAGACGAAGGACATAAATAATTTATGTCTAGTGTTAAATAAATTGGCATGTGAGAACAGCTGGGTACTGGAAAACTAACTGACCTCTTAAGAACCATAACTTTATATGTAGTATTCAATAGCGTGCTAAAATACTAATATTGTGCGTTTTCACCTAATTTTTTGGAATAATTTTTTCTTTGCCATCTTTTCCAAATAAAGTATATTTTAACTGTTTTTATACGTTAAAAATTTTCATAATGTATGACAAAAGAATTAACGTATATTTTAGTTATTTAGACTAATTAGTATTATAAGTACTTTTAAAAAATTTGAAGGTTGATATAATAGTGACATTTATTCAAGAAAATTTGCTTAGTATGTAGATGCACTAGTTGCACGTATGCTTATGTTATGAAGAGGAGTAGTTTGTTTGTGTCTTCGTGATGTGAACCCAGGATCTCTCACTTTAATTGGTAGGCTCTCATGCACATCCGGCAAGTGGTATATCTTTATTCAAGTCCCGTTGGTGCAAATACTCTTTGAACATTAATTAGTATTGAAATTAAAAATTAATCCTTTATGAAGTGTTATATTATACACAAAACAAAACGATCTTTGCAGTCATAGGTTCACTTCAGTGCGTTTCTCTTTTCCGTTGAGATTAAAATTTTGTCCAACAAGTTCTTTAGAACATTCCTCAATCACTGTCAAACAGCTTTTTGAGGTCATGAGTAGCGTCACGCTAAAGTCGTTTTAAAACTTGTCTGTGCAGGCGCCGATATTTTATCTTCCTCTACCTTTTCAAACATAGAACATCAACATGTAAAGTTACTCAAAATCCATTGCACAAGTGATAGTGTGTCTACCATTCTCGATCAGGAGTTCGACTTAGTGGAGACATCACCCAAGTTCTCGGGTTCGGCGTTGTGTTGGGCGTCAGGCCTATATTATGTTTTAGTAGTCGCTGACAATGCCTTTAGGAAGTCAATGCCCGTGGAATTCTTCCATGTCTTGATTTAGACTCGGCTTTTCCCAAATCTCCACCCGATCGAACATTTGGTCAGGTTTCAGAACATCTACCACTGTCTGGAGTGATGGGTTTAAGTTGTATACACTAAACTTGGTTTACCAGTCATACGAACTTAGTTCAACACCTTAAATAATTTCTCTTAGACGTATTTAGAGACTTGGACAATACAAGATTATGGTAAACAATGCACAGTCTGGAGTGGTAGGTTTAAGTAGTATACAATAAACTTGGTTTACCAGTCATACGAACTCAGTTCAACACCTTAAATAATTTCTCTTAGACGTATTTAGATACTTGGACAATACAAGATTATGGTAAACAATGCACAGTCTGGAGTGGTAGGTTTAAGTTGTATACAATAAACTTGGTTTACCAGTCATGCGAACTCAGTTCAACAGCTTACATAATTTATCTTAGAAGTATTTAGATACTTGGACAATACAAGATTATGGTAAACAATGCACAGCAAGGAGTGGTAGGTTTTAAGTTGTACACAATAAACTTGGTTTACCAGTCATGCGAACTCAGTTCAACAGCTTACATAATTGATCTTAGAAGTATTTAGATACTTGGACAATACAAGATTATGACAAGCAATGCTGAGCTAAATGTACGAAGTTCTGCAGTGAACTACAAAGCGGGAGTAGAAGTAATGTTGTGGTACCGACCAACAGTGGAGGATTTGGTGTAGATCATATAAACCTCAACCTCAACCTACAGTCCATTAAGCCACCAAAAGTTTGATTACTTGGTGAAAAGTTTAGGAATAATGCAATGATCACTACATTTTGAAACTTAGTATTCATATATTCAGTTTTTCTTGCATATATTTCATCAAAATAAGTTTTTCAGGAAGTTAAAACTAACAAACAATGCATAAATATCTCCCCCCATATAAGTTTGGTAGTTGTCTGACTGTATTTGTGTTTTTTAAATATTGTCTCAATCATCCTTAACTCTGTGGTAAAACTTTATAGATTGGATTTTCCTTAAATAGCCTAATATTTTGTTTTTTTTTTTTACTTTTTTAACTTGTAGATTAAAAAAATTACTTTTGCAGTTTTATTTATTGTCGGTTTTTTTAATCAGATACCTTCAGGAAGTTAATGTTTGGTACAACAGTGTTAAATAGGTATGAACAATCTCTGCCGAGTTTTTTAACTATATAAATAGTTATAGAATTATTTGTTGGTAGATCCAAACTTATAGATATTTGGATTTTATTACAGATTTATCGACCAAGGGATGGGTAATGTATCTCAGGGAATAGATATTCATTCTACAACACAGGGACGTTAAGATTAAATTTAACATATCATAATTAGAATAATATTGCATTAATAAGATTAGTTCCACAAGGATTCAAAGAAAACTATTAGTTTAATAAATATTTATTACTCATTACGTCGTTTGTTTGTCATCTCTCCTTATAGGATTATTAAAGTCGTTTAAATTATTAAACCACATCTCGTGCCCTCATACACTACAAATTCTCAATCATTATATTACAGTAAATATCTAGAATGGTAGGATATTGTCAGACTTGTGATAAGCAACACAGAAAGAACCAGGTCGGTGTGGGGGAGGGTAAAACAGAATTACTACATATCGAGTTTCCTGCCAACCTTTTTGTATTGGAAAGTTTTGTGAGGCAATAAACAGCAGAAGTATGCGAGAATGGCGTTTCAATAAATAAGAAATACTTTTACATGGACTAGATACAATGAATAATAGACCAGCTTCGAAGTGTCAGACTGTTTTACGATTAGGCTTTGCTAATCTAATAGATTATTTATTACCCATTGCTTAATATTTGCAATATTTCTAGTTATAGAAGGCTCTAGGTTCAGTATTTAGAATAATACTCATTGCTATAATTTAAAACAGTTTTCCAACAGCATTCCAATGTAAAGTCAATGTAAACAATCCGTACTAAAAATTACCTTGACACAAGCATAAAAAACAGGGTTTTATGAATGTTTTCATGAAAACTACGCGGTAAGTATAACATAAATGGTACTTCTGTAGGCAGTAAAATATCTGCTTTATTTCCACCAAGTACGAAAAGGATCGTTGTATTTTAAACAATTAGAATCGAACCCTACGCCTCCTGCTTGCTGGTCTTCAAAAATGTTTCATTATAATATTAAAACACTAGAATAAGTTTCCAGTACTAATAAGAAAGCTGTGACAAATTGACCAAACTGGTTTTTTGAGAGCAGCAAGTGATCGACGTAACCAATGATCAGCTTGACCACAATTTATTTGTTTATCTTGTTACTACGCAGAACTTTGTCTATTTAATGTTTGCTGCGTATCTTATAGCTTCCAAGATCCTTTCGATGTGCTGAAAATGTGAGACACACTGTATTACTCGTATTACTTATTATTGCAGTACAGACAGAAATAAAATATTTAAACTGAAATGTATTTAAACAGAATTAATAGTAAACAGTAATTAATAAATTAAACATTTACGTAAACGCCATAAAGAGTATTGAAAAATTTAAACTTTAAAGTGATGTGTGTATTTTTCCCTATTGCTTATTCAATTTATAACATTAAAATTTATGTAAGGCATAATTATTTTAGCCAACTAATGTCTCATGTGTGTATTAATAATCTTAACCTTCAGAGCTGATATTACTGATTTATCCTAACACTCTGGTGTTATATATTTGACACTATACTTAGGACGGCTGACGTTATAAGCGACCAGACTTATTTAGAGAAACCTAGTCCTAATACCCTAATCCTGAAAATTGCTTTTCTGGCATCGAAACGTCCTACAAAATTGTCCGCATAAACATACTTAAAACATAAGGTGATAAACATAAACTATTGACCACGAACCTACCTAATACAAGTACAACTCCAGATAATAATTAATAAAATAAAAACTGAAATGTTTATAACGTGTAATAACGCTGCTGTTAAACCCAAAAGGTAAAAACTGAATTTATTTATTTTTAGGTTTTAGAAATGTATTTGAATGTACATGGACTGTAGAAGTTCCCGGCCCAGCAGCTATTATACTCGTAATAACATAAATCAATATTAACGGAAAGAGTTCACAGGATTTATCTTGAGTAAAGAACGCCAATTATCCTGAAAGAAATCGCCATACTTGTGCTGGAAGAGTCGGTTTAACTTAGCTACGTTACGAAATATGGGGTATTATGTTATAAATAATATATTTTAGTATTCTATATTAATAAATAATTACAATCCATATATATTTTAGCCAATTAGCTAACTTAATATTATTATAACAGCAATCCGGGTGAGTCAGTAAGGTGTTGGACACTAAACGACGAGTGCTGAAATATTGGAGCAGCGTTTTGGGACTACAAACAATAAACGAGCCTCGCTGTGCTCAGCCGGTTTTACAAAGATTTAGTAAGTTTACCAAATAACAGCATACCGGGTATATAGCACTAAACAATTAGTGCTGAAACATTGGAGCAGAGTTTTGGGACTACAAACAACAAACGAGCCTCGCTGTGTTCAGCCGCTTTTACACAAATTTATGAAGTTTACCAATAACAGCCGACCGGGTATATAGCACTAAACAATGAGGGCTGAAAAAAATGGAGGAGCGTTTTGGGACTATAAACAATAAACGAGCCTCGCTGTGCTCAGCCGCTTTTACGCAAATTTATGAAGTTTCCAATAACAGCAGGCCGGGTATATAGCACTAAACAATGAGTGCTGAAACAATGGAGGAGCGTTTTGGGTCTATAAACAATAAACGAGCCTCGCTGTGTTCAGCCGCTTTTACACAAATTTATGAAGTTTACCAATAACAGCAGACCGGGTATATAGCACTAAAGAATGAGTGCTGAAACATTGGAGCAGCGTTTTGGGACTATAAACAATAAACGGCCTCTCTATGATTAGCTGTTTTTGTGGGAATTCTACTTTCCATTTTTGGTTTTTATATAAACTTAATTCTATTTACTATAAGTAAACAATTATTATTCTACAATAGTTATGTTTGACCTTTTTCCATAAATAATTAACTAGCTCTTGAGTTTAAGTAACTTGACATTGACAATAAAGCTATATTAGTAAGTGGAATAATATTCTACTTTCTTGTTTTATTTATTTATTTGTATTTTCCTACAAAGAAGTGGCAAATCTGCTTCCACTGCTGTAACTAAAACACTATAACGACAGTTTATACAGGTGCAAAGTTTAGGATCAAACTCCACGAAACTGCTCCTTTGTACCGATCAAACTTTGTTGTCGGCGTGGAAATGCAGCCTTTGAAACATCTTCTTCTGTTTATCCTCTACTTCTAAAGAACATATCCAAGTTCTTCATCTATGTATGTGGTGCTAAGCTTGATACAAATAACATACAAATAACAAATTCTGCATTAGCTACTTTTCCTCAGTTGAAAACACTTATATGTATATATAAAGAAAAACAAGTATTGATTAAGTATTTTTGAATGAATAAATAACATACATTTAACTCAAACATGATCTACATGTCTTTTTTTACATTTATATTTTTTATTCTAGTTTTGGAAGAAAATCGAATCTGGAATAATCAGAGAGAGAGAGAGAGAGAGAGAGAGAGAGAGGAGAGAGAGAGAGAGAGAGAGAGAGAGAGAGAGAGAGAAGAGAGAGAGAGATACTTTGATACTTTCTTTATTTATCCTGCCATGGTTTAGACCAATGGTCCACTCCACCACCATGACAGGCAACACATATTTCATATGTAATACAATGTTTGAACAGTAGCCTGATTTTACAAATTACATTTTTTTATATCTATTTTTATATCTTATTCTATTTTATTATGTTTTATAAAACTCTTTTTCTACAACTATATTCTTATTTAAATCATATATATATATATATATATATATATATATATATATATAATTTTATCACTTAAATATACCCTACTTACAGTTAAGTTCTATATTTTACTATTTGCTTTATATGTTTATTCAATACAAACATAATTTCTTTTTTTTTCCTTTTTTTTTGTATGGTCTCAATTCTAAATTCCTATACGTATAGGAAAAATTAATCTTACACAAGAAAGAATAATTTACACAGTATTGATGTACTATGAACTTATAATTCATATCTTTCTAAAAGTCTCATTTTGTATTTTTTTAACAAAGCTGCATTGCTTTCCCTATCACTTTCCCGCAGTTCTCTTTCTAGTACATTCAATAATCTAATAGATGTCACTAAGAAGGACTTACTGTAGATAACAGTTCTATGAATCGGAATTTGTAAAGTTATTCCTGAAAAACGAGTATTTCTAACATGTACATCAGTCATTCTTTTGTATCTTTCAAACAAATACACTGGTTGTTCATTTTTAAGTACTTTAACTGCCAATTTCATTATATTCAATTCCATCCGCTCCTTAATTTTCAATAAACCAAGGTCTTTATAATATGGTGTTACATGTTGATCCCACCTTAAATTATAGATATATCTTATGCACGCATTTTGCGCTTTCTGTAACTTATCAGTTAACTCATTATTTATGTCACAATAAGCTATATTTGCATAATCAAAAATAGGTAATACTAGTGTTACTACTAGAAGCTTCTTAATATAAATTGGAGGATTAAAGCTCAATTTTCTAAATTTATACAAACACTGGAATACCCTCCGAACAATATAATTTACTTGTATACGCCATGATAAATCATTAGACATTCTTAAACCTAAATTGACAATTGAGCTCTCTAAATTTAAATGTACATTGTTTATCATCAAAGGTGTCAAACTGTTAACATCAATGTGAGGTAGCAACCTTGAGGATCCAAACAATACCGGCTTACACTTTATTATATTAAGCTGTAATCCATGATCTTTACACCATGTATGTAATGTACCCAAATCCGCATTCATACAGTTAACAGCATCATTTACACAATGAATATTAGAATATATTCATTATTATTGTTTAAATATAACTGAATATCATCTGCATACATCATATATTTACAAAATATAACAGAACTACCAATCTTATTAATGTATAAAGAAAAAAGCAAAGCAGAAAGTGTGGATCCCTGTGGAACACCTACAGAGTTATTCTTCCAATCTGAAAAATTTCCATTATTTGTTTGGATCCGCTGAAGTCTATTGGTCAAGTAATCTCGAAACCAATCAACCACAGCGGAACTAAAATTGTAAGACTCCAGAACAGACAATAATAAATTATGATTCACAGAGTCAAAGGCACGACTAAAATCAAGAAGCATTAATAATGTTATCTCTCTGTTATCAATAGCATGTCTGATATCGTCTGTTATTTTAACCAGTGCGGTTTGTGTACTGTAAAAGGATCGATAACCAGACTGATATTTATCTAAAATACTATTCCTAGTAACATAATTACAAATTTGGTTATAAACTATTTTATCTAATATCTTACCTAATACACTTAATATGTTTATAGGCCTATAGTCTTTACATTCTGAAGGTGTTTTTATCTTTGCTATTGGTATAATAAGAGCTCTTTTCCACTGACATGGATAAACAGAATTATATAAAGAATAATTAAAAATATGACACAACACATCACTGATTTCTTCACAAACCAATTTTAAAAATCTAATATGTATTTCATCATTACCAACAGCATTAGACGATATATCTAACATCATTTTAGGAATTTCTTCTCTACGTACTACAGAAAAAATAAACATATCATCAATACCACTAAAGACACCTCTTTGACTTTTATAATAATCAATCAACTCTTCATTTATACTATGGCTAACACCACAGAAATAACTATTCAACTCATTTAGTTGTACAACTACATCTGACATAACATTAGCATTTTTACCAACTCCTTGACTGTTAATTACATTCCAAATATCTTTGCAATGCTTATCTGGTTTCAATAAAGAGTCAAAATGACGGTTTCTCGAGTCTCTTAATATACGTTTTACTTGATTTCTTAAGACTCTGTAATTTTCCCAAGTTATAGGATCTTTCGTCCTTATATATTGACTGTACAACTTATATCCCTCTCTTTCATCATTGATTTTATTTGTGTATTTATCCAAGGGCAGGGAGTCCTTTTTGTTGAGATATTTCTTTCAGGTACATATTTATTAAATAAATTATTTAATTTATTAACAAATATATCTACCTTTGTATTTATATTGTCTACTGAGTAAAACATCATCCCACGATAAAGTTTGACATTCTTGCCTTAACCTATTTACATCTGCATGTTTGAAATCTCTAATAACTTTCATGACCCTATTAGTACTATTTTTAACTCTAAGACATAGCTCTATGTCTATTAAATCATGATAAGATATACCAGCTATAGATATTTGTCCGTACACATTTACTTTCTTCACGTCATTACAAATCAATAAGTCCAATAAGGTATCAGATGTAGGTAAATGGTATGTTGGTTGTAATGGTAGAATAGTAAAATTAAAATTCTCAACTAAATTAATAAATTGCGTTTTATCTATGTAAATTGCATATTACATGTTGTAGTACATTGCTATATTACCAAATAAATGACTGTAAACATTATTAGATGGTTTGAATGGTATTTCCGTTTGTTAAGTTACTATTGAAGTTTAAAATTTGTTTAGTTGCCCAAGTTCTTTAAATGTCCTTATATTACAGTGGATAATAATAGAGATAAAAAACTGTAAAGTGACAAAAAACTGCCAATGAGATGAGAATATTCGATAGTATTCTTAATAATACGTTTAAAAATACAACTACTTAAACACAAACACATAAAACAGGCTTAACAACAAAAACAAAATTTGTCTAGGGAATTCCACTTTTATAGTGTTTTTACATTAGATATTTTATATTGAAGAGAGAGGAACTAAACCGATAATTAAAAGAAAGTCTATATGCGTAAAATGTTGGACTTAACTTAACAACTTTACCAACTGTAATTACCGGACCTTGGATATTTTAGGATCATAACCTCTAAGAAAGTGCAGAAAGTAGAAAGTGGCCACTATGGCCACTGGCCTCTAAAAGCTTGTGGCCCCTGATAGGTCTGGGAAGTCTCAGCCACTAGGAGCTCTTGGTGTCTGTGAATTCTTTACAAACGGTGGCTTCTGACATCCAAGAGGAATTAGGCACTAGACGTTGCCGGACTTTGAGGTCTTTCAGACTCTCGGCGTTTTCAACTCTTTGAGATCTGCGACCTCCTGGACTCCATGAGCTCTGTCGGAGGTGCTGGCTTCTGAAAGCCTCATCTTCTTGAAGTTGTTACACTCTAGCTATATTCGATCTCAGAAAGCTCCCTGGATGTAGTAGCTTTCGGAAGGTAGCTTTCTTACCTAGGCCTCTAGAAAATTTTACCCTTGTTGTCATCAAATAAATCATTCATAAATAGTGTACGTTCATTTTCCTAAAACATGTTTGTGTTTTGAAGCTCTGCCCGTATGTCCAAATGACGTTGGAAAAAGTAATATGGGTTAACATTCATTCTATAGAATTTTATTACGGATTTTTATTACAATCTATGTAACCAAATCTAGTTATACTTTATAAAATAGATTTTACCCTCCTAACCTTCTCCAGAAAGTATTGCCCGATCGAGCATCTACAAACAGTTCAGTGTTCATATCCATCATAGAGAATGTATATATCTATAACATTCTCTATACATTCTATAAAGTACTATGTTCTATTCACTTCAATCTGACGTTACGATTTGCCCAGAATATGCTGTTTCTTTCTCAGCTTGAGGGATTTGAGTCAACGTGGTTGAAATATATCTGTAAGTCCAAAATCCGACAGTTTTAGAATTGCATTATTTGTCTACATCAGAGCATGAGATAGAGGGAGGCGAAGGCAATGTAAAAAATGCATTTGTAAGTCAAAACTCTGACAACTTTACGATTCAACAACTCTACTTTCCTGTGTCTGAGTAGCAAAACCTACTTAAAGTTGATGCTGCTTATATTTCAATGAGAACACGCTTGTTTCCTTAAAGGTTCGTATGTTATAAATGCCACATTATTTTTGTATCGTTAGTAAAGATTTTAGTTTAACACTAATAGACCAGAATTATTGAGTGTTCACATTAAAATAACAAAATATTATAAAAGCTACAATTATATAATAATTAGTTTTCAGTTGTTCCTAGAGCAGATTAAGCAATACACATTTTTTTTTAAATAACGTAACATATATTACATACATTCATATTAATACATTAATACAATGTTTACAGCTTGAGACGTATATAAAATCGACCCCTATAATTGCTGTAAATGATTTTCTTTTCGTTAGTTTCTCATCTTTTGAATAATACTGTGCAATATTTAATATAAAGGAATGACTAATAAAATTTCATCATCAAAACGCTTCTTAATTGTCAAAACTTAGCATATATAAATAGATATACATAATTATTAAATTACTGTAAAATTGCTTGGCTTGAATTTTTTTACCTTATCTGATCATAAAAAGCACATGTAAACTATTACAATTAAACAAACTAAATTTGTTTTCCGCGGATCGGGCTTGTTAAATAAAACACGTGACGTTTAAAAAACTGGAATATATATAGTTCTAACTTTTTAATAATATATTTCTATGCTTTTATGGTGTTCTTAAGAATTAAAGTATGTCTCTTAATAAACTAAATAAAATCAATGGATTTCAACTAAGACAATCTTTAGTTAGTCTAATGAAAAAAAAAAATGTTTATAATAATTAATAGTGTAATTGTCAGTGGTGCAATAGTAAAATTTTGATGTCAAACTTTATTTAAAAATTAATCTTCGCATCACTAAAGTAATTATTTTGTCACTGAAACATTATTTACCATTATACAATGTCAAAGTGTTCTCGAAAATAGTTTTTCATAAAGCGTTATATTTTATATATATATATATATATATATATATATATATATATATATATATATATATATGTTTACAGATTTTTGTAAACAGTTTTGATTTTATATTTATAGTTTTATTCCGGACACATTCTCAGCTGGTGGCCATGGAACACACTTCTATATTACAGAGATATGAATCTCTTGAATTTCGTAAATCTGGATAATTTAACTCTTAAGTATGGTGTGTCAAGCTGGTATAATATATATTATAATATATATATATATTATACCAGCTTATATTCATATCTCTGTAATATAGAAGTGTGTTCCATGGCCACCAGCTGAGAATGTGTCCGGAATAAAACTATAAATATAAAATCAAAACTGTTTACAAAAATCTGTTGCAACACCCTTAAGAGATATAAGGCTTAAGAGTAATACCATTTTTAATAGTTAATGGTTAAAAGTTACTTTAAGTTTATTGCTTACTTGTTGCTCACAATGGTGTATAATGATATATTTTCTCAGTACGAAGTAATTTTATCGTTGATGGACACTTTGAGTTCAGCGGTTGGTTTGTGTGACCGGAAGTAATTTTTCTGTTCGTGACTCTCGGTTCAGTTCAAGCTCTGCATTTCACTGTTGTGCTGAGTAAGAGGAAGTTTGATTAATTACACTCCCGATGGTGGTTCTCGATTTCTCTTCTACACTAATCTCCCATTATCTACTAATATTTCTCTACTGCTATCTACCTCTGTTTCTCTACTAGTAGACTATTTACTACAGTTTTGTACTACTGTCTTTGATTATATTTTACGTACTACAGTTCTCTTCTACTGTTTATAACTATTTCTATTCTAGTATCTTTCCAATCCCTTCTCAGACACCATTATTTTCTCTAGTATTAAGGTAATTTTTCCTTACAAAAATTATGCTCCACCACATATATAAATAATTCCTTGTATTACACAAACTCGCACGATGTCGAATAAATTAACAATTACGTAATTCAGACTAGGTTTCTATCTAAATTGTTTTCTTTATTCTATGGTGGAAATGGGATAGTAAAAACAAACATTGGAGAAAATCTAATGCACAGAAACAATTATATTGGGGATTTTTAAATTTAATGTTTTAAAGACTCATGTTATGTATTATAGAATGTACTTATGAAGCTATTTGATATTTCATATTTAGTAATTTTTATTAAGTACCTGTCAGATATGTTTTTATACCTTCTCCGTTAATTCATTGCCACATAATTTAAACGACACATTTAACTCTTTACCACACTATGTGACTAATATACAGGGTATTCCTGATATTTTATGTGTTAAATTAACTAAATATTAATTTTTTTAACTTATTTATTACTAACCTATTTTACATTATTCTCTTCAAAATTTAATTCTCTAAAAGTTTTGATTAAAATGTTAGTGTGTTTATTAGCCATTTATAGAATTTAATGTATTTTAAATCCAAACAAAGCATGGTTTTTGAAACTGAATTTTGCAATTTTTTTTCTGATATCTCAGATATGGGTGGCGTTACAGGTCTGGGACGAATGTTATTAAATTTTTCAATTCATTGAACATAAAATACAATAACTTCAACATCTATCTTTTCGCCATAAAAACATCAGTTTAAATCTATTTCCATCCTTTCCTACAAAGTCGAGCGAAATCGTTCGCTAGCAGTAGATCACTAACAAAGCCTTTCCGGACATATATTCCAATGAACATTTTTCGTTATTTTGAGTAGATGAAACTTGAGAAGTTTGTCGGGTTACTTATGGGACGCCCTTTATACGGATAGTTCCTTAACGGGTGACTAATATTTCAAGAATTTTTCAGTGTATCCAAAAAAAAATCTAATTGAAAGTTTGTCCAAAAATGTATTCTTGTATGAATACTGCGTGTATAGGAAATTATATGTACTTTAAAACTGTTTGGTACATATTTTGAGTGGTTTTCTGGTTGTGGGTGTATTTAGAATATTGATATCAATGTAAACGAATGGTACTATCGTTTCACATGGTCAAACATTAGGATGTCTTTTAATTAAACGTGGAATTTCAAAAAAGTTATCTTTAAATTGTAAGAGTATTATTTTGTGTGAGCGAATTAAAAAGGTAACAAGGCAGACTTTATTATAATAGTTTCAAAATATAGATTGTTTAATTTGTGCAAAATTTTTTGTGTAGATTTGTTTCAGATATACAAACAATGACTAGATTTGTAATTATTTAAAGAAAATCCAAACCAATTTATCCTTACATTTTTGGATATCTTACTAGTTTATTATCTTTAATGTTGCCAACCACTTATATTATTATTATTATACTGCCACTGCTCGAGTTTAAGAGGTAGAGAGGATTTTGTAGTCCTAACTTCGCCTCTAATAAAGACATTTTTCATTTCATTTCACTTAAGTCACTATATTATCAGTATAACTTTAAAACAACTTATCTCTAAACTGGTGTTACTTCTTCAGTTTCAAGTTTCAAGATGACAACCGTACATGGCATCTATCTTTCTATAGACTGCAATAGACATTTTTAATAAAATCTTAATTTTTTTAATACTATATTATACTACTTACGATTCTTTTTATTGTATGAAATTTCATAAAACCACAGAAAACTACCAGTTTAAACAAAGGACGAAAGTCAACTTTCAGTCAAGTTTCATCTAATATAGAAACCTGGAAGGTCGGAACGGTAAATTTGTTGCCGTCAAGGGAAAGACTTTGTCCATGTAGGGTAGGACACTGTCAAGGTGTGAATTGTAGAGGGTTTTAGTAGACTTCCTTTGTGCTTTATTCAACTGTTTCTGTCGATATCCTCGTATTTCAATTATGAATGTCGGTCGATAGTTATTTAGTCTCTTATTAATACAATCATTGTTACTTAATAAAGCATACATTATAATTTGTGAAGGAAACAGGATTTTTCCGGACATTTGCCATCGTTAAGTGAAACAAGAAAACAGTAACACTACGTATTTATAGATACGTTTGGTAAGAGAATACCAAAAGTATCAAACGGATCGGATATTTGCAATAAACCAATGCGGAGTCACAATATGGTTTTAAGAAGTTCATCTCGCATGAACCAATAATAACGAAAGGGCCCATTCCTGTTCCCCTTCCCTTGTATTTCCGCCATCTTGTTTTAGCCGGCCGTCACGATTACCATTGGCTACCCCCTCTGGTCAGTCGTAAATGGTTAGTAGACGAGTGAAGACATATTATGACCTGTATTCCGTAGTTTAGTTTAATGATTGGTGTTTTGTGTAGTTTTTTTTATTAAGTGCATGTCTTTAGTGTTAGTGAAGTTGACATACAACATGTAGGTTGTGATTCCTGACTCAGGCGTGCCACAACGCTTTAGTAAGATTTGTTTATTTTAACCTAGTTTGTAATTATGTATTAGGTTAGTTCTTTACCTGAAGAAGAGATCAGATTGCAGATCTCGAAACGTAGTGTTACTGTTTTCTTGTTTCACTTAACGATGGCAAATGTCCGGAAAAATCCTGTTTCCTTCACAATCCTTCCATCGTCAAAAATAACCTTCAAACAAAGCATTATAATTTGTTAAATATGTACTTTATATTTAGTTCTATTGATATGTAGAGATTTTTCACACTGAATATTTGTGATACGGAGGTTCAATGCTTTATCCTTGGACTGTAAAATATTTGTTAAGTTTACGTCACACATAAAATTAATTCATTCAGGAAGTTTTCATCGTTGAAGGTTAAGTACTTTTAACAACATTTTATATAACGGGGAATGCGTTATACAAGCACTTTACTACGTTATAGCTCCAACCATGTAATATTCCTGCTATCACCGTTGTACCTTCAACACTAATAATGAAAATGTAATTTAATATACTGACAAATCTTGCTTGTTCAAGTTGCGATAGTAGAGGCCTAGTTTCCTTTCTTACTATAGTATTCAGGAGTTCCGAACTTCTTTTTTGATCATTTAGAGTATTTATACAATTATTTAAAAGTGCTTTATGTTTATTAAGCAAACACAGTAAACGCTCTTGTACCCGTTCAGAGCTTTTGAGACACAAATTGCCTGCGCCTAAATTGCACGTGGTAATATGTATCTTTTGCGAGATCCTGTGGTATCAGCTCAGTTAACAGATTGAATGGACTTTATAAACTCAGAAAGGTACTACCTTAACTGCACGGCTGACCTCTTTTGGCGATTTCTTCTGGAATTCCAGATCCATATAATATTAATATTACTATGATGTGAGATCTTTCAAAGAAGTAAAATTATCTTTTGTTTCATTAATAATTTTTGTAGTTTTGTATTTTTCAACAGATAAATACGTTTTCAATATAACACTAGCAAAGCAATTTTCCCAATTCATTAAATAATAGTCTAGCAGATAACCTGAGTGATTTTTTTGTATTAAATAAATGTATCATAGCATATTTCTATCGGGCTGTGACGATTTATTAAGGTATTTTCCGATTATCTACGTGTATATAAATTTGCGCGATTATTTTGGTAAATTATGTGTTAAAACGGGGAATTCGTGGCTCGATTAATTTTTAACTTTTAAAAATTTTGGACCAATTTGAAGCTAACCAGGCGTTGACTCGGTTACAAAATCAAACCTTGCTAAGCATGAAATATTACGACATTCGGCACGCATAAAAGTGATTATCTCAAGTCACAAAGTCAAAGTGATGGATGAAATATCGATGATGCATGACGGTGTAAAGGTGTAGCTATGTGCTGTTATCATGTAATATTAACTTAGTTTGTTGCCGTAATGTTTCCGACCATGAACCGTGGCGTGACTTTCGTTTTACGTTACATAATTTATCGCCGAACAGACTAGTCCAAGCAATTGATTTCTGCGTATATCTAGCTTCTATGTGACTTTTTTGTAGGAAACCTTTTTAATATGACTTTAAATATATTTTAAAAGGGCTACAACATTTTAAAATCAAATATAGACGTAAACTAGGGTCACGCTTATAAGTTGTGTGGGAACTTCACCTCAGAGAATCATTAGTTGATGGTTTCGCTTAGTTACTTTAAGTGGCAATATTAAAATGTTCTGATAACAAATTATGTATGAGTATGTTCATGTGTTATTATAAATTTTCTATAATTTTTGTTACTAAACTGTTTATAACTCTGTAAGAGCCTTTAAGCTACACATGCTTCGTATATAAATTTAAGAAATGATCGAATATATGGTAAAACCCATAAATTACTAGGTTATTGTTTAAGATTTTGTAAGAAGAAACCTTGTAAATTTGTAAATATGATTGTATAAATGCACATTTCATCGTATATTTCCTATACAATAAGTCGGTAACATAGGCCTCATTGAAGTTGCCACGACACTTAACGTTAATAGTACCTTTATAGTACAACTATAATTTGCTGGTAAACCTCAATAGCATGGATATTCCTTATCCAGGTCAAAGCACTAACCCTCTACAGCAAGTTTGCAAAACTTAATAATTAAAGTACGAGATTATCCTCAGGTGTACGTCTTACCGGGTATAAACGCTTGGATCGCAACCACGCAAGTAACTTAACTCAAACAAATATTAATTCTGTACTAGAATGCCGTTATGTATGCAGGCTGTGAAATAAATTTAAATACTCAAATACTTTTTTACAAGTTCAATAACTTAAAAGATTTAATGCATTTTACTACCGTAATTCTTGTGTTTTCTAAAACTTTTCTTTTAATTGTTACATCATTAAATTGAACTATAGTAATTTAATAATAAAAAATTAATATACGATTAATGTTACAAAATGAATTTTAATTATTTAGCAAGTAACAATAAAAGACGATAGGTAAATAAACACTCTTGCTATAAAAGGATTTCAAATATCAGTGCGCCCACGATATCATGACCAAGACTACACTTGCTGGTCCGTACACACCATAACTAGAATATCCCTCGATATCATGACCAAGACTACGCTTGCTGGTCAGTACACACCACAACTAGAATATCCCTCGATATCATGACCAAGACTACACTTGCTGGTCAGTACACACCACGACTAGAATATCCCTCGATATCATGACCAAGACTACACTTGCTAGTCAGTACAAACCACAAATGGAATATCCCTCGATATCATGACCAAGACTACACTTGCTGGTCAGTACACACCACGACTAGAATATCCCTCGACATCACGACCAAGACTACACTTGCTGGTCAGTACACACCACGACTAGAATATCCCTCGACATCACGACCAAGACTACACTTGCTGGTCAGTACACACCACGACTAGAATATCCCTCGACATCACGACCAAGACTACACTTGCTGGTCAGTACACACCACAACTAGAATATCCCTCGATATCATGACCAAGACTACACTTGCTGGTCAGTACACACCACGACTAGAATATCCCTCGATATCATGACCAAGACTACACTTGCTGGTCAGTACACACCACGACTAGAATATCCCTCGATATCATGACCAAGACTACACTTGCTGGTCAGTACAAACCACAATTAGAATATCCCTCGATATCATGACCAAGACTACACTTGCTGGTCAGTACACACCACAACTAGAATATCCCTCGATATCATGACCAAGACTACGCTTGCTGGTCAGTACACACCACAACTAGAATATACCTCGATATCATGACCAAGACTACGCTTGCTGGTCAGTACACACCACGACTAGAATATCCCTCGATATCATGACCAAGACTACACTTGCTGGTCAGTACAAACCACAACTAGAATATCCCTCGATATCATGACCAAGACTACACTTGCTAGTCAGTACAAACCACAACTGAAATATCCCTCGATAAGAATTCTTATGAGTCTCATACTATGGCAGTTTTTATTATGTTTACACTTTTAATAATATAGTTTCGACACCAAGGTAATTAAAGTTGTGTATACCGTATTGGGCCTAAATTTGTATCTTTATGCATAGTTTTATTTTTCTTACTCAAACAAGCAATCCATGACTTAATAATGTGTGTAAATGCATTTTACGAGAAATAAATAATATTATAGCATTAAACTATATATATCTTTAATCTTTTGGATCATGCAATGTACGATTAAAAATTACACGCGAAGTTCTGAAAGTTAATTACTTTATGATTGAATAAACTCTGAATAACAGAATAATAAATTTTTGCTAATTTAAAAAAAATGGACTATAGATAACGGAACAATTTATTTTTAGTTATGCTGTCTGATATTTCTTTATTTATTTTCTCAATAAGCAACTGTCCATTGAATAAGTATGACATTGCAGTAAAAGTTTGTATTATTTTTCCACTATTCTGTAAATTTATACAAATTTTAAACACATGATATTTTAGGTTATACATGACAAAAGATGTTGACATATAATGAGAACTTTAAAATTTCTTCATTGAAAAGCTAAGTGCGCATTTTACATAAGAAAATTGAAGTACGCTTGTTATAGGATGAACGTTCTGCTGAGTCAGAGTCTATGAGAAGTTGAACCACAACACAAGCGTGTATGCACTGTACTTGTAGTTAATACACGTAATAAATCAAAGGTTATAAGTAAATAAGTTATTAGAAAAGAATTAATAGTAAATGCAATATGGTCCAATGCATATAAACGTACGTTAAAGGGGAATTTGGTTTCAAAGCTTAAATAATTTGGTCATTAAATTTACCTGTAACAGTAGGAATTTTACTCTCTGCCGGGAGTTTAATTCACAGTTACATTCATTGTACAAGTGTTCATGGCCATATCCGTGTGGTCCTGCAAACAAATAAATACTACACATGTATTTACTTTTTTGGGTTTAAATAAATTCACTAGGCAACAACACTGAGGTATTTGTTAAGAAGAATATTAGCACGATATTAGAAGGTCAACCAATAATGTCTCATAATTAGAAACAATATTATATTGTGAGGTCAAATATTGCTGCGAAGGCTTCCTTTGAGGTGGTTTGACGTTCTGAGGACGCGCCCGCCCTGCGTACTAGACATGCGGTAAGACGTACATACAACGCGCGCTGTCATGTGCTGCACTCTTGTGGTAAAAGCATAAACTACTCTCGGAGAGTTTCTATATGCAACCAAATAACGTATGTTGTCAACAGTTATTGTAAATTGGAAATATGTATAATTACGAGAAATATTACAATGTAATATCTCTTCATGTTATTTATTTGCACCAGTAGCATGATTGTCAAATTAAACTATTCTAAGTAATGGTAACTAAAACTTACTCTAACCAGATAAATTTGTAAATTTTATACAATACCTCTTATACTAGATTACAAATTATATTTTTAGTATTATTGTCTGTGATTTATAAACAAAGTAAAAAAGTTCTTTTCGAGCTTCTTCGTCGATGATTTTGTTTAGATCTCTTCAGACGAGCATGACTCAAGACTCCAGAAGTCAAGTTGTAACATCGTCACATTATTTTATAATCTGCACGAATAATAAGGTGAAATGGAACTAAACTCGACACTCTCATGTTAGAACAGGAATTTTATAACTTTGTTCTGTGTGGAATCTGTAAAAATGATTGTGATGATGCACTAAAAAAACGTTTACACACGTTGAAAGTCAAAACAAATAATGACCCACTGCAACTTTCGGCAAACTTGTCAACCAAGTTTAAACTGTGGCTGGTGCAAGGCACATAGCATGCTTTAGGACTCATCTCTAGTATCTTGGCTTGTAGTGCTGCAAGTACCCCTGACATTGAGGCATTGTCTTTGAGGCATTGTCGTAGCACTGACCTCTGCACTGTACTATGTACAGACCTAGAGTATTTACTACTTTCAGTACTGTCTCTTTCAAGTATTCTGCTTTATGTGACTTGATGGATAGAAAGCAAAAAGAAATTCTTTCAACTGGCTAACAATAAGGTAAGACAAATCATATTAGAAAGGTCAACTGGTCTACATGACTCAAATCGGGTGTTGAAGCAACAATTATTATAACTTAACGAGTTCTTTAGCTTAGTTACTTAGGTTTTGTCTCATGTCTTTTGCCATGAGGGTTAAAATGTTATGGTTGACCTGATTAAACAAATAGTTATTATTAACTGGACTACAGACTTTATATTTTAATGAATTGTCTTTCAGAAACTAATAAAATTCATAGAGGTATTCCAATTACTATATTCAATTGTATTAGCTTCTTTTTGTAACAGAGCTTTAAAAGGAAGTCCAAGTTTAGCGAGCAGCATAACAGTGGTTACTACAAGATGTAGAACATTTCTTCAGTAACAATGCTCATTTTTAATTCCACGTGTTAATTCATAGTCTAATCCGCTTTTTTAAATGCTTATTTCAACGAAGCTTGTCATAGCTCTTAAATGAGCTTTTCGTAGATGTCTTATGCATATTTAATACTTTTAAAATTCTCGATCAGTCATAAAACACTTCAATAGGATGTTTGATTTTCTTTACGGTTAGGACACAGTTTGCCAACAAGGCGATAAACTAACTCAGTGGTCTCAGAAAATATTAACAAACACTTTTTTCTTTATTTTGAAAACTGAAAGGTATTTTTGTTGTAAGTGCTTAAAAATTGTTGAGTCCTCTGAGTAAAACACGTTTTTAGATATTAATTTTTTCCAATATTTTTAAGGTACATTTTTTGTAAATCTATTATTTTTATGTATAATAAATTTTGTTTCGGAAGTAGGCCTTGACCTAAGGATGAGCTCGCATTGGTTAGGCTGACACTATATTCAAGCTCAATATTACATAGATTTAAGTCTGATTTTGGAATGTAAGAGGAGATGAGATTAATCCTCGTTTCATCTTGATGTAAGGAAGTGTCAGATGTAACATCTTGTTTATTAATAATACATCAAACAACTGATGTACTTGTATTCGAATTACATATAGACACACCCTCTGTATTCTCGTGTTACATGTTAGTATTCTTAAACAATCTTTAACACGATTTGGACAAAAGTGCGGAAACAAATGTGGCCTTAATATCGTCGTAAAAACCATTTTTTGTTAAAATTTATTCTATAGAACGATCAAAAAAATGATGGTTAGTACCTATTTTAAAGCAAGGTACTTACTGTTCATAAAATAGGTTTGATCGAATATATATATCACCTAAAAATGGTGCCTGAAAGGCGTCCGTAAACATTTCTACCTTCATGTTCATGATACAGAGTGTATATAATATAAATCTTCAACTAACGGTATTATTTCAAGCACGGAGGTGGAAATATTTGAAGGGCTCAGGGGAAGAAGGGGGCAAGTCAGTTTTTGTAGATTTTACAGGAAACTGATTTTTAAGTTTTAAGATCGAAATCTCTATATAAAATTTGAGTTTTCTTAATTTTTTTAGATTCTTTATAAAGTTTTATCTTAAATCTACAAAATTTTATAGGTTAGATTGTCTTACCTTCCTTGATTTTTTTAAAAATAACATAAATTGTTTATAAACTCCATATTTACACGTTATAAAGGGGGTAAGTCATAGAAAATAAATGGATGTCCAGGGAAAAAAAGAGTTAAGTCATCTACTACACAAAGTGATTTTTTGTTAACACCTGTTTTAATTGTTTAAAAAACTATTACAAACTAAATATTCATGACATTCTGCAACTTTCTCAGCTTCTCTACTTGTCTGGCAAGTTTTCTAAGTACTCTCTAGCTTCTCTTTCGCAGAACCTGGACAAGTGCTTCACATCTTCATACTTTGCCTTGGGTATCGGTATCAAATCTATAAATGTAACAAAAACTGTAATGTAGAGATGTAAATTAATTACAATTCAATTTATATAAATGAATACAATTAATTACATTATTTTTATTTTACACAATTTTAATTTAACACTAAACCATTTACATTGAAAAATCAAATGAGTGGTTCAGAATGTTTTCTAAATTATCCCTCCCTCTCCATATCCTACTCTTTATAATTTTCTTATTACAAGAACATAGAAAAATACAGTTCATAAAAAAATAAAAATAATACTGTGTTAAATAGAATATTATTGTCGTTTTGTTGATTAAAGCACGATAACATTAGAGCCTTCACTTAAACACTTATTCTAATACTAAGCTTCTTAAATTAATAACGTTATAAGACCTACCTTCATATAGATAATCTGGAAGAATGAATTCGTTGTCTGCCAAGTTCCTTCGTTTTTTCACTTGTCGGTTACAAACCACTGCAGAATCAAAATGCCCACTGTAGGAGCTTCGATGAAAGATGAAACGAGGATGAGTTCCAGTTATCTTAAGTTCTCTTATTGGCCTGGATTTGAAGGGGCACTTGTTAACATACATGCTATTGAGAAGTCCAGACCAGTTCCGAAACATTGATTGCTTTACTTCTACAACGTCAAAGGGTCGAGGCTTAACCCTGGCTTGCCTGAACACATCTGCCCATTGGCTTAGTAGCTCGACTCTAGTCTTTTGCTTAATAACTCCCATATTCTTATCTGTCTCCATGTAGGAGTGACCTCTTATGGGGAAACAAACAATGATTTCATCAAATCTGTGTTGCTCATGTACCAGTTGGTGAAGGAATCTAAAAACATTCCAGTTCTTGTTTTGCCCTCCACATGAATCGCAAAAAATGCGCAGTCGTCTAACATTGGGATCTAGAAAGTTATATACAAAATCGTGAATCATGGAGCAAACCTCGTCACTGCCTTTGCTACCAACAGTCTGTGGATACGTATAAAAAACGCTGGTTCCAGTGGATAAAATGTGAATGTTAAAGGTATAAACTGACAGCTGGCGTCTATAGTACACATCATTTGTCGACAAGTTGGGGACTGGCAGATTTTTCTGGAAATCAAAGCAAATTGCCTCAAGGTCTTCATTTTTTCTGCTAATGAGCTTTGCAATCCTTTTTCGTTCATAGAACCTTTCAGCTTTTTTCTTATGAACTGTGTTCTCAATACGCAAGCGTTTTAGTTCAGTATCCTTTTGCTCTATTTGATCGGTGTCTGTATTTACATTTAAATGTAATTTTTCTGCTTCTAAGATTTTTGATTTTGCAATGTACTCATCGCATGTGCCACAAGTGTCCATGCGGGGATAGCCAAATGATATATTAAATTCTGTGGAGAAAATTGTACGGTATGTTTCATAGGACACTTTTATATTTTCATGCTTAATACAGAACATATCAAACATTTTTTTTATGTTTAATTCTTCTGGTAAATATATTTTGTTGGACTGTGACAGGTTGTAGTGGCCTTTTCTGCCCTTGAAAGACCCTATATGTTCTACTATAGCTGTTTTGGCTTCTTCTTTAGTTTATTAGGCCTTACATTGTGCTTACCTCGACCGTCTCGGGGTGCCTTACCTTCTTTTTTAAGACCTCTTTGGAGGATTTGTAGTTTTTTCTTTCCAATTCCGTGAATTGAACGAAATGCTTGCTGGCAAACCTGTACTTCCTTTACTGTTTCATCACACAAAAATCTGACTCTGTAAGAATAGGTTGCATCACGAAAATTAGCTTCATCTTCAGCTAAACGAGGGGCGCCTGTTTTTGTATTTGTTGCACAGAAATAAGCCCACAAAGATAAGTATTTTGTTCGTCAACAGAATTCATTAAATTAAAATTCAACAAAATACTTTTCAGGCAATGTTGTGGGACATTTTCAAAGCATTTGAGATGTTTACATTGGCAATCAGGCCCTGGAGTATGGCTCTGAAGGTTCAACTTCTTATTCGCATCACTTAAACGTCCAAATTGTTTTCTCTTCTTCGTATTTTTCACTTCATTCACTGCACTATGCTCTTCATACTCACTTTCACTCTCCATTATTCACCACAAAAGATTTTAAAACTGCAAAGAACACTATTACAACAGCAGAACATTAAAACATAACCTCAAAATCAACTACACTGACGGATCAATACTGGAGAACAATCAATATTACAGATACGAAAAGCCTGCAGACGATTTCCTGTTTACTTCGCCAGCTGACTTGCCCCCTTCTTAGCCTGAAGCGCTCAGACTTACCTCCTTTATAACCTGTATGGATATTTTTTTAAATACGATTTTAAACTAACTAGCCTCTTTCTTCTCCTGTATAATTTTAACACGAGGTAGCTACTTATCTGACCTATCCGCTGGTATAGCAAACTAAAAAAAAAAAAAATTGACTTGCCCCCTTCTTCCCCTGAGCCCTTCATTTGTTCACTGCAATCGAATTTTAAGATGTTCCAGAAGATTTGAAGCCAACGTGAATAGAATATGTTTGTATGTATATACCAATATGTATATACCAATAGGGAGGTGAAAACAACGTGAACAACATGTATTTGTATGTCTACACTCCAAAGTTTCATCATTGTGTACCTAGAATTTATTATAGTATAAGAGTTTTAGGAAGGTGAAGACAACTTGTATAAGATCCATTTGTGAATCTAAACTCCGACAACTTTACGTCTCAACAAATCTGCTTTACTCTGTCTGAGAGTAGCGAAAGCTACTTAGAGTTGTTGCTACTTGGGCAACCTTTCACTGTGGGCAATCTTGTTCCTTATAGGTTTGTATATACCACTGCCACATTTGTTTTTATCACTAGTAAACAATATAGTTAAACATGTCCATTGTATTATATAGTAGTCGTTTTTAAACATTCCTATCTGTCACTCAATAACTAAATAAAAGACTTTCCTGTTTATACAAAAACCCCTCATGAGCATAAATTAAAACTAAAACCCTTAATTTGTCCAATGAAACTCAAAATTGTATAAATCTTTGATAAAAAAACTAAGGTTGAACACGGAATTCATTGTGGTATTGGTCAGTGGTACAATAGTTTTCAACGTCAAATAGACGAAAGTTCTTCATAGTCATTATTTATCATTAAAAGTTGAAGTTTTTTCTTAAAGTTTTAATCCATTTATATGTATTGGAATGAAAACAGTTTGACTTAATCTATTCAAGAGTTAAATTATCGACAGTCATAAAATTCCCATCTCTGCAGTCTAGAAGGTTTTCCCTTGGCCCCTATCTGAGAAGGTATCCGTAAACTGAATTTGAAAAAAAGCCGGTAAATGCTGGAGATTGGAAGGAGATCTCCCTTCTCTATACTTCATCGTACGTCAGGTAGAAATACACTTAGGCTTTAATGGAAGGTGACCAGCAAACATTACACAAAAATGAATACCATTTGTTTATCTGAGACAAGTGATAGACATTATAAAGTCTATCTGTGCACTTTATCTTGTGTCGTGAGTACGTTACAGATTACAGCCAACATCCATAATATAGGTGGACCAGAACAAGAAATTATACAGCGTAATATTTCTTAGAATCCCAGATGAAAATTAAGGAACTTTGATATGATATACACAATTCTCAACCATCATACAAAACCAAAATAGAATTAGTGGTTACTATACGATAAACAGTGAAAGGATTCTAGTAACCTTTACTTAAGTGACAAACGTTGGAAAGGTTCACATATCTTACAGCTATGCTTTGCTGCTGGTCCAGAACGAAATAGAATTTTTCTATAAACCACAGGACACTTAGAACCATGAGATACGAAGCAGAACTTTATAACCGAAACCTCTTTCAATTGGGTTTTTGTAAACATAGCAGCAAGAAGAATGATGGGTTTAGCTCCAATGCACCCACCCTCCACTGGCGTACAGCATCTAAAATCTGATGCTGTCACAGACTTGAATCCTGAACTTTTAACATCAGAGATACGTAGAAAACACGATTCAGTTCAATCTGGGTGAAAGTGCAAGCAGGAGACCTACATAGAAATCATTACACTTATTTTCAATGATAAATAACTTTTAATCCTATGGTAAGTAATCCTAGCGATTAAACTTGGGTATGAGTGATTTATCCTATCAATACGATAAAGTTTATAAACTAAGTAATTTTAACGTTAATGGCCAATTTGAGTTCAGTGGTTTATCTATGTGAGCGGAGTTAATTTATCTGTTCGTGACTCTCGGTCCAGTTCAAGCACTGCACCCCGCTATTGTGCTGAGTCAGAGGTTGTTTGATTAATTCCGCCCCCGAGTTTGGTTCTTGATCATCCTCTACACTAATCTACTATTATCTACTAAAATTTCACTCTGTCTTATCTTATATAAAATCGATAACCCGTGTGATGGTCAATCTGAAGTCACATGAAGTGTGATTTACAACTTATTTTTATTAGTGGCGATAACAATTTACCTCTCAGTTTGTGACATCCTAATAAACATTACTGGATCATAGAGAAAAACTTTTAATGCACATTTCAATACGAGCTCCAGACCTAATAACGGCACACAATATTTCATCACCATCAATTATATGAACTGCATTTATAATTCTCTCTCATGTCCTTCCGGGTTGTGGGCTTTGTATAATACCCTATGTCTTTCATCTTTACCGAAATGTAGTAGATATGACTGGCTTCTACATCAATGTTACCAGTCATTGCATCAATATGTTTGTTTCATAAATATTCTTCTACATTTATTATTTAATTTAGCTTTCTTACAAATACATTCGATACAATATGTTTATGATCGAAATGACTAGGTTCGTGTAACCTTACACGTAACTCTTGATATAATCTTTATGTAGATTAATATTCATATAATGAGTACCTTAATATCCGTTTAACCTACCTATGCATACTAATTTATTCCCCAACATAATGATGTAGGTCCCGTGGAAGCTAGTCTGTAATCTTCCACTGATAATACTGGTTCGTTAGAAGTCAGTCATTTGTTAGAGCAAATGGGAAACAATAAAGTGCATTAAGGCACTGTCGGGAGAAACACGAGCCTTCTGGTGAGTGAAACTTCACATAGGGTATGAGGTATAGACAAAAACACAGTTAAAAAATCTCTTCATTCTCTTTTGGTTTCAGATTATTTTAAACCCAACTACCTTCTCAAAAACTGGCTTTCCTATTTAACATGCGACAGAGGTTTTAGGACTATCCAAACAACTAAGAAGGCTCCAGCGGTATGCTTCTCGAGAAGTTTTAGTTGAAGAATACATTTTCCAGTTCATGTAGTCCTCTTTTCAGATTCACTAACATTACAGTTATTTGTTATATACCTTAGTTTCTGGCAATAATAATTTTTGTTTTTGTTACGTTGGCGCTACATCCATAGTACTGTTATCTTTTTCTATTATAGAAGGCAAGAGTAGTAAAAACTGAGTAGAAAATATGTTCCGTAAGGTAATTGTACCTAAATTACCATTCTGGTGGATACAAAATTGCAAATTGGTTGGAATTACGCCTTTTGTACTGAACTATCTTGGTTTGCCAGTCAATGGGGTTTCTTCTTCTCTCCATCGAAAACGAGCTAAACAGCTTTACACATTAATTGTTCGTCACGAAGTGATCCTGAACCTTAACTAAAATAGTAAAGCAACGAAATGTACTTGGAAATCAATTGTAGTTAGTTCTAAATTTTCAAGTATCTTTAAGACAAGCTAATGCATGAGTGATATTCATAATACTTTATAAAAAACCAGAGCTACACCCGAAATAAGCCTCTTTATCATAGTTAATATCAAACCCTTTGGCCCAACCAATACACTTACGACAAGATATTGGTAGTTTATTTGAATTAGTATGTTAAATATTACATCAATATTGATTTTGTGATCCTAAGCTCCCTTCACGATTACCATATAAGGAGACGATGTTTAGTCAGTTCTTAGTCATTTGAATATAAACCTAACTAATTGGTTTCTAAACCCCTGGCCCTTTTATATAAATAAAATAATGACATTTTAATAATTATGTCTTCCCAATAAATGGAATTAACTTTTAAATGGATATTAAGTAAAAAAGAAATAAATGTAAATGAACAAATGAAATGAACCTGTACGCCAGTAACAAATATCCGTCAAAGCAACCGTAGTGGATTTTCCTACCTCATAAAAATACCTAAAAACATACCTAATAGAATAACATTGTATCATGGAATTGTGTCTATAGCTCATACTTCACATAAAGTTTAGGTTTTAATTTGTTGTGGGATATTGTGAAGAGTGGTGTCAAATATTATATTGTATTTATCTTCCGGTTCCAACCTATAACTTATTTTTACATAATCTTCAGAGTACTAAGGTGTTTCAACTTAACTTTAAATTTAATATTATTGTGTATCCAGTATTCATCACTGAGATAATTGAGGTATCAAGGCTGGTAGAAAGGTATAAAGTGAGAAACAATTTCGAGCTGACAACTCCCGAGGCTGTGTTGCTGCCAGTAATTGCCTGCAATTTACCCTCTCAGCTCTCTACATTGATTTGGTTATGGTTTGTGTGGTCACTCTATCATGAACATGGCGGGAATGATTTTAATACCAAAATAATATTACATTCTGCAGTATAGTGTGGGCTGAGACACAATTTCGAGTAGACAACTTCCTCGGTGGTGACGTCGCCGCCGATTGCCTAGTTTGGTCCTCCTCAGTGCTCTTGCCCTAATCATGTTATGGTTTGTGAAATCACTCTTCCACAAACATTACAATGAAACCTTTAAACTTCAGTTACCAAATTTGTAAAGGTACATGAATTTGAACATGTAATAGTATTGAACTATTCACAAAATCGTCACGAAACAAAAGTTTTTCAATGTATTTTAAGAGTATTTAAAAAGGTTGACATAGTATTTCAAAACTCAGTATTGATAAAACGTGTATAAGTATTTCTGATCATAAATGTTATTTAAAAATCTTTGTAAACATCTTTTGCCCATCATGTACTCAATAAATAATAAAATTAGGTATAAAGTACAGTAACTGCAATAGGTGAATAACTGTCACGTAAAATATATTTTTACAAAAACTAGATGAAAATATAATAAACCTAATTGTTCTGACAACTTTTCGACAAAAGTGACTGTACAGAGTCTAATGTTCAATCACATAAACTCATTCACAAAACATGAACTCTAACATCTGAAACAGTTCATCTGGGAGTTTGAATACTGATTACTCTCCATTTCTCCATTCCAATTAACTGATCAGATTATAAATACTGTCTATATCTGTAACTTTTGCTTAATACAACTTTGAGGTATAACATAACTATGGTAGGATGAATGGGATTGTTTAGTTAGCTGAAGTTAAGTTTATATTCTTGATTTGAGGTAAACTCAAAATTCACATCACTTTGATAATTTACGTAGGTAAGTTTCCTGAGTCGTTCATTGATGTATTGGACTTCTGCAACGCAATTACGCTTACTATCTATACCACTATATAATCGTATAGTTTCCCGTGTTCAATAGTTTCTGGCAATACTAGGCGTACAGCCTCGTTATTCGAGCAATAGGTTTATTACGTTGGTAAATGTCAAGACATTTGGGTTTATCGATATTTATTGTTATAAAACCAAGATAAGCATGGTTATGATTATAAGACCCACGGATACATGGCAAAACGCTTCGTCTCACGTGTATCTCAAAGGCACCGTATAATCATTATGACTTGAAATTTTGTTAATAGAAATATTGGAAATATTTGTATCCAGTATAATATATATCCCTGCATAACTCCATATTAAAAATATATTTGCGTTCCAACAAAAGTTACACAAGTTCCCTTGTGAATGATACCAGAGTGTCCTTATTAATGATCTGTTGCTTCAAACCTCTCTGCCAGGAACAGCAGATAAGCGTGGTCAATAGATGGTAAGTCGCGTCGTTACTGTCAGCGTGGGAATGTGCTTTCTAACTGATAAGGCTCGTTAGTGAATTTAGTGTAGCCGAGACTTCATAAAACGATTGTCATACTTCATTTCATTTGTAGATTTCAATTACCATTTGACAAAGACATTGCACTGGCGCTATTGATCAGATATATAGAATGTATCATTCCTGAACCAATAATTCAACATTAACCCTACATTTCTTATTCCAAAGAACATTATTACATCCAAGTGTATTACATGTTATCAAAAGACACTTTTGGAGATATAGGAGTCAGTTTTGCAGCATAATATTATTATCACAATGGAAGTAAGGTATTAACATGAGGCGTTACGAACAGGCAGACGTTTATTGTTATAATAATTTTAGAGGTGTGGATTATCACCGCCTAGTTCATAACGGAGAAAAGCTTATAGAGCGAGTAAAATGTTGCCAGTTATGCTGGGAGGTAAACCCCAATACCGGGTCCAAGAGCTGCCTGCAGCGTACTATTATCATCACAATTGAAGCTTTCAGTGAGAAACATTCCCGGACGAGTTGAAGTTTCTTTTTTCCTAGACGTCGTTATTTTGGAAAACTTCACAATGGCCTTTTCAGTAAAATACAGTGAGGAAGTTGTTGAGTGAGTATAACTAAAAAGAATATTACAAATTTACTCATTTAACTTGTTGATACACCACTAATAACATTTTAGTACAGGTGTTGAGCTTGGTTTACTTTGGAAATTGATATCTTAAATTGCCCTCATATAATATAAGCATTTTTATTTATAATCAATTAAATACTAAAAAAACGATTAGCTGGAGTTTAAAACCGTTGGTATTTATACTCATTACTCATGTATTTTGACGATAATTCTAAAGCCTCGGTTTCATAAGATCAATTAATAAATCACTTTCTTACTTTCCCTGTTTCACATGAGGGGAGATATTAGTTTACGACGTACCAGTAGCATCATAGGCTACAGTATAATTTACAGTGATTATACTGTTTGTTCATTGAAAATATTAAATTATATTAGAGATGTAGCCTCGAAAAGTGTTTGATAAATATGAATATGATTATAAACCTTTTAACACTTTTTAAACTTTTTTTCATACTACGTACATTTTGAATTCTGGGAATTCATGTTCAGGTACTAAGGTTAAGTTAATTGTGAAAATTAAACGAATGGTGGCATTCTGACATCCAAGAGGAATTAGGCACCTGACCTTACCGGACTCTGAGGTCTTTCAGACTCTCGGCGTTTTCAACTCTTCGAGATCTGCGACCTCCTGGACTCCATAAGCTCTGTCGGAGTTGCTGGCATCTGAAAGCATCATCTTCTTGAGGTTGTTACACTCTAGCTATATTTGATCTCAGAAAGTTCCCTGGATCTAGGAGCTTTCGGAATGTAGGGACCTAGGCCTCTGGAAACTTTATTTTCTGGAAAATGTCACACTTGTGGTCATCAAAGCAATCATTCATAAGTCGTATACGTTCATTTTTGGAAAACAGGTTTTGTGTTTTGAAGCTCTGTCCGTGTTTTACAAATGGCGTTGGAAAAAGTACTATGGTATAGCATTCATTCTATAGAACTTTCATACGGATTTTTATTAAAATCTATGTAACCTAATCTAGTTATACTTTGTAAAATAGATTTTAACCTCTAAATCTTATCCAGAAAGTCTTGCCTTATCGGGCATCTACAAACAGTTCAGTGTTCATATCCATTATAGAGAATGTATAGATCCAGAACTAACACGATTCTGTCAAGTAGTATGTTCTATTCACTTTAATCGAGCGTTACGTTGTGCCCAGAATATGCTGTTTCTTTCTCAGCTTGAGGGATATGAGTCAACGTAGTTGACATATATCTGTAAGTTGAAATCCAAAATTTTTAGAATCGCATTATTTATCTACATCAGAGCATGAGGTAGAGAGAGGCGAAGGCAATGTAAAAAAAATACATTTGTAAGTCAAAACTCTGAAAACTTTACGATTCAACAACTCTACTTTCCTGCGTCTGAGTAACAAACCTACTTAAAGCTGATGCTGCTTACATTTCACTGCAAACACGCTTGCTTCCTTAAAGGTTCGTATCTTACAAATGCCACATTATTTTTTTATCGATAATAAAGATTTTAGTTTAACACTGTTAAAACAGATTATTGAGTGATAACATTAAAATAACAAACTATTATAAAAGCTACGATTATATAATAATTAGCTTTCAGTTGTTCATAAGCAGATTAAGCAATACACACAATTTTATAAAAAAAAGTAATATATATTACATAAATTCATATTAATACATTAATACAATATTTACGGTTACACTACGTTTCGAGATCTCGTGCCAGTAATTATGGAACTGCTAGAACTATGCACTCAATGCAATTATTTTAAGGTAGAAGGTACAATTTTCCGTCAAGATGAGGGGAGGGCAATGGGTTCTCCACTGTCTCCTATTTTTGCCAATATCTTTATGGAGGAATTTGAGCGAAAAGCTTTAGCTTCAGCTCAGTTCAAGACTTGGTGAAGGTATGTGGATGATACCTTTGTTATTTTTTCTCTTGGAGATATTGAATTAAATAACTTTTTGAATCACATTAATAGTATTTCTCCTTCCATCCGCCTCACAATGGAAGTGGAAGTCCAAAACAAGCTTCCCTTTTTGGATGTGTGTGTATTAAGAGATAGAGATGTCCTTAAGACAACTGTTTTTCGAAAGATAACACACACAGGAAAATATTTAAATTATCAATCCAACGATCAAAAATCTATCAAATAATGAGTAGCCTACTCGTTGTTTGATAGAGCAAAGAGCTTGTGCTCAGATAAACATGGATTAAAAGAGGAACTTAAGACAGTTGAATCGGATCTCAGAAGCAATGGATACTTTCAATTAGTAATAAATAAGTGCAAAAGAACCAGAAGAATCATTCCTGAGTCAGAAAAACAGAATTGAGATAAATTTGCGTTAATGTCAATACCTTATGTGCCGGGATTATCGGAGAAAATTAGAAGAGTAGGTAGAAATTACAACATTAGAACCGCGTTTAAAACACACAACACTCTTAGAGAAAGTCTCGTAAAACAAAACCAAAAAATGGCACACAGGATTCCAAAAACTGTGTTTACAGTATAAAATGTAGTTGCAATAGGGAATACATGAGCGAGATAAAAAGACTACTAAACGTAAGGATAAAAGAGCACAGATAAAACACGAGAAAGGGTCTCACAGAAAAGTCAAAAATTACACACCATTGTTGGTTTGAAGACCATCTTATGAATTGGGATGAAGCCAACATAATACATCGGGAACCAAATTTCTTCAAAAGGAAATTAATTGAGGCAAAATACATGTAATTGGCAGACCAACCAATCAGTAAACCATCAGTCGAGATTAGGCCGCTTTAACGATTCAACAACTCTGCTTTACTCTGTCTGACAATATACTAGCTACTTAGAGTTGTTGCTAAATACATTTCACTATGGGTAATCTTGTTTCTTATAGGTTCGTATATACCACTGCCACATTGGTTTTTATCACTAGTAAACAATATGGTTAAACATGCCCATTTTCTTATGCAGTAGTCGTTCATAACCATAACTCTGAGTCACTCAATAACTAAATAAAACAATTACCTGTTTCTACCAAAACCCCTGATGAGTATAAAATAAAACTAAAACCCTTAATTTGTCCAATGAAACCCAAAATTGTGTAATATTTTGATTTAAAAAAACTAAACTTAAAAACTTAATTCATTGTGGTATTGGTCAGTGGTGCAATAGTTTTCAACGTCAAATAGCCTAAAGTACTTCATAGTTATTACTTATCATTAAAATATAAGGTGTTTTCTTAAAGTTTCATATCTATTTTGTATGTATTGGAATAAAACAATTTGACATATTCTATTCAAAAGTTAAATTATCGACAGTCATAAGATACCCACCTCTGTAGTCTAGAAGGGTTTCCCATAGCCCCAACCTGAGAAGGTATCCGTAAACTGAATTTGAAAAGAGCCGGTTTAACTGAATAAGTAATGGAGATTGGAAGGGGATCTTCCTTCTCTGTACTTCATCGTACTTCAGGTAGGAATACACTTGGGCTTTAATGGAATGTAACCAGCAAACTTTACACAAAAATGAATATCATTTGTTTATCTGAGACAAGTGATAGATATTAGAAAATCTGTGCACTTTATCTTGTGTCGTGAGTACATTATAGATTACAGCCAACATACATAATATAGGTGGACCAGAACAATAATTTAAACAGCGTAATATTTTTTAGAATCCCAGGTGAAAATTAAGGAATTTTGATATGATATACACAACTCTTGAACATCATAAAAAACCAAAATAGAGTTAGTTGTTACTATTCGATAAACAGTGAAAGGATTCTAGTAACCCTTACTTAAGTGACAAACGTTGAATGGGTTTACATCTCTTACCTCTATGCTATGTCACTGCTCCAGAACGAAATATAATTGGTCTCTAAAACGCAGGTCACTTAGAACCATGACATACGAAGTAGAACTTTATAACCGAGGCCTCTTCAAATTGGGTTTTTGTAAACATAGCAACAAGAAGAATGATGGGTTTAGCTCCAATGCAACTTCCACTGGCGTACACCATCTGAAACCTGATGCTGTCACAGACTTGAATCCTGAAGTTTTAACATCAGAGAACCTTAGACAACACAATACAGTTCTATATGGGTGAAAGTGCAAGCAGGACACCTATATAGAACACAGTACACTTATTTTGTCACAGACTTGAATCGGGTATATTTGGGTGTTTCCAGACATAATATACACCCTGTATATACCGTATACACGTGAACGTTACCCAACTACTGTAGCATGTTGCTTAGTGAGCAATGTAAAACTTTGTATTGTTTAAGCCTTATTTATTTTACAAGCCTTAATATATGCATTTATTTCGTTACTTATTAACTGATTTAACTAAGTAGCCTGAAAATGTAATTATTGATTGTTCAATCCAGGGAGAAAACATCATTTATTATTTTTTTATGTACTCACTTTATTCAGTAATGCTTTGTCAATTATGTTTTTGCTTGAGATTTTGATATTATACTTTCAAAGTAAATATACCTATAATGCCTTTATTTAGCTTACGTATAAATAGCTAACTCTAGTAAATATACTAATAGTTAAAAGAAAAACTACAATGTTTTCATAAATAAAAACCATATCACTTGTAAAATAAAAGGTTTCATCTTGTTAGTTTTTTGAAAGCACAATTACATATATATATATATATATATATATATATATATATATATATATATATATATATATATATATATATATACGTTACAAAAAGCAACTAAACATACATTGTCGGAAGACGACCTATGATACAAAAAATATTCTATTTACTGCATATCACAGAATATTTTAATTGTGATTTATTCCAATTTACGTCAATGAACGTATTTGAAAGAATTTTAAAGTGCTGGTATTCTGCTATAATGAGATTATTTATTACAATCAATCGTAATGACTCTGTCAACCCTTTACCGATTTAACAAATTAAGTATTACTTAAGTGGCTTTCCGGTTACATTAGTATTGATTTAGTGTTTATTTATTTATTATTGTATTAATTTATTTTAAATATTAAATGTGTATTAGTTGCAATCACTTCAGATTTGATGCTTTTGTGGTTGCATTTCATATTCTGTTATTTAATTTCGTATGAATGTGTATTCCGTATGTTCCGTTATATGTAATTAAAATGTTTGCCTTAATTTTAATGCACATTTCATTACGAGTTCCAGACCTAATAACGGCACACAATATTTCATCACCATCAATTATATGAACTGCATTTATAATTCTCTCTTATGTCCTTTCGGGTTGTGGGCTTTGTATAATACCCTATGTCTTTCATCCTTACCGAAATGTAATAGATATGACTGGCTTCTTCATCAATGATACCAGTCATTGTATCAATATGTTTGTTTCATAAATATTCTTCTACATTTATTATTGAATTTAGCTTTCTTACAAATACATTCGATACAATATATGGTATGATCGTAATGACTAGGTTCGTATAACCTTACACGTGACTCTTGATATAGTCTTTATGTAGATTAATCTTCATATAATTAGTACCTAAATATCCGTTTAACCTATCTATGCATATTAATTTTCTCCCCCAACATAATGATGTAGGTCCCGTGGAAGCCAGTCTGTAACCTTTCACTGACAGTACTGGTTCGTTAGAAGTCAGTCATTTGTTAGAGCAAATGGGAAATAATAAAGTGCATTAAGGCACTGTCGGGAGAAACACGAGCCTTCTGGTGAGTGAAAATTCACATAGAGTATGAGGTATAGACAAACAAATTCAGTTTAAAAAACTCTTCATTCTCTTTTGGTTTCAGATTATTTTAAAACCCAACTATCTTCTCAAAAATTTACTTTACTATTTAACATGCGACAGAGGTTTCAGGAATATTCAAACAACTAACAAGGCTACAGCGGTTTGCTTCTCGAGAAGTTTTAGTTGAAGAATACATTTTCCAGTTCATGTAGTCCTCTTTTCAGATTCACTAACATTACAGATATTTGTTATATACCTTAGTTTCAGGCAGAAAATTATTTCAATATTTCTTTTTGTTATTTTGGCGCTACGTCCATAGTACTGTTATATTTTTGTATTATAGAAGGCAAGAGTAGTAAAAACAGGGTAGAAAATATATTCTCTATGGAAATCGCACCTAAATTACCATTCTGATACACAAAAGAACGCTAAACTATAGGAATTACACCTTCATTGCGGAACTAACTTTGCCAGTCAATGAGGCTTCTTCTTCTCTCAATCGTAAGCGAAGTAAAACACTTTACACATTAATTGTTCGTCACGGACTTCTCGTAAACCTTAACTAAAATAGTAACACAAGGAAATGTACTGGGGAGTCAATTGTAGCTGGTTCAAATTTTCCAAGTATCTTTAAGACAAGCTAATGCATGAGTGATACTCATAATCCTTTATAAAAAACCAGAGCTAAACCCGAAATCAGCCTCCTTATCATATTTAATATAAAAACATTCGGCCTAACTAATGCATTTACAACAAGATATTGGTAGTTTATATGAATTAGTATGTTAACCTACATCAATATTTCATTTCGTGATCCTAAGCTTCCTTCACGATTACCACATAAGTAGACGATGTTTAGTCAGTGTTTAGTAATTTTAATATAAACCTAACGAATTGGTTTTTAAAACCCTGGCCTTGTCCTATAGAGAAAATAATTACATTTTAACATTTCTTCAAAATAAATGGAATTAACATTTAAATGGATATAAAGTAAAAAGGAAGTAAATGTAAATGAACAAATGAAATGAACCTGTACGCCAGTAACAAATATCCGTCAAAGCAACCGTAGTGGATTTTCCTACCTCATAAAAATACCTAAAAACATACCTAATACAATAAAATGTTATTAAGCAACTATATCTATATAGCTCATACTTCACATAAAGCTTAGGTTTTAATTTGTTGTGGAATATTTTGAAGAGTGGTGTCAAATATTATATTGTATTTATCTTCCGGTTCCAACCATAACTTATTTTTACATAATCTTCAGTGTATTATGGTGTTTAAACTAAACTTTAAATTTGATAGTATTGTGTATCACGTAACCATGACTGAGATAATTGAGGTATCAAGGCTTGTAGAAAGGTATAATGTGAGAAACAATTTCGAGCTGACAACTCCCGCGGCTGTGACGCTGCCAGTAATTGTCTGCAATTTACTCTCTCAGCTGTCTACATTGATCAGGTTATGGTTTGTGTTGTCACTCTATCATAAACATGGCGTAAAATATTTGAATATCAACGTAATATTTGCATCATACAGTCTAGTAGAGGTATGGTGTGGGCTGAGACACAATTTCGAGTAGACAACTCCCTCGGTGGTGATGTCGCCGCCGATTGCCTAGTTTGGTCCTCCTCAGTGCTCTTGCCCTAATCATGTTATGGTTTGTGAAATCACTCTTCCACAAAAATTACAATGAAACATTTTAACTTCAGTTACCAAATTCTTAAAGGTACATGAATTTGAACATGTAATATTATTTTACTATTCACAAAATCGTCACGAAACAAAAGTATTTCAATGTATTTTAAGAGTATTTAAAAAGGTTGACAGAGTATTTCAAAACTCAGTATTGATAAGACATGTATAAGTATTTCTGATCATACATGTTATTTAAAAATCTTTGTAAGCCTCTTTTGCCCATCATGTACTCAATAAATAATACAATTAGGTATAACGTACAGTAACTGCAATAGGTGAATAACTGTCACGTAAAATATTTTTTTACAAAAACTAGATGAAAATATAATAAACCTAATTGTTCTGACAACTTTTTGACAAAAGTGACTGTACAGAGTCTTATGTTAAATCACATAAACTCATTCACAAAACATGAACTCTAACATCTGAAACAGTTCATCTTGGAGTTTGAATACTGATTACTCTCCATTTCTCCATTCCAATTAACTGATCAGATTATAAATACTGTCTATATCTGTAACTTTTGCTTAATACAACTTTGAGGTATAACATAACTATGGTAGGATGAATGGGATTGTTTAGTTAGCTGAAGTTAAGTTTATATTCTTGATTTGAGGTAAACTCAAAATTCACATAACTTTGATAATTTACGTAAGACTCCTGATTCGTTTATTGATTAATTGGACTTCTGCAAGGCAATTACACTTATAGTCTATACCCCCATATAATTGTATAGTTTCCCGTTTTAATAGTGCCGCAGTTTCTGCCAATACTAGCCGTACAGCCTACGTTTAATACGTTCCAGCAATAGGTAGTTATTATTCCAGCAAAAGGTTTATTACTTTGGTAAATATCAAGACATTTGGGTTTATCGATATTTATTGTTATAAAACCAAGATAAGCATGGTTATGATTATAAGACCCACGGATACATGGCAAAACGCTTGGTCTCACGTGTATCTCAAAGGCACCGTATAATCATTATGACTTGAAATGTTGTTAATAGAAATAATGGAAATATTTGTATCCAGTATAATATAGGTATGTATATCCATGCATAACTCCGTATTAAAAATATATTTGCGTTCCAACAAAAGTTACACTAGTTCCCTTGTGAATGATACTAGGGTGTCCTTATTAATGATCTGTTGCTTCAAACCTCTCTGCCAGGAACCTGACAGCAGGTAAGCGTGGTCAATAGATGGTAAGTCGCGTCGTTACTGTCAGCGTGGGAATGTGCTTTCTAACTGATAAGGCTCGTTAGTGAATTTAGTGTAGCTGAGAATTCATAAAACGATTATCATACTTCATTTCATTTGTAGATTTTGATTACCATTTGACAAAGACAGGGCACTGGCGCTATTGATCAGATATACAGGATGTATCATTACTGAACCAATAATTCAACTTTAACCCCACATTTCGTATTCCAAAGAACATTATTACATCCAAGTGTATTACATGTCATCAAAAAACACTTTTGGAGATAAAGGAGTCAGATTTGTAGCATAATATTATCATCACATTGGAAGTAGAATATTAACACGAGGCGTTAGAAACAGGCAGAAGTTTTTTGTCATAGTAATGTTAGAGGTTGGATTATCACCGCCTAGTTCATAACGAAGAAAAGCTTATTAAGCGAGTATAATTTTGCCAGTTCTGCTGAGAGGTAAACCCCAATATCGGGTCCAAGAGCTGTTTGCAGCGTACTATTATCATCACAATGGAGGATTTCAGTGAGAAACATTCCCGGACGAGTTGAGGTTTATTTTTTCCTAGACGTCGTTATTTTGGAAAACGTCACAATGGTCTTTTTAGTAAAATACATATAGGAAGTTGTTGAATGAGTTAACTAAAAAGAATAATAAAAATTTACTCATTTAACTTGTTTATACATCACTAAAAACATTTTAGTACTAGTGTTGAGCTTGTTTTATTTTGGAAATATTGATATCTTAAATAGCCCTCATATAATATAAGCATTTTCATTTATAATTAATTATATAATTAAAAAAACCGATTAACTGGAGTTTGAAACCGTTGGTATTTATACTCATTACTCATGTCTTTGACGCTATTACTAAAGCCTAGGTTTCATAAGAGCAATTAATACATCACTTTCTTACTTGCCCTGTTTCACATCAGGGGAGGTAATACCAGAAATCAGAAATCTTTATTGTCGTTGACATTTTACAAAATGCATGACAGTCGTCAATTTGAAACTTAAAATGTAAACTTAAGGTAATATTGCAGCTATTTCACCATAAAAATCTGTAATATTATACAGTGGTTTATTCAATAGCATTTTCTGTGCTATCTTAAAACTATGAAGTGTCAGAGTTTTTAATTTTTTAGGTAATGTATTATACATTTGAATCCCTTGATACAAAAAGCTTTGTTGAGTCCCTGAAAACATGCATCTTTTTAGTGCTATATTATGTCTATTTCTTGTCATATAGTTATGTATGTCACTAACTTTAGTTGTTATTTGCAAGTTTTCCCTTACATACATAAGAACTGAAAAAACATACATTGACAGTAGAGTTAGGATACCTAGCCAAAAAAAATGGTTTGCAGTGATCCTGTCAGTCTGCACCACAGATAAAACGGACAGCTTTTTTTGTAACACAAATAATTTGTGAGCATAGGAACAATTCTCCCAAAGTGAAGTTCCATAGGACAAGTGGCTATGAACATGACCATAGTAGATGCAAAGAAGAACATCAGGAGACACATTCCCTCTCAATGATCTAATCATAAATAGACCCTTTAGAATTTTTGCGGCCAGATTGTCAATACGAGAGTGTTATTGCAGGTTGGACTGAAGATGGAAGCTAAGAAAATTTAAAGATGCCAATCTCGCTGAACCAGAACGAAGGTAAAGTTGTATTTCCTGAACATTCTCCCTATTTAAGCTCAGGTTATTAGCATTACACCAGTCATGTATGACATCTGATTTAGAATTAACAATATCATTAGCTTTCTGAGGATCAATACCCTGAACACACACTGCCAGATAATTTGTAAACATAAAACACTCTACATGATGCTCCATGATGTTACTTGGAAGATCATTTATGTAAATGATGAACAAGGTCGGGCCAAGTATAGACCCTTGTGTTACACCTTGTACAATCTGCAAAGACTTGAAAAAAGAGCCATTTAAATATACAGACTGCCATCTATTTTCTAAGTAAGATCTAAAAAAAGAAATGGCAGCACTGTCAAACGAGTAAAATACAGCTTATCTAGCAGCACATCGTGTGTTACAGTGTCGAAGGCCTTGGACATATCATACGATTTAAAGAGAACACTCCTTTTAGCCTCCAGACCTTTAAAGCAGTTTGTAATTAGAGCTTGAGTGGCTGCAACAGTTCTACGCTTAGGCCTAAACCATGCTGACACTCTGATAAAATATTATTTCGTTCGAGGAAGAATATCATCTGACTATGTATGAGACGTTCCAAGATCGTCGACACTGTGGGCACAATGGATATTGGTCTATAGTTTGAACATAAATCTTTCTGACTTTTCTTATGTATTGGTATCACTTTTATTGGTTTAAGTTTCTCAGGATAAAAGCCCTGTGTGATGCATATGTTAAATAAGTATGCTAAGAGCTCACTTATGTGTTTAGAAGCTAATTTTAAGTGTAAAGCATTTATTCCATACATATCTAGACAAGAGCTATTTCTTAGTTTATTTATGGCTAAGAACATTTCTTCAAAAGTGAATTCTTTGATAGTAAAATTTTCACATAAAGGCATTTTACTTTTTATATTTATACTTAAGAAAAAATTTTTGTCATTTGGGCAAGTTGCTACATTTTTAGTTATATCCTCAATAATATTAAGAAAGTAAGAATGAAAAATATCTGCAGACAGACAATTTGTATATAAAAGGGCTTACTATTTACATTTCTACCTTCATTAATAACTGCCCATGAAGCCTTTGACTTATTCACTGATCCAGCAATAAAATTATTGTTATAGTTTAGTTTGGAATTCCTAATTTCACATTTATATTTTGCTTTCAGTGATTTGTATTTTTCCCTAATTACATTGTTATTTGAGGTATTACAAAATAAAAATTCAACCCTATCCAACTCTTTTTCTAAAATTAACCAATCCTTTGTGGTACCATTTGTTGTTTGGTTTTTTTGTTATCCATACTTTTAGTTTTTATTGGTACAGAAATATTTAAAGCCCATAGAAACAGGTCAAATAACACATTAAACTTGTCATTAATATCTAGGGTACTATTATATACAACAAACCAGTCTACTTTGCTAATATTACACAAAAATCTAGCAGAGTTTTCATCGCTTATAGGCCTTGTTATATGTTTATATTTTATTCTATCTGGGTTTGCAGACTCCAAACTAACACAGAAAAGAATAGCATTGTGATCGGAGACTGGTGTATGTAACACAGAAGCAGTCAATTTGTCCGGATGCAATGTAGACACGATATTATCAATGCAAGTCCCTTTTGAAGCGTTGTGCGTTAAAAAGTTTGGGCGGGTTACTTCTCTTACTGCAGTATATAAACCAAATGATTTTGTTAGGCTATTTAGTTCTTGTGTTTCATTGTTATTTTCCAAGAAGTCTACATTAAAATCGTCCATGCATCTAAAGTCAAACTTCACACCATGCACACTCGAAAAGATGTCATGCAGTTTATCTACCCTATAAAAGCGTGAAAGTTACCTGTAGGTGATCTGTAGAAATTCACCAGCAAAGTATTAAAAGTTTTCAGATGTACCGCGGACGATTCAAAAACAAGCTCCTCAGCAACATCGGGTAAATTTTGATAAACTTGTGAGTCAATATGGTTTTTGACTAAAATAACACTGCCACCATGCACAGTTACAGTTCTTGCAAAAAAAGCTGCAATTTTATATCCTGGTAAATCAATATTTACAATGTCTACTTTAGACAACCAGTGCTCCATTATACAAACAACATCAACACTGTTGTTCGATGCTAACAGGTTTAAATAGTCAATTTTATTAGGTAGGCTCTGAATATTCCACAACAACACAGAGTTAGGCTATTTATATTATTTACACAAGTCATTGTAGAAGAACTGTTTACATCCTTAGAGATTTTATTCCCCACTGTTTTAGTTTAAGGATTTTACACTTACCCTCAGAAAGACCCACTGTTAAATGTTTGCCTCTGTGGTTGTCTGCTCCTCTAAAAAAGATTGCAGGTGTTCTTCCTTATGTACTTTAGGGAAACAAAAACGACTCACATACACTCCAGTAGGCCAAAAGTCAGACAGAAAAACTTTGTGCCAAAGTGATACAGGCACTCCAATTTAAAAAGACCGGTATCCCGGATATCTGTTTCTCAACTGTGAGACCTCATAATCTCCGTGAACACCCTCAACCAAGTATTGCTTGACTGAATTACAGTCAAAACTAGGGGCTAACCTAGAAACAAAAAGATATCGGTATTTTTCGACGAGACCCAGCATATTATCTTTGATAGCACTGCCCAGAAAGAATAAATTTTCCAGGTTTTCTAGCTGCAGTGCGACTGTTTAGCTTCTCACTTCTGAGCATTCTTTTAATTTTTACAGTTTAAAATCCACCACTGTCCTCACTTTCAACAGACAACCGCATCTGTTTGTCAATGTCAACAACACTGTTACATTCCATATCGCTAGGAATAGGTTGCAGCCTATTTACGTCATATGTTTTGCTTAGAACAGCAGATCCTCCCTGAGCCGTCTGCTGTTCGTTATCCATAACTTGCAGCTGACTAATGTTTCTGCTAACAGAAGAAACTTCAGGTCTAGTTACTACCGATGTCAAATTCCGACTATTATTGTTCCTCTTGAGGCCTTTATAATTATTGATTCCTTTTTTAGAAGATTCAAAGTTGATCCCAAGTAAACATTTAGTTTTATTACTATCATCTAAATTATGTTTCTCAGTAGAAGTATACTGTTTGTCACAAGTTAAAATGTCTCCGATTATCACACCATGGCTAGGAGCTTAATTTGACATTTTCATTTTGTAATTCAGTAAGTTGTTGTCTCATCTTAGTCTGGTTTATCGTTAATTCATAAACTTGTTCTGTTAAAATTGTTATATTTGCAAAACACTGAATAAAATTATCACTATCGCTGTTTTCTGACTTACCGGTATCGGGCGACTTATCAATTGCATGATTCTTACTGTCAGTACCGGTACTGCATAAATTGCACAGCAAATTATTACTACTCACAGCCTCGTTTACCCAATTCACCATCATTAACAGCTGCACATTCTTTATGAAACCATAAACCATAATAGTTTACGACGTACCAGTAGCTTCATAGGCTACAGTATAATTTACAGTGATTATACTGTATGTTCATTGAAAATATTAAATTATATTAGAGATGTAGCCTCGAAAAGTGTTTGATAAATATGTATATTATTATAAAACTTTTAACACATTTTAAACTTTTTTTATACTATGTACATTTCGAATCCTGGGAATACATGTTCAGGTACTAAGGTTAAGTTAATTATGAAAATAAATAATTAAACGAATGGTGGCTTCTGACATCCAAGAAGAATTAGGCACCTGACGTTACCGGACTCTGAGGTCTTTCGGACTCTCGGCGTTTTTCAACTCTACGAGATCTGCGACCTCCTGGACTCCATAAACTCTGTCGGAGTTGCTGGCATCTCAAAGCATCATCTTCTTGAGGTTGTTACTCTCTAGCTATATTCGATCTCAGAAAGTTCCCTGGATCTAGGAGCTTTCGGAATGTAGGGACCTAGGCCTCTGGAAACTTTATGTTGTGGAAAATGTCACCCTTGTGATCATCAAAGCAATCATTCATAAGTCATGTACGTTCATTTTCAGAAAACATGTTTGTGTTTTGAAGCTCTGCCGTATGTCCAAATGACATTGGAAAAAGTATTATGGGTTAACATTCATTCTATAGAATTTTATTACGGATTTTTTTTACAATCTATCTAACCAAATCTAGTTATACTTTATAAAATAGATTTTACCCTTCTAATCTTCTCCAGAAAGTATTGCCTGATCGAGCATCTACAAACAGTTCAGTGTTCATATACATCATAGAGAATGTATAGATCTATAGCATTTTCTATACATTCTATAAAGTAGTATGTTCTATTGAATTCAATCGGACGTTAAGATTTGCCCAGAATATGCTGTTTCTTTCTCAGCTTGAGGGATTTGAGTCAACGTGGTTGACATATATCTGTAAGTCCAAAATCCGACAGTTTTAGAATCGCATTATTTATCTACATCAGAGCATTTGGTAGAGAGAGGCGATGGCAATGTAAAAAAAATACATTTGTAAGTCTTAACTCTGAAAACTTTACGATTCAACAACTCTACTTTCCTGTGTCTGAGTAACAGACCTACTTAAAGCTGATGCTGCTTACATTTCACTGCAAACACGCTTGCTTCTTTAAAGGTTCGTATCTTACAAATGCCACATTATTTTTTTATCGATAGTAAAGATTTTAGTTTAACAATATTAAAAAAGATTATTGAGTGATCAAATTAAAATAACAAACTATTATAAAAGCTACGATTGTATAATAATTAGCTTTCAGTTGTTCATAAGCAGATTAAGCAATACACACAATTTTATAAAAAAACGTAACATATTATATTACGTAAATTCATATTAATACAATATTTACAGTAACACGACGTTTCGAGATCTCGTGCCAGTAATTATGGAACTACTATAACTATGCACTCAATGCAATTATTTTGAGGTAGAGGGTACAATTTTCCGTCAAGATGAGGGGATGGCAATGGGATCTCCACTGTCTTCTATTTTCGCGAATATCTTTATGGAGGAATTTGAGCGAAAAGCTTTAGCTTCAGCTTAGTTCAAACCGAAGATTTGGTGGAGGTATGTGGATGATACCTTTGTTATTTTTTCTCATGGATATATTGAATTAAATAATTTTTTGAATCACTTTAATAGTATTTCTCTATTCATCCGCCTCACAATGGAAGTGGAAGTCCAAAACAAGCTTCCCTTTTTGGATGTGTGTGTATTAAGAGATAGAGATGCCCTTAAGACAACACAACTGTTTTTCGAAAGATAGCACACACAGGAAAATATTGAAATTATCAATCCAACCATCAAAAATGTATCAAAGAAGGAGTAGCCTACTCGTTGTTTGATAGAGCAAAGAGCTTGTGCTCAGATAAAGATGTATTAAAAGAGGAATTTAAGAAAGTTGAATCGGATCTCAGAAGCAATGGATACCCTCAATTAGTAATAAATAAGTGCAAAGGAACCTGAAGAATCATTCCTGAGTCAGAAAAGCAGAATTGAGATAAATTTGCGTTTATGTCAATCCCTTATGTGCCGGGATTATCGGAGAAAGCTAGAAGAGTAGGTAGAAACTACAAGATTAGAACCGCGTTTAAAACACACAACAGTCTTATACAAAGTCTAGTAGAAACAAAACTAAAAAATGGCACACAGGATTCCAAAAACTGTGTTTACTTTTTTTGGTCTTTGATAGCAGTTCGAATCTAACGTATTTTACTAGTGCAATTTATTTTACTGTCTATACCTTGTCATTGGTGCTCATGTGTATTTAGACTATATTTATATCATCAATTGAACCAGAGTGAGTGCATCTACCTATTAGTTCTTAAATTCTATTGTTTAATCCTTGCATAATTTAATTAATTTTTTAACCCTATTTCACTTACCGTTGAGAGTGCAAACGATCTCCAGCTGTCATCATCACTCAGTAAGTCATAGACACTAAAATTCAATCAACTGAATCCCAATAGCTTGGCATGTTATTTATGCATGTAGCCTGTATATTTTTAATTCGCTTCGCTTCGCTTAGTATGGTTGTTTGACGAGTGTATTATCTCGTTTCTTGTTGCTCCTCGCTTTCCATTCTTCTCCAGTCCAGCTGTCAATAACAAGTACCGTCAGCAGATTTATAAAGAGAAACAATCCCTGTCACTTTGAAATCCACAGCCTTTTAGTTCTCAAACATCTTCGCTACTCAAAAAGATCAGCATTATAACTAGTACCTGGTTTCCGGCTACTGTTGGTGGATCGAGTAGCTAGCGGTGGTCGGTGCAGTGTATTGGTAAAGAAGTAAGAATTTGATATGGCAAACCTTGCCGATAAATCTGTTTGCATAGTCTGCTACAAAAAAGTGATTGACAAAGGGGTGGAATGTGATTCGGCTTGTAAACGTTGGTTTCACCCCGATTGCGTCAAGATTACTGCCGGTGAATACTAGAAGATTGCTGATGGAACTACTAAGAACTGGTCTTGTGGTCGCGTTGATTGTGTAGACTCACAGTCCGTTAGACCTGTGTCTGCTCAAATATCTGATCTGACCTCGAAATTTGATCGTGTTATTAATAAACTGAATTTGCTTGATGGCCTGTCACAGGGAATAGAGGATATAAAACACGATTTATCCAGCATTAAAGCTTCTATTGCTGAATTGGAGCCTCGAGTCTCTGCTAATGAGTCCAAGATAACTGCTTTACAGCAAGACGTTCAATCACTTAAAGATTGCCCTCAAACTGAAAATCTAGAATCAATACTGGAGGAATCTAATGACAGAGCTCGTCGTGCCAATAATGTTATTGTGTATAGCTTATCTGAAAGCAAAAGTGGCGATGTCGCTATGAGAGTGCGTCACGATTCAGATAAGGTTCAAGCCTTGATTAATGCCTTCTGTCCATCCCAAACTGATCTTACCTTCAAGTGCTACCGTATTGGTGCTGCGACTAATAAAAAGATGCGCCCCCTACAACTCATTCTTCCTACTCTACAGGCTGTCATTGAGTTCTTGAGAAACTTTGATGAAAACGTCCTTCGTGGCATCGATCCCGACTTTGCTGATGTAAGAGTGTCAAGAGATCGTACACCCCGTGAACGTGATCATCTCAACAGCTTGAGGGACCAGCTCAAAGTGCGCTCAGAGAAGGGAGAGAAGAATCTCACTATAGGGTACGTGAATGGAACGCCGAAGATAATGAAGCAGGCTTCATAAAACTGAGCGGCGTAGTCACCAGTGTCTACTATCAGAATGTTAATGGGTTAAGAACTAAAATTCAAGATATCAAACAGTCCATCCCTGTTTCTGTATACGATATTGTAGTCTTGACTGAGACCAATCTGAGTGATGACATATCCTCAGCCGAGCTTGGCCTTTCTAATTTCAAAGTATTTCGTTCTGATAGATCGTCTACCACAAGTTCCAAATCTAGTGGTGGTGGAGTATTGGTGGCTGTGAAAAATTCAATAATGGTTACCAAACTTAGTCCTTGTATTAGCACAACTGAATCTGTATTTCTTCAAATTAAAAAGACATTGATAAGTCCATCCATGTTTATTGCTGGACTTTACATACCACCAAATAAACCTGCTGAACCCTACTCGAACTTCTGCGACATTATTGAAGAGTTTTTGAGTACTGGTCCTGATTATGATGTGGTACTGCTTATTGGTGATTTTAATCTCCCTGATGTTAATTGGTCTGACATGTCTCCACCTGCCAGCAATAAGTCATCTCAGCTATTGCGCGACCTGATGTCCTTGCACCGACTGTATCAGATTAATAGAGTCCATAATGCTCGAGGGGTTGTGCTTGACCTTGTATACAGCAGTGATGAGAAGTGTGTCGTCTCTCCTGCCTCTGATCCTGTCTTGCCTTCTGAAGCTGCTCATCCTCCTCTTCACATCGAGGTACCCGTACAAACCTGTGGGTCGGTGTCCAATGTTGCAATGAATTATAACTTTATGCGATGCAACACACAAGAAGTTTACAACGAGCTTAGTCTTTGCTGTGGTGAGGTGTTTTATCATATACCTGATAGTCATGATTTTTTCGATAAGTTTCAAAAGACCATTCATGATATTGTTCTGAAGCATACTCCGTTGAAGAGAGGCGGTGTGTGTAGATTTCCATCATGGTTTTCTCCTGAGTTGAGGAGTGCTGTCGTGTGCAAAAAGATCTTGCACAGAAAATACAAGGCTACTGGTAACTATGGGCATTATTTAGAATTCCAGAGGGCCCGACGCCATTGTAAGAAGCTGAGTGACCTTTGCCATGCAACATACATGGAGCGAGTTAACAACTCTATTCCCCTAAATATCAAGGCTTTCTGGAGTTTTGTCAGGAACTTGAAATCTGAGTCTACCAGAGCAAACGAATATTTCTCGGATGATCAACGTGAATCTAGTCCTGAGGGTATATGTAACCTATTTGCTGATTATTTTGCATCCGTATATAGACCTTCGGCTGACCTCATCCCTCAGTTTGACTTCTCTACCCAGATCAATATGTCGTCTTGTTCGTTTGGGGTTGAGGATGTGGAGAGAAAACTTTCTTCATTTGACACTTCCAAGGGAACTGGGCCTTACTTTATTCCTCCATCCGTCTTGCGCTTCTGTGCTCCCATTGTTGCGCCTCAACTTACAGTCATCTTCAATAGATTACTTGAGGATTGTATATTCCCTGATGGACTTAAGAGCTGTTTTATTGTGCCAATTCATAAGTCGTCTGATCCTTCGGATGTCCACAATTACCGACCTATTGCTGTTCAGCCAGTTCTGAGGAAGATTTTCGAAAGCTTAGTTCTTGACTATGTGAGCTTCCAATTCAAAAATATCATAGCGCCGCAGCAACATGGCTTTGTCCGGGGTAGGTCAACAGTTAGTAACTTGGTTGTTTATGTGGATTACATTTTGTCTGCCTTCTCGAGTGGCGTTCAGGTCGATAGTGTTTATATTGATTTTAGCAAAGCTTTTGATGCTATCAGCCATGGTCACCTTCTGGCCAAACTTCACGGTTATGGTATATGTGGTAGCCTACTTTCTTGGTTTCACTCCTACTTAAATGATAGAACTTTCCTAGTTAGTTCCGCTGGCGCCCTGTCAAGACCTTTCACCGCCACTTCTGGTGTCCCTCAGGGGTCACGCCTGGGCCCCTTTCTCTTCAATCTCTATATTAATGACTTGGTCAAGTCATTAAATGTTGACTGCCTAATGTTTGCGGATGATGTCAAGGTCTTCCGTGCTGTTAGGGACCCTTCTGACACTGAGAGACTGCAGATGAACCTATGCTTAATTGAGAACTGGTGCATCACTAACGCTATGAGCATAAATGCCGCCAAATGTTCATTGGTTTCTTTCACTCGCTCTGCCCAACCTCTTGTGGTATCTGACTACGTGCTCAATGGAACTGTACTATCTCGCAGTACAATCGTCCGTGATCTGGGTGTCGTCTTCTCTGCAGATCTTAGCCCTGATAAGCATATTGACTTCATCTGCGGCAAAGCCCTACGAATGCTCAACTTCATACTAAGAGCTTCAAGGAGTGGTCTTGGCATTGTGGCGTTGAATATCCTATATAAGTCCTTGGTAAGGAGTATACTTGAATACTGTTCTGTTGTCTGGTCTCCTTATCAGCACAATCACATTGAACGTCTGGACAGGATCCAGCGACGCTTCGTCCGAGCTGTCGGTGTTAGGCTGGGTCACAACTATTTTTATGTACCCATTGATCTAGTTGAGGCCTCTCTTGGACTTCTCCCTCTGTCTACTAGAAGGCAACAGGCTGATGCTCTTTTCCTATGGAGAGTTATTCGTGGCACGGTCGATTGTCCTGACCTACTCTGTCGCATTGATCTACGAGCTTCAAGACTGACCCGCTCATGTAACCTGTTTTTTGGTCGGTCGCACCCCACCAACTACATCATGCACGGCCCTCTTCCACGTTTGCATCGACTGGGCAACCAGCTGTGTCGCCAGTTCGACTTCTTTGATGACAGCCAATCTTTGATCATAGGAGTCTTCCAGAGTCGGGTTCCCCGGTGAATGTTTGTTTTCCGGAATGGAGTTCTTCTAAATAAATAAATATATTATATCTCGAGCTTACTTATTGTTTTATGTTTATGTATGTTATCGTTGTTTCTTGTCATTGTTATGTTAGCTATTGCTATTATTGTTAAACTGTTATTGTTATTATTTATACTGCTTTCCTCGTATTACCTCTATTTATTGAATTGTTGATTTAGATTATTAGTTTGCCTATTGAATTGCTTATTGTTGGTTGACAAAAAAAAAAAAAAAATGATTGCTTGGTTATTGAATTATTGTTTTAGTTTATTAAGTTTGTTTATTGATTTAGCTTGTTGTTGGTTGACGTGCTTGCTATATTTTATTGTTTTGTTCTTTATTGATACCTTTGTATTGTTTTTCTATAATTTGTATTGTCATCTTGATATCCTTATCTGTAAAATGATGTATTACCGTTGATAAATAAATAAATAAATTTACAACAAAAATAGAATAGATATACTACAATAATGGATTATAATGGAATAGAATGTAGATTTACTAAATTTTAATTTTTATTAAAATGTAGTTGCAATATTTTTTTGATACTTATTGCATGATCAAAACTAACACACCATGTTTTATTGTAAATTTGTTCGATTATGCTGTTTGTCTTGAATTAATTAATTTCTATTATTCTTATAAAAATGGTTGTCCGTTGATCTATTACGTACACAACCTTCTGCAGTTGTTAATCTAATTAAAGTTGGCACCACTGTATAACCTCTCGTAAGAGAAAGTGCGAGTGGATTGTTAAACTGTTGCAAAATTGCTCTAGGCTAGAAAAACAGAAAAAGCGCATTGCTCTCGGAAACAAACATGTAATATGAAATTTATGATGAAATTAATCCACAAGAGGAGGTGTAGTTTCAATGATTTTTATAAAGTGGATAGGTGGGATTTTGTGGAATATCTTTAATGGATGATTTTTATTTCATTATTTGTTTACGTATTATTCCATTCCGATTTACTTTTGTAAAAATTAAATAAAAAATATATATGCATAAGTAATTTCTTCTGTTGTAAGTAAATAAAAGTAAAGTTTTTCCAGGCAGTTATATTAGCTATTCATTTAAAATACCTATTCCAATAATATACACTATATGATTCAATTTGTTATTTTATTTTACATTAGTCGATAACCGACATTGGAGAAAGTAAACTTGGATTATATAAATAAACTTTTTACAAATGTGATAATTATCCTACATCCAATAAAAGACTGAAGGCGAAGGTGTTCACATTGCTATCAACTTTGCAATTCCCAACTTCAAGTTAGATTCCTTCTTCTCCGATACGGAAAGTTTATTTCCAAAACAAGTTTCTCTTTAGAAGGGATTAATTATTGGTGATTTATATATATACCTGGGCCATTCTCAAAGCCTTGCTGATTTTTACCAAATATATCTTTGACAAAAAAGTTGTTTTTAATTTTTTGATTTTTATTTATTTTGGTTTATTGTATCTTTTACTTTATTTTTGTACACAAGGTTCCAACATTGTGTTGTATTAAGTGCTTGTTTAAAGAGATTTTTCCTCAAGGAGAGTAACAAATCTCACGACCGTCACAGTGCTTTTAAAATGATTTTTTCATATGTAAAAATACTCTAATTACAATTATTGTTTAATGATTCATAAAACCTACCTATAACAATTTCAAAATCATGAAAATACATTTATAGATTTATATTAAAGTAATTTTTTTATGTGATGTTGTTGCAAACATAGTATCATTCCCAGAAAAAAAGTACAATTTTGAGTATTTCCATAGTATTTGATGACTAACTTCAAACCTAACATTTTTTTTTAAGACAACCCATAATGAGTACTATTCAAATATAGAGGTTTTTAAATAAAAAGAAATGGACTGGTCATGATTTAAATTTTTATTTGGCGTGTGACGGTTGTGAGGTAAGTGTGACGGTTGTGAGTGTTTCCTGATGCTTGTGAAAAAATGCAATTTTTCGTTAAAACTAAACTTTGAACTATAATATCATCGATGGTACTCAATTTTCTGTATTATTTATAATTTTTTGTTATTAGTTTTATTATATTTTTCCCAGTTTTTTTACAGAAGAGGAAAATTACACACAGATTTGGATTTATTAGTTTATTATAAATTAATGCAAAAATTGTACTGAAACAAAACCTAGAGTAGTTTTTTATAACATAATAAACCTAAAGAAAAAAAATTTAAAACATGGTTATAGAACAAAACAAAATTAAAATGAAACAGAATTTTAGAATACGATCAAACTGTGAAACTTTACTGGAGCTATGTTGATAGACTATTTATTTCACGTTTGAAGTTATATCAAGGTCTTTAAAGGAAAAGATTCCTCTGTGTGATGTGACCTCTGTTAAAACTTGAATTATATATTTGAGTTGGACTGAGGCGATGTCCTCGGCATCAGAGAAAATAAATTTTCCACCAGTTGTTTTTCTCAAAAATGTCACCTCGCAGTCACCATCAGCATACATTTTCATCACTTGTCCAATATAATGGGTAACAGTCTTTTTGTTACAAAATCCCACTAGAACAAAGTCACCATCGGAAAGATCGTTGACAACACTTTCTGGTTGATTAGGAGAAGTAGGGCTAGTAGAATTGTCCAACGTTTCATCTTCATCCGAGCTATATACTTGATGATATATATTCATTCGAGACTGTATTTTTTGGATTGTAGACCACCTAAATCTTTAGTTAAGGAATAAAATAAAATTTATTGTTTATTTACGATTCAACCTTATTAAACGTAAGAAATATTTTTTTTAAAAATTTAATCATAGTATTAAATCATACAGTACATATATTATCATTTTCTGTTTAGCTGAAAAATATTTTTATTTCATTACACTGAGATATTAAGATGAAATTAAACTGTAACAAACAATATTAGTTATAAGAAAAATATCAGTTTAAAATATATTTCCAAAAAAAAAGACATGTGAAATATTTATGAATGAAGATATTAAATAAATAGTTTAAAATGATACTAGTAGACGGCGTAGAAGAGTTGATATCAGCATTCAATAAGTTGTGGTCATATGTTGTTTGATGGGTACACATTGTCTTGTTTCTGCAGTTTATGCACGACAAAAATCTACAGTTCAGCTTTTTTGGACCATCTTGAGAATTCCAGACAACCTGGTGAAGCATCATTGTATTCTTGATCGGCAGCAAATTTAAGTGTTTTTTTAAAATATCATCGACTTCTATCATACTGGCTCCTTCAACTTGTAAAATAAGTTGTCTCATGTTGCCTACAGAGGCCAAGAACTGCTCAATGTTTGCTACATCTTTTCCCAGACGAACTGCAGAGTCAGCTGTTCTTTTTACAGTACCGCCAACACCGTCAGCAATGCTTTTTCCGTGTCCAGCCTCACTGAAATAGTAAGAAGCTATTTGGAACCCAAACAATTCCATAAAATGACAAAACAAGAAAATGTTACTCTTATTCCTGTACTGTTTTGTAGGTCCATCGCTCATGATGTGTACCCTAGTAACGTTCTCGTGATCTTCTTTTATCTTCCTAAATATAGGGAAAAGGTGAGCCCAAATTGCAGCTGCATCATGACGATTACATAAAGAGACTGTGCAAAATGTCCTGATTTTGATTACAGAGCTATCTTCACACATGGTTTTAGCTAGGTAAGCACCTGTATGAAGGGCAAGCTGTTCATTCGAAGCTCCGAAATGACGACTTTGAATTTCACTTGAGTATTTCAGCTGGTAGTTTTCAGAAAAATCTACCACGATGAATACTTCATCATCATTCAAATTAGTTCTCACGTACTTTGAAAATGCACTTGCTTTGGTTATGCACTCTAAACTTATGTTTCATGAAAAATACTATCTGAGAACATAACTTGTCTTTCAAAGTTTGTAATGTACATACGACTTTGACTTTCTTAGTACCTTTCACAAGTCTTGTCTGTCCATTTTTAACTCGTTCCTCTGGAATTGTTTTCCATTCATAGTGGTATGTAATTGAATCCAATGGTACATTACAGCTTTCATTGAATAAAATCATGCTCGACTTGCACATCGTACATTCCCTATACATGCAAGTTTTCTTGGTCACATCACAGCAAAGGCTACTCACTAAATCGTTCAAATTAACATGTTCTATAACTTTATATTGTTTACATTTTTGAAATATGAATGAAAAGTTTTCATGGTATTTGCACATGCAGGTATCTCGCTTGTTAGTAGGTCTATTAACTACCCAAAAAGGTTTTAGTCTGCAAAAATGTGGATATGAAATCTTGGCGCCCTGGGTAGAAACAAACTTTTTGTGAAGAGCCAACATGGAATCCGTTAGGTATCTTAATTGCTTTTTAATTTTTTTTTCTAGTAATGGTATCTTTGCGTCCAGGAGTATAGAAAGAATGTTCATCATCAATAAAGAATTTTGCACTAAAACCTTGATGTTATGTGAATTTGCAATACGTTTTTTATTTCCAGGCTCTTGTAACTGAGTACTCTTAACTGCCATATCGTTACCTACATTTTCACTGATGACTTTTGATTCTTGTTTGAATACGACTCTAGAATGTTTTTTCTTCCACTTTTCAGCCTTTTTCTTTTGATGTTTCAATTGTTTTTCCAATTGCTTTATCTTTTTCCTGTATTTGTCTCTACTTTTTCGAAGTCTTTTTTCTGCTATCATTTTCATTGCTTCATTGGTTTTCAAAAACAGGTTCAATGTGTAAGTCTGTAGCTGCAGACGGTGAATTTGGTGGAGATTGTTCATCAACAAAGTTCTCAATTCGTTGCTGCTGAAGTTTATTTTTTGCGTGTTTATGGTAACGCTTTCTCCATTCAGCTCTTTGTTTTCTCTTTCCACGTTCACTCAAGTCATTAATACTAGGAATCTTCTTTTCCTACTGCGTTTCTTTTTCTTTTTCTTTCATCGTAGCGTATTTTTCAGGATCTTCACGAAGCCTCTCTCGTTGTTTCTTTTTCTCTCAGCTGCAGCTTTTCTTTTGTCACTAGGGGGTGCCATCTTTTTTTATTTCCATTACTTAGTGGTCTATTCATTTCTTTCAAGTATAATAGTTATGTTCTGTAAAACCAATTAAATAAAAGAAATTGCTCTAAATCTAATAATAAATGAAAATAATTTAACTATTCTTTACGTGTTGAAATCTCAAATTTGTATTTTAATTTTTGTAAAAATTATGTATTATAGTATAATTAAGTTTTAGATATATTTTTTTATTCCTAATATTTAATAAGGAAACGTAATTTATCATAAAATATATTATACAAGCAACATATATTATCATAAACTCTTTATCACTCACGACCGGCTAGATCTGCTCACGACCGTCACTTTCTGGGTGTGACGGTCTTGTGACGGTCGTGAGTGTGACGGTTGTGAGGACCGCATGGTTTATTATTTTTTGTAGGCACACCGAAAAATAACCTCAATCGCCATTCCAACAACCACTTGTGTGAAGCAATACACACACAGTTTATTAAAGTTAAAACTTTGTAATTCTTTATTGACACTTAAAAATAGCATGACGGTCGTGAGTAATAAAGGTTACGTAGGCATGAATACTTACATAAATGATGGAAATACTGGAGAACTTCAAACAAAATCACCACAATTACAGACCATGCGTCGTTCAAACACTTCCACTATTCCATCCAGCTTGGATATAAAACTACTAGTGACATCTGGCATCAGTTATGAAAACTAAAAGTTACTGTGACTGTCGTGAGTTTAAACTTGAGGACAGATTAAAAATGCTGCTTTTTACCAACTTTTACTTTAAGAAAAATACATCGAATGAAATAATAATAATACAAAATGCATTCTTTATTGAATCAAGACAACAAATAATTTTTATTCCGAAAAAAGGCTGAAAAAAAAATTTAGTTCAAAACGGCATTCTTAGCTGGGGACAAAGGACGGTCGTGAGTTCAACCATAGTTTTAAGGAAAGGAAATGTGGAAATAAACATAAATTATGACCTTTAAAAATAATATCTATTAAAAAACATATTTTACTACGCATTCACAAAAAAATTGGGTTTTTATATTTTTAAAAATGCTTTAAAACTAAAAAGGACAGTAAAAAACCACCGCTATGAGAATTGCCCACCTGTTCAGCATTATGATGTCTTTAAATGGATGAAAGTTTCTCCGATGGTATATGTGTCACTATATCAAACCCTCTACCTTGTTCAAAATAGTGTGACACAAAGTGATTAGTTTAGTATCTCATGTTAGCAACCAATGTATACAATGTCTGCACAAGGTTTTCTGTGTTATGATGTAGATTGTTCTATAATATTACTCATATGCTTGTAAATATATTTAAATGGTGCCTGCCGTATTCAATGGAGAAATAACTAAAAGAAAATAAAAATTAACTCTCTATACTATATTTCTGACATTTTTCCAACATGTTTTAAATACTTTCATTTTCTTTATTTACTATTCAATTACTTTAAAGGCCTTTTATAATTTAAACAATTTAAATAAAACTATTAAAATTCTTCATTAAAATATCACGTATATAATATGGCATGATTTAGCCCATGGTGTCACAAACATTCATAATATTTTTATTACAACATGCTTGTATTATGTAATATAAAAATGTCACAATAAATTAATTATACCGTACGCTATTCAGGATGGGTTTGTAGGTTTCAGTGACTGTACGAATGCCGTAAGAAGGTGTAGAAGGAACATTTGCATACTTGACCAGCGGAATCGTAAAACCTTGTTCACAAATTCAAAGTACTCTCCCTGAAGGCTTGGCCCTAAATAAATATATAAACTAAGAATCTTAACATCTTGTAATATTATTCTAAAACTTTAATTTGAGTTAAAATAATGTATTCCATATTAATAGTTTTGTTTTAAAAATAAAGTAAATACAAGGTCGTGTATTTACAAAGTTATAAAATAAGCAAAGAAAAAGTATGTATATGTAATTAAAGTTTAAACTATTTATAAATCTGCTGTATATTTAGTTTGAAAGTTCAATGTGTAGAAAAATGTCCTTCATCAACCTACTTAAATTTAAAATAGTTGCCACAAATCTGCTGAATTGAATCTTCTGTGGTACATTAGGGAAGAATAGCTATGGTGCTATAGATCATTATAGACTAAAAGGTTTTATTAAAGAAAGGAAATTATGTTATTTTAGGTTATTAATTCGTTTGTATTTGAGAAACTTCGCAATATTGCTTGATTTACTATGAGCGGTACATTTGTTCATACAAAAGTTTTATAATTAGTCTATTCTACGTGGTTACTGAAACCACTATTAAACTTTAATAAACCTATATATGTATAGGTTTCCACTTTAAAAATACAACCAAACTAAACATTAAGGACAAAGGTCTATGATTATGGAAGGATTCTTGTGTTAGGGTTGCTAATAATGCTATAAAGAAGGAATAATTTTCATCATATATCTATAGAGGTTTTATATCGTTAGTCATAGATTATTAAACAGTGATGTGTACTTATGACTATAACGAGCCTAGTAAAATATAAGACTAAAAAATGCAAGTTTTGCTTCATGCTGCAGCCAGTTTTATAAGTGTAATATTGGAAAGGTAACACATTGCTTACTTCCGTCGTCTGTATTCAGTTGTCAGTTTTATTCTTGACAGTTTGCGAATTCATTATAACCAACAGTTTGGACAGACAGACGCTTTATTCACATAGCGACCAATACGACCGGACATTGGAAGAAAATAACGAAAAAGCTTTCCGTTTTTATGCTATCCCAGTGTAATCATAAATCGCTTTTGAAAAATCGTACTTTGGAAATTTTTTTTCTATTAAATTATGCTACAAATCCCCCTACATTGTTTCAATAGTTGGATTTAATATAATTGGTTGTAAACATTTATATTACTAAGCTACAACCAATTACACTATACTTTAGTTTCATCTACTTATCTAATAGTAAGTAACATGAACAATTATCACGCCATATTTATTATAGCGATTTCTCTAACGAAAATTACATCATTGTGGATTAATAGACAATATATTACAGAAATGGATATATTATATTTGATAAAATTAGAATATTATGTTAAATCCATTTACACAAATAAATTATTAATAACAAATAAGAAGTACTATATTTACTAAAAAAAGGCTAAAGGTCCTGAAAAAAAAATATTTATATACTGATGATGGTTATCAGGAACAATTACAATTTTTGTAGATTCCAATCTTCTTTTGAACTTTAATAATAAACTTTTAAAAACTCTGTTCCTGCAGAGATACCACATTCGGTGTTCTGCAATATTCTAGGGTACTCCTAAGTGGGAGGTGTATGGTTTCCCCAAAAACTTTCAAAAACCCAGTTCCCGTGGGTACCCAGGAGTTTATGAATTTGATGAATTCCAAACATTTTATATGACCATTGAGAACTGTAAATACGAAAAGTGTATCTTGTAAAGTTTATCAAAAAAAATGGAGTCCCACAAGAACACTAACTTCATTTTACAGAATTAAATGGTGCATTGCTACAACTCTTAACAATATTTCTTGTATTTTATGCGATTCAGTCATGTATCTTACTTGGTAGGTAATCGATACAACAGAAGCAACCTTAAGTGTTTTCCTGAATAATTCGTAACAGATTATGTTTAACTTGTTGATCTTTGATTCTATAAGTTGCCTAATCGTGAAGTCCATGAGACTGTTGGCACAATTTCAGACATGTTGTATGTGATTTTCTACAAGGATGTTGTCAGTGAGGACTACACCTAAATTCTAATGGAATTGATTCTTTGTATCTAAATGCCTTGAAATCTGATAGCCATTTCATGACTGTCTCAATTTTCTTGTGCAAGATACGATACTAAACTTGGTTGTGTTGATGGTCATAAAGTTTAAGCAGATTTATTTTCCCAAATCCAATAATCCAACTGAAGGTCAATATAGTTTTTTATCTTTATGACTTTCATAAAGAGCTTCATATCATCTGCAACCATTAAAACTTTTCAGTTTATATTTTATATAATTTTTATTTTATTTTAGCCGCTTCTCTTTAATTCGTTTAGCATAGTGCAGAGGTTTTTTTTTTATCAAAAGCTTTTGAACACTCAATAGAATAAGTCCATTTGGTTTCCTTTCATAGTAGTTGAAAATTTATGTTGACTCTTGATGGCGACTCTCTGGGGTTCGACTTTAACAAAATTCTAACGGCTTTCTTTTGAGATCTAAAACTCTTTGAAACATGTTTTTGGAACAACTGTCCCACAATATCAAGCCGTAAGACAGGTATGGATGTATAAGACCAAAGTAGACCAGTTTTAAAACATCCAAGGAACAACAATTTGCAAGGTTGCGCAGGACATAAATGACCTCTAAGAGGCAACCTTAGAGCAAACGCTCTCAACTTGGGTGTTCCATGTCAGCCCTCGGTCAAGGTACATTCCAAGGAACTTGGTGGATTCAGCTTCATCCAGAAGAACGTCGTCCACCATCACCGCGGGCCAGAGCTCTTGCTCGTCATGCTGCCGAAGACAGACGTTCATGACGTTTGATTTTAAACTGTGTGTTTTCAAATTGATTCTGTAAAAATACTCGATACATGAATGAATTTCAATGAAAGACTTTATTTTAAGATCGTGTTTTCATTTTGATCTGATGCAGAGAGTCGTGTCGTCAGCATATTGAATCACTTTTCTATACTGGATTGATGAGTTCAACCTGTTGAAATATATCAGGAAAAGGACTGGCCCCAGTCCCCAGTCCATAGTATCCCTGGGGGACACCATAAGGCATTTTTACCTTCTCTGATAGAGCACTCCCAATCTGCACGCACTGCCCCCTATCTTCCAGATAAGACGAGAGCCACTTATGCGGCAGCATTATGTGAATCATTGTTGCAAAGTAAAGTAGAGGTAACAGAAAATAAGATATTGGGGGCTAAAAAACCATGCAATAATGGTTTTATTTGCTCAAAAAGTAAGAGAAGAAATCATATTTTTAGAATAGTTAAGAAACACTCACATAATGAAAAACTGATTCAGTATTACTTAAAATATATAAAAAAATTGCAGAAAGAAATAAAGGAACGACATGAGAATTTTTTAAGAATAAATTTGATAGCTGTAACGGTAATTATTCTAAAGCTACATGGAAAGTGTTAAATGAAATAACTGGTAAAATTAGGTATTCTAATCAAGCAGTAACACTAGAAATTAATAACATACCTGTTGTTGATTTCTTATCTGTGGCAAACTGTTTCAATTAATATTTTTTAAATATAGATAGTCAGTAATCTAGATTTACATAATACTCAACCTCAACAATTGTCTTTAATGCACTATAAGAATCAAATTTTTATTATTCCAGTTGTACCTGAAGAATTGTCAAGTGTAATTAAATCTTTAAAAAATAACACATCACCTGGATTGGATGGTCTCAGTTCATTCGTGCTAAAAATAATTTCCTAAAATCATTGATGTCCGGTTATACATAATTAATTTAAGTTTTAGTAGTCGACTCTTTCCAACACAAAATTAAAAAATGCAGTTGTTATATCAGTTTTCAAAAGTAGGTGTGGATTAAAAAGCAGCCATTAACGCCCAATTTTCTTACTTTCATGCCTCTTGAAGATCTTTGAGAAACTAATTAAAAACAGAAATTGTTAAATTTTTTGAAATGACAGAGTTTTTTAGTAATAACCAGTTTGGTTTCAGATCTGGAATGAATACGAATGCTCTTTAAAATTTTATGGTAAATGTAAATGATGCTTTGAATTAAGGGAAATGTCCTTGATAAAAAAAAACTTTTGACATTGTTGATCACAAAATTTTATTAGAAAAAATTTATCAATGTGGAGTGTGAGGTGTTGCCTATAAATGGTTTGAGAGTTATCTGCAAGATAGGAGGCAATGTGTTAGGATAAATTCTGTTTTAAGAGATACGGGAACAATAAAGCAAGGTGTACCTCAGGGATCTGTCTTGGGCGCAATATTATTTATCATATATGTAAATGATTTATGTAATGACAGGTTTCGAGGAAATATAACTTCTTTTGCTAGTAACACAGCACTATGTTAGATTACTTCAAATTGGAATAATATTAATTCAGGTATGGAAAATGACCTGGAGGCACTTCAGTGGTGGTTTAGTATGATCCAAATGCTGCTAAGTGCAGAAAAAACCAAATATATCAATTTTAGTCTAAGGAAAGATATCTATTTTGATGCTCAAATATATTATAAATGTTCAGATTGTCTTGGTGTTCAAACAGTGTGGAAGACAAATAAGTGTGCGGTAGTAGAAAGAACCTCAGGTATTCAGTATTTAGGAATTCATGTTAACAGGGAGGTAAATTGGAAAGTTCATGTCAATAATCTGAATAATAAAATCAATAACGCCTTAAGATGATTTCTTTTCCTGAACACTATATTCAATGAAAGGGTTTTGCGTATGTTAGGCTATATTTTTCTTTAATACAGAGCCGAATTGAATATGGAATCACCTTTTGGGGCAGCACTTGGGACACTTACTTAAACATAATATATTGTCAACAGAAACATGTAGTCAGATTAATTTTAGATAAAAAAGATTGAACGTTCTCGTCCACTTTTTGTTAAACTGAAAATTTTGCCAGTTAGGTATATTTTTGTTTCCACAGTTTTAAATTTTTAAATATTTTTTTGTAAAAGTGGTAACATGCCACAGAATTCGTTAGATTATAAACAGAAATTAAGATCAGCGAATCACTTTCCAATACCAAAACCAAATAACACTTAATTTACAAAAACTTTGAATTTTATAGCACCAAGAATATTTAATAGACTACGTAATGATATCAATCTCCTATTAGGAAAAGTGCCTTGGAGGCCCTAAATTTTCTTATTTTGCTCTTATATATAAAAATATAATTGAACAATTTCATTGACTTGTATGTGAGAATTTTGAGCCGGGGCTCAGTTTGGACAATTTATTTTTGTCTATTATTTTCCCACCTCGGCCACTCTTGTCAGTAGGTGGGGGAGTCACTCCGTCAGAGTATTGATTTCCTGCCTGGTTGGACTGATTAGTTGAGGTCAGCTGGTTGACCTTGACTAGTTTACCGACCAGCTGTTCAACGGCACCGGCACCGGCGACTGTTCGGAGCGGTCAGACACGTTCGGAGAAGCTACTGCGTTGCTGTCTGTTCACTGCTCGTCCCGTTCCACATGGCTGGCTAATTCTACTACTTTCGGCAGGTAATTGTCTTTTTCACTCTATTTACTTAATTAGATGGCGGTTTTCTCTCCCACCCAGACATATATTATCGTAGATTAGTTATAAGTAGTTTATATATATTATTTTGTAACTGGTGTTCCTCGTGTACGTGTTCGTGTCGCTAAGTGTTCGTTCCTGTCTTTCGTACGTTCTAAAATTTGTTAATTTATTTACTATGCAAGTTAAGTTTTTTTTATTTTTGCTCTAGTGCTTTCTAACTGATCCGCTCGGCGAACGGAAATTATTTATTCCGTGTACACACTTTGTCTCTTTTAGTGTAAGCGAGACGGTACAGACTTTGCAAATTTTTGTTACCTCGTGTTTTGTGTTGCGTGCAAAATTGGGTGGCAACATTCATGATTTCAATTTTATTATTTAATTATTGCCTTTATAGTAGCGTGAACTGATTAGAATTTAATTATTGTTATTTGGGAAATAATGTATTGTTATTATTTGTAATTTATATAATTATTATTAGGCCTACCTTACAATTAATATTTAATAGCAAAATGTAAATTATTATAATATTATAATAGAATGATTAAAATCCAGCGAATTATAGTTACAAGTAATTGTTATCACGCTAATTCATTAAGTATGGCTGTCCTAGCCTATAAGTAAATGTTTATATATTTGAAAATTTGTTTTGTACATAAAATTTAAATATTTTATATATACTTTGTGGCAAACATAATTAAGTTTTATTATTTCTCGGGTTATACTAATATTTTTCTAAATATCTACTGGTTATGTTGGGATTCTATAGGGTCCCCGTGAGTGCCGTCAGCGGGACTGATGCGGCGAGTCTGCCCACAGCACTGAAGCCAACTGAATGCCCGCGCCCTGCCAGCGCTATTAGACCGGCATCCAACCGGAGTGTAGTGCTCCCATTCATTTCTTCTGGAACAAGCTTGGATCAAAAATTTTTTTTACTTCTTATACTGAACTTGCGAGGACTGGGGTGCAGGGAGCGCTGCCAGATGTTAGATCTGGAGGAGGGCCAGTACCTAGCCAGTATTTATTTAGTTAGTTACATGACCTGAAGGGGAGGATTTCATCTTTAATTCGGATTCGTGGAGGCAACTAAGCCCCCGCCTCCTTCGAAAATTGGCTTTAAATATATATATTTTTTTAATTTTCGGCTACAAACTTGAAACAAAATTACTTTTCAAAAATAGTGGGCCTAGAAATTCTACAACCTTTTTCCTCCCCTCAGTTCATAAAAAAATTACCTGTTAAAAATTTTATATTTACTACCGCCGTACCTGAAATTGTTATTTACTCGTATATATCAAATTTCTATATTATATTATATTATTTATTTATTATGTTATTGTCTATATTGGAATTTTATCTGTTGTTATTTAGTTCTTAAGTTACACGGTGCACCGTGGTGCTGAAGTAATTGTATTTTGCATGGAAATGTTTGCCACCTATTAATTATAATTCTTGTACTCGAAATCTTGTCTCTCTTTATCTCTCTTCCCACTAGTGGCATGTGATTTTTTTTGGTTTGCTCCGAGTTTGGGAGGGGCGCGCTTCTCAGACCTCCTGTCTTTTTCGCTAACTCGGGACAAAATGGTAGCAGAGCGTGGTTACGTGTTTTTACCCTCTGCGGGCCCGGGGTTTTGTTTTGCCACTGGTGGTGAGAGGGATGAATTGGATTTGTTGGATTGTGACTTCCTGCGCCTGTGCCGTCTCGCTGTGCCATTTTTTTCGCCGATCTACAGGAAGTGCGTGAACTTGTTTATTTATTTTCTGATTATTGTTACTTGTGTGTTTTTGTTATACTTTGTCATCGTTGTTTTTTTTCTGGTTTTGTTCTGGTACGGCGTAGTGTTTTGCTGTGGTATTTTTGGTTTCGCTGCCGTGTTTCGTGGACGACAGGAATTCTGGGGACCCTGCTGAGAGTGTTGTCTCACTAAGTGTTTCTCTTGTCGCCTTACTAATTTTGATTTGTTAGTTGTTGACTTCGAGTCAGTGTGTTGCTTGTTAGTCTGTGTCTTCTATTTATTTATCATGCCTGTCTCTCTGGTGCCTGAATACTTGTTGAAGGAGGATCTCCATTTTGAGTTGTTGGCTCGTGGGCTTACTCCGGGTTCCGACTGCGAGTCCATGCGGAAGCAACTGCGGGATAACATGGACCTGGACACTACCTGGCCTAGAGATTTGGCGTTCCAGAAGCAGAGGCCTATTTTGGAGGCTAAGTTTGAGACTTTTGAAAATAGTCAGGAGGACTGGTTGGAGTCGCCGCCTACTGGCCGAGAGAGGGCTAGGTATTTGTCCCGGCTTACCCATCTACATATGAGGCTGTCGCTACTTAGATCCAAGCTTACCAGTTCTGGTGATAGGGAGTGGTTGGAGGAACGCATCACCTTGGTGGACAGCCTGCTGACTGTACTCGAGAGGGACGAGGGAGCAAAGGCTCCTGAAAAAACCTTGTCTGCGGTTGACTCTGCTGCGGCTGTTAAGGGTGAATGCCGGATCCCTGGGTCAGTTGTTGCAGACTTTTATGTGGGCGTGGCGTCGGGGGTGTCTGGTGTGGACGGGACCCTGCCTGCTGGATCTGGAGGATTGGGAGCTGTGATGACGGGATCCTTTGTTCAGTATCACAAGCTCCCAAACCCACTTACCCCGTTGCTGCAGCGACTACCAACGGTGGATGGTCTGGATACTGAAGCTTTGCTGCGGTTTCTATCTGAGATCCTGCGACTGCATGACTTGCCTGGTCTTCAGGGAGCGAGCTTCCTGCATGTCATCTCTCCGTTTTGTAGGCCACCTTTGGGTGACTGTCTGGTTCGAGTTCTCCAGAGGGGTGGTACCCTGGATGATTTTCATAGGGAGGCATTGGATTTCTTTGTTCCTGGTCCGTTGAGGGAACGTCTCCGTGTGGAGAAATTCTTTAGGCCTCAGGGCAACGGAGAGAGTTTGGCTAAGTTTGTGGCCGAGGTGAGGGACACTGATAGGGTTTTAAGGCTCGATATCCCCGAAAGTACTGTGGTCACCACCATTCTTGAGGGTCTCAATCCTGAAGAGAGATCCCGTCTGGTTTTTGCTGGTCGCCCTTCCACCTTTTCTGAACTGGACCGTCTGTGCATTGCTTCGCGCAGTGTGCAGTTTGCTGACCGGCAGAGGGCGGAGAGGAACAATCATCGTTCCATCCAGCCCTCCAGGGCTGTCACGGCCGTACAGAATCCCGTGGATGGGCCACACCACTCAGGTGGGCTTCGTCTACCCATCTGCTATGCCTGTGGTGAACGAGGTCATACTCGTCGGGAGTGTCCTAGGAGATATCGCACTGGTCCAAAAAACTAGATCGAAGGGGGTTTTATCTGAAGTTCCCCCGAGGTCTAAGAAAAAATTTCAAAAAAATAGTACCTGTGCGAAAAATTTGATTAATAGTTTGGACACTACGAGCCTAGCAGAAAAGGGAAACCTACGGCTTAGGACAGCATTTTCGGTGTGCCCTTATATCAATATCTTAGTGGGAGACTCAGTGCATAAGGCCCTAGTTGATTCCGGGTCAGCCTGTAGCCTCATCTCTTCCCGTTTTTTTGAAGCCATTTCAAGGTTGGGTTTGGTGAAGCACACCGAGGAGTCTTCTTTAACTTGCTGGACTGCTTCTAATTCCCCTCTTCCAATTTCGAGGAAGGCTTCAATCAAGTTTAAGGTTGAATGTTTTTCATGGGTGTGGAGCTTCCTTGTGGCCCAGGACCTGAGCATGGACTGTATTTTGGGGGCGAATTTTATTCAAAGGACTGGTTTGGTGCTGGATATTCAGGCGGGCCAGTCTTATTTCAAATTCAATCGGCAAGTGCCAGTCCCCTTTTCTGATAAATTCAAATCGACACCGCAGGTTGGTGAGGTGGAGTGTGAGGAAGGTTCTGCCCCTGGGGACCCGTTCGGTCACTTGGATGAGGAGCAAGCTGGGGTTCTCCGTGAGCTTTGCTCAGGATTTCCGGATGTCCTCACACCCAAGCTCGGTTCTACCCATCTTATTGAATATGAAATTCGTCTGACTGACACTCAGCCAGTACGCTCCCACCCATACAAGTTGGCTCCTCCAAAGATGGAGGTTATGCGTGGTATCATCAAGGATCTCTTGGATCAAGGAGTTATTGAGCCCTCAAACTCATCGTATGCCAGTCCAGCGTTCTTGGTTCCAAAGCCTAATGGAAAACATCGTATGGTGGTTGACCTAAGAAAACTTAATGCCAAAATTGAAATAGACTCAGTGCCTCTCCCCGATCTCCATTCTGCTTTTGACTGGTTCGGTAAGGCCAAATTTTTCACTATATTTGATTTGAACCAAGCATATCATCAGATTCCGTTGAAGAAGGAATCACGTCCTCTCACGGCCTTCTGTGTTCCGTGGAATTTGTATCAGTACCGATCTGTGCCTATGGGGCTAGCTGTGGGGGCCCAAACGTTAACTAGGTTGCTTGACTCCATCTTCCACGATGTGAAGTTCAGGTATGTCTTTAATTATCTTGATGACCTTCTGGTCTACAGTGAGTCTTTCACGGAACACGTTAAACATCTTGAGGAGGTATTGGTTAGGTTAGGTAGGGCTGGCCTTACAGTCAATCCGGAGAAGGTGTCTTACGCCAAGTCTGAAATATCGTTTCTTGGTCACCTCGTGTCGTCTAGGGGTGTATCTATAGACCCTGCCAGGACCCAAGGCTTTCGGGATTTTCCTCCTCCGAAGGATGCCAAGGGTGTTGCCAGATTCATCGGCATGGTTAATTTCTACCGTAGGTTTATTCCTGACTTGGCCGAGGTGGCCGCCCCTCTGAACGCTTTAAGAAGGAAAGACGCAAAGTTCGTTTGGGGTGAAGATCAAGAACGTGCTTTTCAACTGCTTAGGGAGGCCATTATCCAACCTCCTGTGCTGCGAATACCGGACTTTAGTAGGCCCTTCATCTTGCAGACTGACTCCTCATCCTGTGCTGTAGGAGCTGTGCTTTCTCAAGAATTCGACGGCGCTCGGCAACCTATAGCTTTTGCATCTAGGACTTTGACCCTTCAGGAAAAGAAATCTTCTATTTATGAGCTGGAGTGTCTGGCGGTCGTTTTCGGCATGGATAAGTTTCGGAGGTTCCTAGAGCATTCCGAATTTCTGCTGGAAACTGACAATCAGGCTCTTTCCTGGCTATTGGCCCATCCTCGACAACTCTGGAAGATTGGTCGCTGGGTTGTCAAAATTGCGGCCTTTAAATTCAGGGTGCAGCACATTCGCGGCACCCAAAACGTCGTCGCCGATGCTCTTTCTAGAATGTATCATCTACCCAGCGATCCTGTTGATTCTCAAGCACCGTTGTGTGGGACTGTGATGTTGGATTTCCCTGCTGCCTTTGAGAGTTTTGGCTCTCACCAACTTCAAGACCCCGAGTTGTCAAACATCATTGGTGAGCTCCAGGAGGGAGAAGCCCACTCTCCTTACTTCTTGTCCAAGGGTGTCCTCTGCTGTCGTGCCCGACGCGGAGGTGGTCCCAAGATTGTTCTGCCGAGTGCCCTCATACCGATGGTCTTTTCCTATTTTCATGTTTCTCCCGTGGGCGGTCATTTAGGGATTCACAAGACCATCGCTAAAATCAGAGATAAGTTCATCTGGAAGAGTATGGACAGAGACATTGCTGGTAGAGTACGAGCTTGTCATCTTTGCTCGGTCAGTAAACCAGCACAAAATACAAAGTTAGGACTTCTTTCCTCCGAGGTGGCGGAGCGGCCTCTTGAAAAGGTGTTCATTGACTATGTGGGACCCTTTCCCCGTAGCAAGTCAGGGAACACCTCCCTGCTGGTAGCTGTGGATGCTTTCTCTAAGTTTTGCTGGTTGATTCCTCTTAGGAGTGCCACGGCGTCGCTCACCGTCAAGGCACTCAAGTCCCGCCTTCTACAGAATTTTGGAGTGCCCGCCACCTTCGTCTCGGATAACGGCACACAATTCGTGTCGAGGGAGTTTCATCGCTTCTGTTTTGGGCATGGTATCAAACATGTTACGACATCTCCTTACTACCCCCAGCCTTCTCATGCTGAGCGGTTCAACCGCAATCTCAGAGCCGCCCTCATCGCTTATCACGCTGAGAAACAAACTACCTGGGATGAAAACCTGAGCTGGCTTCAGTTAGCCTTCAATTCTGCTCTTCACGAGAGTCATGATTCCACGCCTTTTCAGGTCATGTTTAGTCGTCCTCCTTCTGATCCCTTGTCTAATCTCTGGAGTCTGGATAGTCTTCTACCAGTGCCTGGTACTCCCAATGTGAGTGAAACTTGGGAGGCAGTCAGGGTTAAGCTCCTACAGTCTAGGGAAAGGGTGAGGAGAAAATTCAATAAGGGACGTATTGCTAACCCCTTCCAGGTGGGGGATCTTGTCTTTTGTAAGGCCCATCCGGTCAGTTCGGCCGTGGATAAACGGGCAGCCAAACTTTGCTATCGGTGGACAGGTCCTCACCGGATTCTTCGTTTTCTCTCCCCAGTTACTGCTGAGTTGGTTGATCCCGTATCGGGGAGGTTGTGGCAAAAGGCCCACGTTTCTCATCTGAAGGCCTTCCGTGGTGATACCTCTGGTCATGCTCTGGATACTGGTGCGGCTGCGGGGGTGTCCGGGGACTGATCACCCCTGGTTTTCTCTGTAGTGTCGTTTTACTCTCTTTCTCTTTTCTTCTTTCTCCAAAAGAGGCGCCTCTCAACATTTCAGGAGGATCGTGTTTTGTCTGCCTCCTGCTCAGGACTTCGTTTCCTGTTAGGGTTCTCGACTTCCCGTATCCTGTGCCAGAGCTTGTTGGTTCTTCTTTCAGTGGGGGAGAGGTTTTGTTTGGGGTTGCACCCTTTTTAGTGGGGGAGGTTGAGCCGGGGCTCAGTTTGGACAATTTATTTTTGTCTATTATTTTCCCACCTCGGCCACTCTTGTCAGTCGGTGGGGGAGTCACTCCGTCAGAGTATTGATTTTCTGCCTGGTTGGACTGATTGGTTGAGGTCAGCTGGTTGACCTTGACTAGTTTACCGACCAGCTGTTCACCGGCACCGGCACCGGCGACTGTTCGGAGCGGTCAGACACGTTAGGAGAAGCTACTGCGTTACTGTCTGTTCACTGCTCGTCCCGTTCCACATGGCTGGCTAATTCTACTACTTTCGGCAGGTAATTGTCTTTTTCACTTTCTTTACTTAATTAGATGGCGGTTTTCTCTCCCACCCAGACATATATTATCGTAGATTAGTTATAAGTAGTTTATATATATTATTTTGTAACTGGTGTTCCTCGTGTACGTGTTCGTGTCGCTAAGTGTTCGTTCCTGTCTTTCGTACGTTCTAAAATTTGTTAATTTATTTACTATGCAATTTAAGTTTTTTTTATTTTTGCTCTAGTGCTTTCTAACTGATCCGTTCGGCGAACGGAAATTATTTATTCCGTGTACACACTTTGTCTCTTTTAGTGTAAGCGAGACGGTACAGACTTTGCAAATTTTTGTTACCTCGTGTTTTGTGTTGCGTGCAAAATTGGGTGGCAACATTCATGATTTCAATTTTATTATTTAATTATTGCCTTTATAGTAGCGTGAACTGATTAGAATTTAATTATTGTTATTTGGGAAATAATGTATTGTTATTATTTGTAATTTATATAATTATTATTAGGCCTACCTTACAATTAATATTTAATAGCAAAATGTAAATTATTATAATATTATAATAGAATGATTAAAATCCAGCGAATTATAGTTACAGGTAATTGTTATCACGCTTAATCATTTAGTATGGCTGTCCTAGCCTATAAGTAAATGTTTATATATTTGAAAATTTGTTTTGTACATAAAATTTAAATATTTTATATATACTTTGTGGCAAACATAATTAAGTTTTATTATTTCTCGGGTTATACTAATATTTTTCTAAATATCTACTGGTTATGTTGGGATTCTATAGGGTCCACGTGAGTGCCGTCAGCGGGACTGATGCGGCGAGTCTGCCCACAGCACTGAAGCCAACTGAATGCCCGCGCCCTGCCAGCGCTATTAGACCGGCATCCAACCGGAGTGTAGTGCTTCCATTCATTTCTTCTGGAACAAGGTTGGATCAAAAATGTTTTTTACTTCTTATACTGAACTTGCGAGGACTCGGGTGCAGGGAGCGCTGCCAGATGTTAGATCTGGAGGAGGGCCAGTACCTAGCCAGTATTTATTTAGTTAGTTACATGACCTGAAGGGGAGGATTTCATCTTTAATTCGGATTCGTGGAGGCAACTAAGCCCCCGCCTCCTTCGAAAATTGGCTTTAAATATATATATTTTTTTAATTTTCGGCTACAAACTTGAAACAAAATTACTTTTCAAAAATAGTGGGCCTAGAAATTCTACAACCTTTTTCCTCCCCTCAGTTCATAAAAAAATTACCTGTTAAAAATTTTATATTTACTACCGCCGTACCTGAAATTGTTATTTACTCGTATATATCAAATTTCTATATTATATTATATTATTTATTTATTATGTTATTTATTTCTATTTATTATGTTATTGTCTATATTGGAATTTTATCTGTTGTTATTTAGTTCTTAAGTTACACGGTGCACCGTGGTGCTGAAGTAATTGTATTTTGCATGGAAATGTTTGCCACCTATTAATTATAATTCTTGTACTCGAAATCTTGTCTCTCTTTATCTCTCTCCCCACTAGTGGCATGTGATTTTTTTGGTTTGCTCCGAGTTTGGGAGGGGCGCGCTTCTCAGACCTCCTGTCTTTTTCGCTAACTCGGGACAATATGTGTCAGGGTACATGCATATGCATTTATGTGTGTATATATGCCCATACTTTGTTCAACAATAAAAGCATTAATTGTTAAGTAATTTAAGTTTTGGTTATTCTGTGTATTTAAGATAAAGTTTTAGTTTGTATGTATTTCATATTTTGGTTTTAATTTATGGTCAAGACTTGGCAAAGACATATTATTGATCTAAGTGATTTTATGAAAAGAGTCTTATTTATTTTAAAACTTGTATTGAAGAAACTGTTAAAGTATTTTGCAAATTGAGAAAATAAAGAATTTATTATTTATTAATTTATTATTATTTCCACTGTTAGGGCATATTGATCACGGTGTTATTGCTATACACCGTACACGACCTTTACAAATTTTAGCTAAATTTTGTTAAAACACACTATAAATTTACAGATATTCTAAGCAAATTAAATCATGTCGGGTTTGACGTCATAGTCTTCTAATTAGTTTGAGTAAATTATTACATTTACTACGTTGCGTAGTGGCTGTATAAATTCATGCAATATGTTAATTAATCCTTATGGGTTTTAAAGGCTAGGTAAATGATTATAAGGGATCCTTCAGCGGAGGCTAACTCAAGGCAAAATATGTTTAGCCATTTCAATAAAGTATCATAATATAATTAAAATTACGTAATATGTACTAATACGAAAGCTCTATTAATATTATAAATTAGGTGAAAAGTTAGAAACTGTATTTATTAAGAATAACCTTTTACACTCAATTAAAAATGAATAACAAGTATGTTAAGGCATGATCAAAATGAAATCGCAAAGGAAGTAAAAGGGGTTAACATTTTCATTCCAGTGAGATGGAGGCAAACGTTATTACGTGGTTGCGTTTTGTTAAACTTTAATTTCCACCGATGTTTTTGCGGTTTCGCCTTAATAAGGAAACCACTAGATTAGCTTTTACCTTGAGTTTACGCTCCTTGGTTTTATATTATTACATTTTGTTTTCTCTAGAACCACTGACAACAACCGGAAGTGAAAATACTTATTCAGGCTCACTGTTATACTGAATCATTTATATACAGAATCACGACTACTATTTTTTTTTTTAATGGTAGATGGAAATATGTGTTGAAATATTTTATACATCAAACATTAATATTTTTAGATTAATTACTTGAGAGGGTATCTTCTCAATATGAATTAATCTTAACTCAAAATTTTTAGAATATAACCATCTATTTTTGGTACACAATACGCAAGAAAGCAAAAGACTTGTGGGAGAAATTAAAAGATATTATTTTTGACTGGATTTTTAAATACAAATCATTAAGTATTTTTTACAAGGATCTTATAAACATTGTGTCACTGTTTGCCTGTACATCTGTGCAATAAATCTTGATAGTTTTAATTACAGTAAAGCTAATTTAAATAACAGCTGTTCGAATATCTATCCATAAATTATCATTCCTTGCCCCATTATCATAATTGAGGTGTCTTTGGAGGCAAAATATTATTTAAAAACCTTTTTTGTGTCCCATAAAACGTAGTTTATGGTGGTAAAACAGTAGTTTATTAGATTTTTTATAAAACAGGTATTAAATTTTAATTATTATTTATTTAAACATATTTTTCCTGACATAATATCTTCTGAAATGAACTCTTTCACCAAGTTTTGTAGCAATCGTAAAGATAAAAACAAAGATAAATATTTCAATGAAAAAAACAAAATGGCCTATACTCTTTTTAACTCTTTTTTTAATCATATCATATTACAAATAGTTCAGTTTGCCAATAATAATAGCAATAATAAGATTGGTAAGTTGGTTAAAAGATTTTGAACAATTTAAATTAGTGTAAAACCCTTATCTTTTTTTCTTTCATTTCTGAATAGATATAAATTCTTATATTTTTTTTGCAGAAGTCAAGTGATTGTTTGATTATCGCATCTAAATATAATCTATAGTTAACTTTTAATTTTTATTTTAATTATTTGGCACGATAAGATGTGTTTATTGTTTAAAGTTCATTAATGTGGATAGATTTCACAGGATAACCGGATTTCAGGCATTTCCATCGCTATTCGTTAAAAAATGGAACGAGACAAAAAACTAGAATTGCTCTCTTTTCAAGTGTCATTACTGTAAAATATATAGCTTTTGGTTATATCCCTTTCTTTTGGTTTTCTCCAAACCATCGCTATCATGTTTGTTTTGTTGTTTTATGCTGACATTTAGTGATATTTATATTTTTTGGGGTTTCTTCCGTCTCTCACATTCTCTGGTGCATACAGCAGTGTCATGCCGTGTGTCTGTATTGTATACTGGTTTGTACTTTCCTATCGGTTACTGGCCTTTAATATCCATTATACAGATTATAATAAATTAGATTGTTGGACAGTAAAATAAAACAATCATCACACTAAACATCTCATATTTATACTCACTTCCGGTATGGTTTTGTGATATCTGTTAGACAAATTAATCTGCCTCAGCTATGAAAAAAATCCGCGAGCTGTGTCCCTAAGTAGTTGTATATAGTAAATATTATTAGGCCGAGAACATATTAAATACTGTAATCAACAATAAATTGACTCAGTTCTTACCTTGTTATCCTTGATGATTGCACGTGACTAGTCAATATGCACGTGACTAACCCTTCTGGTACAGTAGTCTTTATTATATTAAGTAGTGTCTCAGCTTCAAGCTTGTTAGTTTGCGTTTGTTTTAGGCGGGTTCGTGGTAAAATTTTCATGGTCAACACTTCGTGGTTATCAAGTTTCATAATAGACTCTTCTTTGTGGCCAACGCCATTTTGTGGTTATCAGCTTTCGTGGACTTTACAATCCATTGAGCTAATATTCTTGATCCAGTTAAGTAAATTATATTTATGTGGAAAATTCTTTTAATTATTTTATAAATAAGGCTGTGTCAGTTATAATACCAGTCAGGAACACTCGTCACAAGTGTAATGAGATTCCAGACTAGTAATAAATTATTATTATCAGTAATTGTAACGTGTCTATAGTAAGGTTATCTTCTATAAACCAATTACAACTATTTTTGTTTTAGTATAAGAGCTATCAATTGTTTTCTGAACTAATAACCCTTCATTTTAAGAATGCACAAGTTCCAATGGAATTCAATAATTAAACTCAGTATAAAATGATAGTAATTTTAATAAAATTTAAAATCAATAATACAGCAACACCAAGCTATCTTTTTTACTTTGAATTTATTCTCAATAATTTCATATTTTTAACCCATCAAAAGTTCACAAGTCCAGTCTTAATATTAACAATCAATCAATCATTCAATAATTGTGTCCTTAAAGTTCTCAGTGCTAATGTTTTCAACACAATCTTAAAATAAAAATCTTCATTCAACTTCAAAATAAAATAATTTTCTTCAAATATAAAATGAAACAAATAATAAAATAAGACTTCTTCTCAAAATAAAAATCCAACAAATTAAGGTAATATTAATATTTAATATATTAACCAAGACAATGTCCAACCAGTTAAACTCAAAATTGTATCAATTTCAAACTACTTATTTTCTGTAAATTTCCAATTTACAAATTATTGAATTATCCAGAATTGTCCGCTTGGCTTTGAATGTTAAATTTAGCAACTTGTTAAAATGTATATAGAATCTCAGTACATTAAATAAATTTTCTTTTTTTTTAGTAGGCTATTCCTGATTAAACCAAATTGAACAGGAAAATATCATCAAGTAATTTTCTATTTCAATATTAAATTCTAACTTTCACAGTACCTCACACATCTGCTGAAGACTTCACCAAGTAACCAAAATGACTATTATAGATTAATTAATTTGAACTTGAGACTTGGAATTTGGAAAAGAAATTTTAATCTTAAACTCAACCTTCTTCCCGAAAAATCAATACGGCAAGAGTAGGCTATCACTTTACACGACTTCTCTCTCTGAGCACACAGCAAAGAATCCCCCGAAAACGTGGTTGAAGCCACCGGAAGGATATAGAAGTCCCTCCCACCATCTAATCAACCTATCATTGCCCAATCAAAATTGAGCAAACACAACGTCTGAATTGGATGGCACCTATCCAACCCAGACCTGTAACCTATGCTTAATACCTACATACAAAAGGAAGCTTCTAGCATTCCTAGAAACCGATTCGACAAGAAATTCAGCACTGCTGGAAGGATCGCAATCTTACAATTCAATTATTATATAAGTTTACAAATCTCTTAATTAAAAATATAAAGATTCCTATAAATAATTAAATAATATAGGATGCATCCTATAGTAATTAAAGTCCAAGATTTAGTTATTAGTGTATGTCCTCCTGTTCTTTGATATAATATAATTGATTTATTTATGTATAAATGTTTTAGCGAGAGTTTCAATTTAGGTAGTTCAACTTCACATAATTTTTAAAAAGATTCCTGTACATTGTCAGCATTATGACTTTGACATTTATTTTTATGTATACAGATAGGAAAAGAGACGTGCCAGAATCTCAGTTGTAAACGCGTAATGTTACCTCATTTGTCAGCTGACTGATCAGTTGTTTCCTTAACACAGTCACACTCATGTCCTGTTCGCTATGTGAGGTCTAGGTTGGTATATATAAATATATTGTGTGCACTTAAGTACAAGGCTATAGTTAGATCCTACTTAGATAAAAGTCTAAACCCTATTTCCCCCAGAACGGAAGCCGAAATAAGACAAGTTTTTCAAAAGACAAATGCACGGAGATTAGCAGGAAACAGGTACTCTTACTTTAGCCGTCAGCTGGTGAGTGAATCAGCTTTGTCGTAACACTACTGCATTACGCAACTGTACCTTGCATATCGTATGATATAATATGTAAAAGGTAGTGACATAGTTATGGTAAAATAATTTACATGCCTTATTAAAATGACTGTAAATTAAAAATAAAATAATTTTATTAAAATAACTAATTGATTTGTATTTAACAAAGTTATCAAATACATATTGAGAATAATTTAAAAATGTGATTCCTACCTGATATATGGTTATGATTTAAGATCCTATTGCTCTTGTTGCGCTAATGTATTAAATCAAATTCATGCATACTGGTTTTGCAATGCTTGTCTTAGCATGTGCACAACTTTCTAATAGGTAGGATATTTCTTGGTATTTAATACCTGTTTCAGGCTAATATCGCGTGTGAACGATATCATGAATGCTAATCAAGCGAATTCGAAGATATAGTGCAACCGTGAACAATAACAAAAGTTTTAATTCTAAACTTACGAAAGATCTCCAGAAGTAGGTCTACGAGACTGACTGCACACTAACATGTTAAAGAGCGCAACAAGGCCTGCTGCACTTCCCCCTGATAGGTTTCACGGTAAGGGACAGTTTATGTTCGAATTTTTGAATAAACAACTAACACATTAAACGGTGTACAAGGCATTTGTATAAGTTTTGTACTCAATGAGATTGTACTTAGCAACTCCATGTATGAGTTAATAGCTAATTCGTGCACATATTTTTTAACGGGTGTGATTAAATTTCCTGTACAATCTTCCAATTACAACTTTTCTGTAGAAAGGATTAAGGGAAATTTATCGTGTATATGACATATGTGACTGACGCTTTGGAAGTGAACTATTGCACTGATATGTCTCTTGCAGTAAACTTGACTTTAGGACGTGTAAATTTAACTGAATAATATATAAATAATAGGTAATTCTATGGCGAATACCTTAGTAACCAAACTTTCGACAGTACCGCTATTTGTGGGATGTAAAGAATAAGCGGTTAATATTTTAGACAGCACGTGATGAAGAGCAGATTTATCGATGTAAATAAAAATAATAAACTCAATGGTTTATTTACTTGATATATCTTCCTATTGAATCAACTACGGAACCCCAACCCCTTTCCACATCAAGGTCTTTCCACTTTGAAAGAGGTAAGTCTTTCTGATTTTTCTGATATTTCAATCCTCGTAATAATTAAAAATATGATTTAAAATTGTTTTCATTAGATACAAATTTACTACCAATTCGTCCTAAACCTAATATTTACTTTCCTATATTCTTCAAAATTAACAATTAAACACTGAAACATCAGAAATATCCATTGGTTCTGATTAGCCTACTGTTTTCTGTTTGCAGGCTCACAGCGAGTATATGGTGGATCATAGTTTCAATATTCCACTCCGTTAGATAACACTTGTAAAGCTTATCACGTATTCGGGCAGTTATTCATGGGAAATCTGATACTGTTGAATCGTTTGATATAGAGACCGAGTAAAACGTGTGCACTCCAAACCTCCTTACCAATGTGTGCAAACCGATATTAACATTACATTACATTATTATGTACTAATTAAAAATGTTAAATTGTAATTGTAAATATTTTGCCAGTGATCAAAACTCTGCGTTTTGTGTCCGGTTTGGAAGGATATTTTCAACTATATCCTGAGGTTTGACAGAACATCGTAAATATGAAATGTATTACAACAACCGATACATACAACCGAGTATCGAACTACCTGACGCGACGGAACGTAATGAAACGTAAAAAGGCTTTTCTTTATGGAGTTACTTGCAACTTTGTAACTCTTCGACCTTCTAACTCCAAAAACAATATGTTCTTCTTTCTACTAAGAGAAACCTAAGTAACTGGTTTCAAGTCACCAGGTCCTTCCTATTTACATTTATCGCACAGTTAATTGCATAATTTAAAGAAGGAACTGTCGGGTACATAATATCGACCATAGAATCATACGATTGCCTCTATAATCGTAACGACCATAGAACTCTTAAGATTGCCTCTATAATCATATTGACCATAGAACTCATAGTACTGCCTCTATAATCGGCTGATCATACATCATATAGTATATAAATAAATAAGGGAAAACCAAAAAGCTGGATTTTTGTATTGAACCGAACACCAATAATATCTTCAGTTGTTACCATGTATATTATGAACACTATTTGAAAATACATTTACACCGTTATAACATGCATATTTAGACCTAATACCCATAGACCTTTAATTGTAATTACATAAGAAAACAATGATTCATAGAAATCTGCATACCTGTAGAAACTGACTGAACACCGAAGGTTTAGAAATGAACTTTTACAATGATATCACTATATTAGTGAAGAAGTTTAATTTTTATAGGACCAAAAATTATATATTAAAATATACTAACTACTAAATAATTTCTCAGTCTAATGAGGAAGATTAAAAATTTCGAATCCATTGGAAAGTTAATACGATGCAACAGATGGGTCGGTACACAAAAGGGTTAAGTTTTTATGGAGAGAGGGAAAACAGTCTCATTGTGTATTTTGCTCCTCCCATTTTCACAATGAATTTAGACGAAGCTGAATCAACTATCATATATAAAACCAAATAGGAAACGTGGAATAAATTTTTATAGTTTATTTATTAACTCATCTTATGGTTCTAACATAACAAACCAATAGGGAAAGTATTTACTCATTAGGTTCACTTAATATAAAAGTTTCTTAATCCATAGTTGTCAAGTTATTAATATTTAAAATGTAAATGATAAAAGCTAATATTTTAAACGTATGTAAAGACTTCTTTAACTTTATATTCAGATGGAATTTAATCGAATCTCTAAATTGAGATTATTATGAAAAAATACTGAACCTTATGACGGACACTATTAGGTTTTTTACAACAAATATACAGTTACTGTGTGGTTCTGTACTTGGCTAAAAAACCTATCAGAAAATACACGAACACTTTTTAGTACATCTGGAAGTAATTTATTATGGTAATATTGTGAAAGTTAATTTACTTGGGTCCTGTACGTTAGATATATTCGCAGTAGAAACTAATATTCGTTTGGTTAGGATATTAGTGTTTATTAATGTTTTTTTTTTAATTTGGATATTACTGTTACTATTTGATTGGTCCAGTTATCATTACTTAAAAGTGTACGAAAATTATCTCCAAACGGAAATCCTTCTGTAATTTAGTATCGAATGTATTTGTATATTGTATACCGATTTAGAAGTTTTAAGAGAACTATAGCCAGCAATGATACCCGTGTATGTAGATTACAATTGAAGTTTATCAACGATAACACCAACTATCGTGATGTTTGGTACGCTGTGTTATTTATAGAAATGAAATACAATTATTTAATTTAATATCTATTTTACAGGTGGAACCATCACAATACTCGTATAGTTGGACTTATTTGTTTCGTTCAAAACTGAAAACATTATTAGGTATTTATATTTATCAACAATTTTTTCTCCCACGATGACCATTGAATATTATAATATAATTTCCTTTACAAACTTTATTTCAAAACAAAGAAGCAACTTTTAAAATTGCTCCTACTAGTATTATTAAAAAAAGTCAAATCTGAAATAAATCAAACGTCAGGTTGTGACCATTAGTTGAATGTTCGGGAAACAATCCAAGTGTCTTCCTGAAGTGTTCTCTGCTGCACAGAAGCGTCTCACGTGTATATTTGTCTCACAAACTGATCTTGTTTGTAATAACATTGACGTATTTTGTACATTAACACTTTTACAATAGGTACAAAGCAATTTGAAAGTAAGTGATACATTTCTTATATAGTCTATATAGAATGTAGACATGTACATGCACGGTTCGAGTTTTCGTCTATTCTTGGAGATTAGGTAATAGCCAATATGTGTACGACAATTTTAAATATACATATAGTTATTGGTGTTTAGACTGGCCTCATATTGACTTCTTATTAAGTATATTTTAAACTCTGAACATCTCATGATGAAGTAAATACAGCCTCTAACTTGCTATATCACAGCAGGAAAGACACTATTTGTAAACTAATAAGCAAAACTTGTACAAGCGAAACAACACAACGGTTGTCAAGAGCACATAACATAATACAGTGAATTGTTGTGTCTACACAAGACCCAGACAACACGGAACTTTCACGCTTCTACACGGCTTGTGAACGTGAAGAAAACTAATTTGTTTCTTCTTGTTAACATTTTATACATATCTTCACTTAAAAACTTCTTTTATATTTTCAGAAGTACTTGCTTCAAAATTCTCCCTATTTCCTCTACAAATGAGATTTTTACACAACCAAATTAGCACAACAACACATAGGACGTAATGCTAATTTTTATTTGTGTCTGTTTTTTTCTATAATAATGTTACTTTATATCCTTATTTTGGTCTTTTAATTCATTATTAGCATTGGAACAGTGTTTCATTTTTGTTGTGACAACATAGTGCACTACTGTACCTCATATAACGTTTGACTTTTATTGACATTTATTTGTATAAATGCTTTCAATCATATCGTATTGTTGTAAATATTAATAAGAAATAATATTTAAATACGTATATTAAGTAATATATATGTTCTTTATTTTTGTAAAAACTAAATTTAATAACAATCATGAGTAAAAAATATCAATTTGTTATATAGTAGCAAACATTTACCAGCAACAACTAGGTTCCATATTCAAAACACCTTTGTTAAAGCAGTAATATAAAAATAAAACGTGGTGATTTAAGCAATAAAATCCATAAGTATATTCACTGAAGACTACCTAGAAACAAAGTAAATAATCTCCACGCTGATTAATAATATTTTCATGAAATCTCCATTATAATAACAGAATATCCATATAACGCTTTCATTTGATTATTAAGCTATTGCTATAATAAATTATTGAGAATACTTGAGAAATCTGACCGATAAATTTCAGATGTGCTTTTTGCAATATTAATGAGTTTGAATAGAACATCTCAAGAGTCGAGTTTTTGTTAAGTAAACTTCTCGAACGTCTCCGTCCGTTATTTAGTGAAATAATCTGTGTCACAAAGTTTTAGCAACCTACGTTTTGTGACACAGAATTCTTTTGCTTTATTTAAGAAAATTAAAGGTCTATTATAAGAATCTTAACATACACAATATATGTTTCTTTATAATCTAGAAATACAATTCAATTAACTTACAAAGGTAGTGATAGAAGTAATATGGTAGAAAAAAACATGGGATTATTTGTTGTGACGAAAAAAGTAAAAAACTTAATACTAAATTTAAAATATTTTGACCTTACACTACATTACAGGAAATTGAAAACATGTGTTCTAGTCATGTGGAGTACTGCGTAACAACGTACTCATTTGAAGATTGAGAGCCTTGAAACCCAGCTAGTTAAATATAGTAATTTCTACTGCTAAAACCTCCCTGGCTAGGACAATCTATTCTTTTCATGGATTTCACAAAAATAACAAAATACTTTCCAAGAAAGGTTTTGGTCATACCAATGGCAATGAACTAAATTAAGATTTATCCATTATCTTATTTTCCTCTCAGTCTTTTAAAAGTCTCTTGGCACATTAGCGGACACCAAATTCCTTTGGCAAGATCTCTGAGTTAAACTGATACAATCAACTAGATTTATCTCTGTAAGTTTATTCAGTAACCAGATATTCTGAACCTTTTAGTGACTAAAGGCTCGAAAATGTATGACTGATCAGTCTCCGGTCCTAATACTACTCAAGCTCTGCCATAACCCCCATCATCTGTCTCCATCGTAAAATTAATAGCGATCTGCCATAACCCACGTCATCTCTCTCCAGTCCTCATATTCCTCATGCTTTGCCATAACCCTCATCATCTGTCTCCAGTCCTCATACTCCTCGCGCTCTGCCACAACCCCCATCATCAGACTCCAGTCCTCATACTCCTCGCGCTCTGCCATCACCCCCATCATCAGTCTCCAGTCCTCATATTCCTCACGCTTTGCCTAACCCCCATCATCTGTCTCCAGTCTTTATACTCCTCGCTCTCTGCCATCACCCCCATCATCAGTCTTCAGTCCTATATTCCTCGCGCTCTGCCATAACCCCTATTGTCTGTTTCCAATCTTCATACTAATCGCGCTCTGCCAGAACCCATAACATCAGTCTCCAGTCCTCAAACTAATAGCGGTCTGCCATAACCCAAATCATCTGTATCCAGTCCTCATATACCTCGCGCTTTGCTATAACCCACATCATCTGTCTCCAGCCCTCATATTCTCACGCTTTGCCATAACCCCATCATCAATCTCCATCATCAAACTAATATCGATCTGCCATAACCCACATCATCAGTCTCCAGTCCTCATACTCTTCGCGCTCTGCCTTCACCCCTATTATTAGTCTCCAATCCTCATACTAGTCGCACTCTGCCATCACCACCATCATCAGTCTCCAGTCCTCATACTACTAGCACTCTGCCTTAACGCCTATCATCAGTCTGTAGTGTATCTGAGACTAAGTTCTTTCTGGGAGTGTCGCTGGAGTGTTTTCGGATACTGGGAGTTGTTGAGTGTAGAAGCTTCGTCTCTTGCTGTATCTTGTCTCTGAGGGTTTTATAGGGTTACATTAGTTGACAAAATTGGGTAGGTGATCCCTGTTCTTTTTTAGACATTTTAGCAGTGGAGAAATCTAAGAAATTCGTATCCCACGATAGCAAATCATAATTATTTAAATAAAAATTTATAAATATTTAATATTATTGTACTACAAAACACAAATCAGTGAAAATTACACGGTATTGTTAAGAACATTGTAACGATACTTCACATGCCACGATTTTAAAATGTTGATTTCACAATCATTCCCTTATTAACGTATGTTAGGTATTATGAAATACTGTACTAAAGCATAGTGAATTGGGTGATATACGAGTTTCTTAACTTTACAAACATTCAGTCTCTATTCTTTAGTCCACTTTTCAATAACGGATTTGAAAAATTGCTACCTCTTTCAACAATAAAGTAATATTTTTAGTATATTAACCGAAAATAAAATCTCAAAATGTTTAATTATAAAGGATTTATTAAAATTTACCATGTCCCAAAGTATACAACAAAATAAAGTGAAATGAAAAATTTTAATTACATTTTGCAAAATTTATATTAGGATTGTAAAACGGTAAATAACATTTCGAGTTTTTCATACCGGAAGCAGGCACGATTGCGCTTGGTATCGGGTTCTAACTAGAAAGATTTCGTCTACTCGAATTTGTAAAGTTAACAGAGAAATCTGGATGATTGTTATATTTAACAATACACACCCCGGTGCCATAGAGAGTAATTATGATTAACGTAGAGAGTGAAAAGGGTAACACGATTGTAAACAGATCAGATCAAAGTTACCTTGGAATAGTCTAGAAGGCTCTGTCCTGTGATGAAGTGAAGTAAGAAATCGTCTCAAGTGATTTTGCATGAGTTATGTCACACGTTACTAGTACATAATCACTAGATTGTCTTAAAGACAACAATATATTAAACAATTTGGTTGTCATACAATAAAATGTAATGTAATTTATAAAGAATTGGTAAATTACAACCACTTTATTTAAATTTGTATTACATTTCAACGTATAGTTTTATCTCAAAGCTAAAATTCTACATTAAATATAACAATATACTTTAAAGATTCATAACATTAAAAACCGCTTTAATATAAATTCAAAAGTTAAAATCTTTAATTAAAGGATAGAGTAACATTGTAGCCATTGGAGCTACACAATCGTGTTCGAAAGAGATTTTCAGAAAACCTTGGAACCCACTCGCATCACTGAGAATACATCTTCTCTTATAATTGTGGACAAGGATTTCAATCCAGATGTGGACATAGTTGATACTTATAATATTTTTGAGCGTAGTGGTAAACATATCACCGCTCATAAGCTAATATACTGTAACGTGCGATGCGATAAACACAAATCCAAGGCTAAGTTCCCCTCACCTCGCAATTTTAAAGACTTAGATTGTAATAAGTTTATTGCAATTGCCTCCACTTTACGTTGGGAAGACATAAAAACTCTGAAAGATGTTGATGGGATCACCAGTGAATCAACCTAAAATATTATCCAAGTCTTTGACGCGTGTGCCCCTATGGTGAGAAAGTGAATAACCAGGAAAAAAACTCCTTGGAGACACCCCAACTTGATTGTCCTTACACAAAACAAGAACAGTCTTAAAGATGCTTTTCTTTCCCTGAAAACACACGAATGGAGATCAGAATACTTTAAGGCTCGTAATGCTATCAATGTCGCAGTATGATTGGCGAAAAAGTATAAAATATTAAACATAATCACTCTAAGAAGTTTTAGGCTACGTTACGAGCTGGTGGCATTCTGAGCGCAAATGAAGAAAAACTCAACCTATTTTCATCAAAAGAGCTGAATGAGTATTTTCCCACCATGGGCTGTGGAGGAAACATAAGCATGGATAAACTTAATTTATACAACACAAATAAGCACGCATGTATTAATTCTCCTTTAAATCTGTATCCAAGTGAAAGTAATAGAGTTTATGAATAGCCTTACACCTACTGCTTTTGGAATATCCATTGCTATGGTGAGAGGCTTGAGCTCTTTTTGTGCTGCAGCAATCACTCAACTAATCAATGTGTCTTTGAATACTGTAAGGTTTCCTTCCTTGTGGAAGCAGAGCGTAGTGATTTCTCTTCCAAAGACTAACGATCCTACTTCGATTCGTCAGTTTCGACCAATATCCAACCTTCCGGTCATTTCTTTAATACTAGAGAGGGTTTTGTCACAACAGATGGTCAGCTACTTGGAATCTGAGGAGTTACTGCCTGAAGCACAATCTGGTTTTAGACGGGGATTTAGCACCTGCTCCACGCTTCTTAATTCTACCGATAATCTGTTTTCTGCAAAGGATAAGGGGTTTCAAATAATATTTCCAATATTATTTCTTGTATACACTGCAGATTAAAAATATCAGTTGGAGTTCTGATCTCTTTTCTCTTAAACAGATTATTCACGACTTTTGTTGTCTTATAACCAAATTGGGAGATTTGAGGCTGTGCGAAACATCAATTCGGACCTGGAGAGGGTGAAGTCATGGTCGGACGATCATGGGCTTCTGCTTAACTCGAACAAATGTTCTTTTTTGCAGGTGAATGGGTCATCTTTGAATTGTCAATCACATGTTAATTACATTTATCAGTTCGTCACTTTTGATGGCAAACCTCTGTTTATGGACAGTGCTCTAAAGATCCTTGGAGTCACTTTTGATTCCAATCTTGATTTTACGATTCCTGTAAAATCTATATGTAAAAGCGTCGTGATCAAGTTGAAGACGTTATATAGATGTGTAAAAATACTGCCATTTTCTGCTAAGTTTGAAATTGTCCCCTCAACAATTTTTCACACTATGTACTATGCTCTTTCATCTTTCGCTCGTTGCCTTACTCAGAAAATGTAATAGTTTTTATTAGATTGCAAAACAGAGCTTTGATATTGTCTATAGTCTCAAAAGATTTTTTTACATCAGTGAATTTTTGTTAAGCTCTAAGGTGTTGATCAAAGATTGCTGTGATTTGCAAACTATTCAACTTATCTACAAAGTTATTTAGACAGGCAAGTCTGAATATCTCAGGAAAAAGCTTATTTTCAGGCATGAAATAAACACTCGTAGAACTGACAGGATGGCTTACTTCATTTGCCAAAGGTCCGTCTAGAAATCAGCATGAAAGCTTTTACTTTGGACCGGAAATATACAACACTTTGCCCCTGCTTTGAAGAGCCTTAGTTACCGTTCATTTGAAAAGTATGTCGAAAAGATTGTTATGTAATTTTATTAAGCTTTAGAGTTAAATAATTATATAAGTATGCTATGACAAGAGTTGTCTTGTAAATCAGAGTCTGTAACTTTGGAACGATTGTTCAATAAAGAAGATATTTTTTTATTTATTTTTTTAATTAAGATTTATACAGTTTTTAAAGCAATTGTTAGTTTTGATTTTACTTTACGGCTTTTGAAAGGGAGAAATTTTGTTTTGATTTAGGAAGTGCCTGGAAAAATAAAAACGTATTTGTAGAGAATTGAGACTTAAAAAAATCAACTTTAGTAGTTTTGGAGAATTTTCTTTTTATTAATTAACTAAACTTCAACGCTGAAACAATTGTTTTGTTTTATGCAGTGAATCAATCTTAAAGTGACTTATTTATTTTGCCATAACCAAGAATATACGGGTTAAAGTGTTTTGCTTAAAATTGCGATGAATCTTAGTAACTAAGAAACTCATAAGTAGTATAAATATTCCCAAACTATTCATTACGGATAATTTTAAGTTAATTTCAATATTTGTTTAATAAAACATTCTTTTTGTATAACAAATTTAGTTACTGTAAAAGAAGTATTTCATCTGGTCGAAGCGGTGAGAACGACTGTGCTGCATTCACGGAAGCCATATGTTTATTTATGTGTCCACTGCAGCTGTACTAGTGAGAATCACAAGACAATTTTGACTGAAGTAAACCGCACATAGTTAGCATTTTTCTATTCGATATTCTGTTCTCGATATTGTCATTACATTACTCCTTTTCATCATTGCGCACTCCTTATATTAGAGACATAACAGGAGATAGTTTAAATAGATAATTTCAATTACTTGTAGAAAGTTCTGAAAAATTCAAATATAAACAAACCATACCAAAGCAGTTCAGTTTTAATGATTAGTGTTTTGTATATTTTTTTAATAAGTGCACGTTTTTTAGAGTTAGTGAATTTGACATACAACATTGTGGTTGTGATTCCTGATTTAGGCGTGCAACAGCGCTTTGGTATGATTTGTTTATTTTAACCTAGTTAGTAATTATGTACAGGGTGACCACCGGGAACCGGACGTTTTTTAAATAAACATAAACCACTTATTTTTTAACATAAAACTTATTTTATTACATAGAAATGTTTGTACTTACATGCCATTTAAGAACAATGTTACTTATGGAATATAACGTCAAATAGATGGTGTCCATTTTCTTGAATGCAGGTTTCTAACCTTTTAAGAAAATCCGCATGTACACGTTCGAGAAGCTCTTGATCAATTGCTGCTACTTCGGTCTTGATTGCATCCTTTAGCTCTGCCAAGGTGCGAGGTTTGTTGTTGTACACTCGTGATTTGAGGTACCCCCACAAAAAAAAGTCACAAGTCGTCAAGTCTGGTGACCTTGGGGGCCACTGGATGTCGCCGAAACGGGAAATGAGCCTTCCTGGAAACATTCGGCGGACCACAGCCATTGACAAGCGAGCAGTATGCGGTGTGGCACCATCTTGTTGAAAATAAATGTGTTAATTTCTGTCTAGACCTCGTCTTCTCAGTTGTTGACGTAAGAAAGCGTTCAGCATGTGAGTGTAACGTTCGGAGTTGACTGTTACTGAGGCTACATTTTCACCTTCAAAAAAATATGGACCAATAATTCCAAAAGTGGCAACCGCACACCACAGGTTTTTTGGTGAATTGTGCGAGGATTCTCGGTTGCCCAGTAACGTAGATTTTGCTTGTTAACTTCTCCATTTAAATTAAAATGTGCCTCATCACTCATAATGATTATTGTGCTGTCATTATCTTCGAGCAACACTTGCATGTGAACGGCGAAGTCCTCTCGCTGAATGTAATCTCTTTCCTTTAGCTTCTGAACAACACACATTTTATAGGGATGAAATTTTAAATCACTTTGCAAAATTTTCCGCACTGATTCACGCTTTAACCTTAGTTCACTTGCATGTCTTCTTGCTGAACGACTTGGGCTCCGAATGAGGGCTAGTCTCACCCTCTCAACGTTTTCCGGCGTCCTTACGGTCTTCCTTGGGCCAGGAGATTTTTTCTTTAAAATAACTCCTGTCGTTCTCAGATTTTGAACCCACCTGAGAATAGTATTGCGGGTAGGAACCGTACCATGGCGTCCAAGGTTGAAATGAGTGCGAAAAAGCCATTGTACCGTTGTAACAGACTCGCCATTTTGCACATACGCGTCGTATGCAAACATGCGATGCTCCACTGTCCACTGCTCCATGGCTACTGAAATGGCATTGTATAGCGAGGTCATTCACCACACTCTCCCCCCTCTCCCATCTTGGCTGAGCGTGTACGCATATTTATTTTTACACTCAACTATTAAAGTTTGACTGAGATGTTTTTTATATTTACTTTGAATTTCAGGAAACAATATGTGTTTTGCTGTTTCTTACATACACATTCAGTTTTTTATTGATTATTCTACAGGTAAAAATAATAACTGAGATGTTAAATTAATCTCAACTAATAACAATAAGAGGGTAGAAATATGTGCGTACTAGTTCTTAGCATCTTGATATATGTGAACCACGGTACCTATCTCGTTGTAGAGAAACAGTAGTAGACCCGGATACGCGATACGACAGGAAGTCACGCGTATAAAAAGGAACGTAGGCGTAATATTTCTTAACACAATAGCAATACGGTGTCAGTATCCGAAAACTTTATTGTCCACACAATGCTACAGTAAGTTGTACGAAATACCCTACAAGAAGCGTTAATCATGACTTATCAGTAATAAAATATGAGCAAATTAATTTGTGTAACCATTAAACAATAATTCATTGTGAATTTGGTACTGTAAAGTTCTTTATGTGTGTTTCACTACTACCAAATTGTAATAAGAATAAGTAATTTAAAAACCCACAATATATTTCAGCATACAAATAAGTTAATAATGTTGTTTAGAAAACATTTTGATATAAGTAATAGGTTTCACACAAAAAACCAAGCAGAATAATGTTAATACATCAGAGTGAGGATGTGGGCAAGTTTACTTGCGTATTTGGCGCAGATGTGCCTCAGTAAATAACTGTCACAATTACGAAATGGTTTGGAGCAACAACACGAATATGTGATTTTGTCTAGATTTCCATCACTCTAGTGTTGTTGTGTAGAATACATTGTGATATATGTAATAGGTTGCACAAGACTGACCACGCAGAATGAATGTAATACATTAGAGTGAGGATGTGGGCAAGTTTACTTGCGTATTCGGCGCAGATGTGTCTCAGTAAATAACTGTCACAATTACGAAATGGTTTGGAGCAACAACACGAATATGTGATTTTGTCTAGATTTCCATCACTCTAGTGTTGTTGTGTAGAATACATTGATTGATTGATTGATTGATTTATTTCCAAAATTTATGTACAGAGTCAAATATAATACATAACAAAAATATTATAGGAAATTATCCCCACATGGGCATCAGCCTGTGTGTGGGGAAACGAGTTCCTCAGTCTGCACTACCAATAACACAAAAAACCTAAATTAAAATAAGGAAATGAATTGTCATTAATAAAAACATTTTCATTATCAAATGAAAAATGAAGATTTAACCTCTAAAATAAACCATACAAGGCCAGAGCATGGAATACATGAGTAAATCCAGTTAATAAATAATCTAAAATTTGAAAGGAATATACTTATTTAGAAAATACAATTTGAAGACTTAAAAATTTAATTTATAAAAACTTGTGACTTACATAAAAAAAGAGCAATCAGAAAGACTTAATTAAAAATTATCCGATATAAGTAGAGAGAGATTTGGACCACACCTGCACACCCACGCACACACACTAAAACACCACACACACACACACACACACACACACACACACACACACACACACACACACACACACACACACACACACACACACACACACACACACACACACACACACACACACACACCAATCACGCACCCGCACACTTGCTCGCACCACATGTCCTCGTTGGCCTGCAGTCAAAACGATTGTACAGACTCACCAAACACTCAGACTAACATTGATTTCCATCTCGCCCAGCATCTACTAACCATTTATTGACTAATTTTTTGTACGTACTAATAGTGCAAGGTCTTTTTATAAATTATGGTAATTTCGAGAAAATTATATGAGCAATATAGTGAGATGATGTTGAATTAAAGGCTTTAACGAGTCTAGGAACAATAATTCTGTTATGAAGTGAAGAACGCGTAAAATTGCTGTGGTTACTGTGAATGAAAATTGAATCTCGATGTTGAAAAATGTACAAAACTAATATTCGGATATATAATTGCGAGATGTTAAAAACTTTAAATTCTTCAAATAATAAATTGGTTGGATAAGTACGATTTCGCTTCAGAGCTACTTTTATAATAGGTTTTTGAACGACTTCTAAGGGAGCAAGGTTATTTTGAAAACAGCCACCCCATGCTAAATTACCATACTGAAGAATTGATTGCACATAAGCATAATATACAGTTTTTAAAAGATCTATTGTAAGTATATAACGCAGATTACAAAATATAAAGATAAATTTACGAAGTTTATTCCGCATGTAAGCTACGTGATTACACAACTTCAAACGATTGTCAAAAACTACACCCAAGTATTTATACTCACTCACCCTATCAATACATTCACACAAAACGCATCCATCCTGGCCACCACAAGTATGCAACCGTAGCTTAAAAACAAAAGGATCGCCGTCAGCTCGTATAGAGATTGGCATACATTTAGTTTTGGCTATATTAACACTGTGAGCCGACATTGATCAAACCAGCGCTTGACAGTGAGTAGACCGCGCTCAGCCACATCCCTCACTCCCTCCCAGCTTTCACCCTCAAATAAAGCGGTGTCGTCCGCATAAAGAAATATCTGTCCTTTACACAGAGTCAATCTTCCTAGATTGTTAATATCAATTAAGAAAAGCAAGGGCCCAAGAGTACTGCCTTGCAGAACCCCATACTCAATTTTTTTAGGAACGCTTGTATGGCCTAAAACAGAAACAACTTGATACCGATCGGAAAAATAACTTTTGAACCATCTCCAAGAGTTCCCTTGTATTCAAATACATTTTAATTTTTGTAGTAATAATTGTCTATCAACTGTATCAAAAGCTTTAGCTAAATCTATAAAAATCAAAAATGGTTTTTTATTACGGCTAATCGTGTCATGAACACTTTTAGTTAGCAAATATAAATTGTCATTACAATTCTTATCTTTTCTGAAACCGAATTGATTTTGTACAAGAATATTATTGATGTTTAAATATTTTTCGAGTTGAATTCTAACACATTTTTCCAATAATTTAGATAAAACACTAGTTAAAGTTATTAGCCTGAAACTAACACATCGATATTTTGGGCCTCCCTTATAGATTGGGATTACTTTACCCATTTTAAAAGATGCTGAGAAAATTCCCTGTGACATACTATTGTTTATAATATGTAGAAGTGGAAGCTTTAATAAATTAAAAAACATTTTGATAAGAGTAACCGGGATTCCATCTTCTCCCGGAGCAGACCCGCCTCTAAGGTTTTGTACAACACGAGCAAGGACATCCTCGGATATCGACTCCAGCTGGAAGTAAGAATTCGCCCCGTAATCCTCGTCATTCATAACGACTTCAGTCACGGGAGGCACAACACTGGCTAAGTTGGCACCCACCCTAACATAGTACTCATTTAATGTGTTAGCTACATTATTTATATCATTTGTCTCAATATTAATTTTGCCATCCAGAAACTGTTCAATAGGTAAGAATCTTTTTTTTTATTCATGTCCATAATTTCAGCAATATTTTTCCACAAGAGGTTATTATTATTTTTTGATTCATTAATTTTATTTCTAAAATACATTTCTTTAGCCAATTTAATAGTTTTATTTAAGAGATTTCTGTAGTGCTTGAAACGGGTTTTTAACATTGTATTAAAAGGCTGGTTTTTGAGCTGCTTACTCATTCTATCTCTAACTCGAATTGATTTAATTAGTCCAGCGGTAACCCACGGCTTTAGCTTGACGTGCTTAGAAGAAATTGGGTTCTTATTAATTGAGGATTGTAATAGAATATATTGCAAATATTCAACAAACTTAGATGCAGACAGATTAACATCCTCGATCTCTAAAATCATTGTCCAATTTCTTTTAGAGACAAGACGGCCAGCAATATCAAAGTCAATATATGTGTTTTTAACGAAAGATGGTTGTTTTCTTTTACTTTTAATTAAACTGTGTTGACTTTGCGAGACAGTAAAATAGTGATCCGTCATTTCCGCTTTGATAACCGCCGACTTAACACCGTCCGTAGTTTTAATATCCGTAAATATATGATCAATACAATTTTTGGAAAATCCAGTAACCCTGGTTGGCACATTAATGCAACTAATGAAACCAGCTCCATACATTACATCAAGATATCGTTGTGACAGTGGATCGTTGGTTTCAGGTAAAATACAACAATTTATATCACCTATCAGCCAGTGAACCCGATCCCTGGGCCTGGTTTCAAGATAAACCTCGAGATCACTAATGAAAGAGTCAAGGTCACCGGACGGGCTACGGTAAATGGCGAGCAACGACATCCGCTCCCTGCCAAACGTTATATCTAGTTTCAAACATGTGGCACCGCTCAGATTCACTTCCACTTGACATACTGAAAAACATTTATTAACGAAAACAATCACGCCATCATTCTGATTCATACTTTCCTTATTTACGAATCTGTCATACCCATCCATACTCACATTTACACTGCACTCATCCATCCAAGTCTCTGTTAAAATAATTATGTCAATCTTAAACTTATAGTTGTTCAAAATGATAATTAGCTCATCAAAATTCTTTTTACAGCTACGAATATTCAAGCTAAGGATTATCACTCGATTTTCATTTACGTCTTCATTTTCTGAGAAAAAAATCAAAACTATCAACATAATCATAAACACATGAATTCACAGCTCTAGAATTGACAATTTCATCCATAAACTCGCCCATTGCGCAACCTGCTCATTGTACACCATGCTCAGCCCACCCGCTCTCTATATATCTATACAGATATCACTACACTTGATAAAAACTATAACATCATTTTTTTAAATAAACTAAAACCAAATGTAGCTAATTTGCAAACCGTACACAATGCAGTAAGACCTGTACAAAAACAATATTAATATAACAAAAACTTATATATAGTTGAAACCAAATACCAATATCATATGATATAATAATAAAATAAATATTTTTGTTTAATTTAATACATATAAATAAAATAAAATATATACATGGAAGCATTATCGGTATAGGTACATTTATGTAATGCTGCAACTTATGTTTAAAAATAAACCAGAAGCACTTTTAATAATTTATGCAATTAAAACTTTCCAAATATAGATATGCTAAAAATAAATCACGTATCTTATATTAAATGCCACAATGAAATGGAACTAGCACAAACAAAAATATAAATTGTTAATAACATATGAATAACTAATTAAATTAGAAATATACTTCAGTATAAATTCTGACATATGCATGCTTATAATTACGTGTGTCATATATTCAAAAAACTGACTATAAAAATTATTATTCCATATATAAAAAAGACATAGACGGAAATTAGACCTAATATACAATTAACATCGCACTGATCACGCAAAAAACATTATCTGTTAACCTTTGGACAGTAAAGATCGCTGTAAAAATGGTAAAAAGTGAAAAGAAGTAAAACATTTACATTCTGAAACTTGCAATCTCAATGGCATGAAAATATTTATTAGTTAATATTGTTTATAAATTAATTATTGTTTTTCTACAGTAACTTGTTATTCTTATAATAATAAATAATTATTAATAGAAAGATGAGATAAACTGTTTTATAAAACATTATTTTGATATTTTTCGTTAGCCCTTGTACACATACATACTCACGTGCATACACACATACATACTCACGTGTACACATTCACATACATACTCACGTGCATACACACATACATACTCACGTGCATACATACTCACGTGCATACATACACACACATACTCACGTGCATACACACATACACACTCACATGCATCACACATACTTCTAACTTCAACCCATACTCACGTATTTATAATTTAATTATAGGTTGGTATAGTACAATCAACATTTCATTTTGAATGCTGAGTGTCCTAGTAGTAATTAATATTGAACGTCGCTGCGAAATTATTTTCAATTTTCACTTTGTTAAGTCTTATTTAAAAATACACATGCACATGCCAATAAATTACACAAACTATAATGTCAAACGAAAAATGTAATATAAATGCTGCAAACAAAAATTAACATAATAAAAAAAGTCTTACTTGCCATGTCCTTATCTGGATTTATGGAGTATCTATAACCTACGCTAAAACTCTGGCAAATTACTTCGTTGTCGTGTGACTGCCGCTAACCGCCGGACGTACGAAGGCTTCTACTTCGTCGATGCTCCTCACCCTCCTGGCCGGTGACTCCACCGTCTGTCTCACCAACACCTTCCCGCCCCTCGACCAAGCGAACGCCAGCTGTCCATCTTTGACCAAGGACTTAGCTCTCCCCAGTATATGTTTATCCTGTGGTATGAGATGATCCAGAACTAATACCGGCGCAGGCGGTAGAGACGCTGCCAAGTTCGTAGTTTTAATTCTTTTTTTCTTGGCCGCAGAAATCCATTCAGCCTTTGTTGAGCGGGACACGAACTGGACGACGATAGAGGGGTGGAAAGACTTCCTCCGAGGTGCCGGCAAACGATGGGCAATGGATATGGACTGTCTGTCGTAAGTTAGGTCAAGCGCGGTGGCCACCGATTTGACGATTTCGTAAACATTCTCACTTTTTGTGACGGGGACACCCGTAACTTCAATGTTATGGTTTCGCGAGTACTGCTGTATATCTGCCATTTGTAACTCCACGTCAAACACCCGCCGAGACAGGGATTCATTTTTAGTTCGGAGTTCAACACAATTCGCTTTAAGTTCAACATTTTCCGCCTCTAAAGAAGAAAGTCTCTTATGGAATTCGTCAACAGATGCCTGTAAACCAGTTAGACGCTGTTCAATCGCGCTAAAACCGTCTCAATTTGCAGCTTGGCTTAAAGCAATTTCTTTTTGTATTGCCAAAAGAATTTCAGAAATATTTGGATCGACCGAGTCCGACTTATGACTTGCCACTGAGGATGAATCCTGCGAACAATCGTCACACTTCCACGAGGCCAGATTTCGGGCCGACATAGATGTCAACTTTGCCAAAGTCCGAATGCGACAACACGTTACATGAAAACTGAGACCGCACTCCACACACTTTGCTGCATCTTTAGCAATGGTTATGTCTCGGCTACATTTACCGCAATTCATGGTAAAAATGTAAGTAATTGTAAGTTACTTAACTATACAAAAAAAACTAAAAAAATAACGGAAAGCCTGATTTAAAATGATAATTAATCCAAAAATAACTTTAGTCCAAACTAAAATTAAACTTCATCAATACTAACGAAAATTCACACACGAAAAAAATTAAGTTTATGACACAGTTTTAAGGATAATTACTTTAAGAAAAGGTACCGCACAGGATAAGTACTGCACAGGACAAGACGGGTAGGCCGACCAGATTGCACAATCACGAGCGGCTTATCTCTACGACCGTCCTCATGGACTGACTGATAAGAACTTAATTGTGATATAAGTAATAGGTTGCATAAGACAGACCACGCAGAATGAATCTAATACATTAGAGTGAGGATGTGGGCAAGTTTACTTGCGTATTCGGCGCAGATGTGCCTCAGTAAACAACTGTTAATTACGAAATGGTTTGGAGCAACAACACGAATATGTAATTTTTTACTTATTTCTATCACTCTTATACTGTTGTGTAGAATACATTGTGATATAAGTAATAGGTTGCATAAGACAGACCACGCAGAATGAATCTAATACATTAGAGTGAGGATGTGGGCAAGTTTACTTGCGTATTCGGCGCAGATGTGCCTCAGTAAACAACTGTTAATTACGAAATGGTTTGGAGCAACAACACGAATATGTAATTTTTTACTTATTTCTATCACTCTTATACTGTTGTGTAGAATACATTGTGATATAAGTAATAGGTTTCACAAGACAGACCACACAGAATGAATGTAATACATTAGAGTGAGGATGTGGGCAAGTTTACTTGCGTATTCGGCGCAGATGAGCCTCAGTAAATAACTTTCACAATTACGAAATGGTTTGGAGCAACAACACGAATATGTGATTTTGTCTAGATTTCCATCACTCTAGTGTTGTTGTGTAGAATACATTGTGATATAAGTAATAGGTTGCATAAGACAGACCACGCAGAATGAATCTAATACATTAGAGTGAGGATGTGGGCAAGTTTACTTGTGTATTCGGCGCAGATGTGTCTCAGTAAATAACTGTCACAATTACGAAATGTTTTTTAGCAACAACACGAATATGTGATTTTTCCATATTTCCATCACTTTTATACTATAGTCAAAAGCAATGAGAAAATACATTATATAATGAAATAGCTCTAAAATTTTAATTGTGAGACACAAAAACATGAAATGTAGGATTTAAACATTTAATTATAGGAATCATTTTGTGTATCTTCTTCTTATCTCACTCGAAAACGAGGTAAAATATGTTATACATTAATTACTCGTCTCACATTGATCGTTAGCCGTAACTAAGAGAGCAAATCAACGAAATGTACTCAGAAGTTAACTGGACCTTAGTCAGTTGCACTTAGTTAACTGTACCTGGCTCTATTTTTTTCAAGTATATTTAAGCCAAACTTATATAGGAGCGATATTCACATCTCCTTTTGAAATATGTTACGTACAATAAATCAATTAGCGTCTTCTTTTATATATAATATCTTGATATTTTGCACAATCCAAGCGCCTACGTTGGATTGTGTAATTGATATGTCTAATTGAATTAGTATGTTAATTATTAAATTAATATTGATTTAGTCATTCAAACACTCCCCCTCACAATTGCCATATAAGGAACCACTGATAAGAAAGTGCTTAGTCATTATAACTAAACCTCTTCTCTGACCCTTTTCAATGGAGAAAATAACCCAAATTTATATTTCTGCTTTCCCGCTAAATTTTAATAGGTGGTTATAAGGCAAAAAGGAAAATATAAATTATTATACACCTCTACGTCACTATCAAGATATCCGTAACAAAAACTAAGATTTATCCTCCCTCTAAAAACCCAAAAAAACTAAATACGTACTTCGTCGAACCGTCAATTATTATCTGATTAATGTTACTGTTTTGCGTTGTGGCCAAGTTTTTTTAAGCAACTGAATTTAAATAAACTTTATTGTACTATGATATAAACAAGGTTTTGGTTTTACCTTTCAACTTTATATAATTTAAAATATAGATATTATAAAAATTTTGATACATTTGTATATGATTTACTATAATAATTACACATTAAACTTGAAATATGTGACATATTTTGAAGAGATACATAAGTTAATTTGGAAATTAATATTTTTAAATCTCAGACTATAGCGCCCATATTTCAAAATTATAATTTTCGCTTATAAATGGGATATTATAACGTATTCCCGTAACTGAGATAATTAAGGTATCCACCACAGTGTTATTGCCCTAATCATGTTATGGTTTGTGAAATCATTCTTCCACGAACATTACGGTGGAAACTATAAACTTCTGTTACTACGTTTGTACGGTTAAATGACGTTACACATGTAATTTCCTACTTTTCTCAAAAATATCACAATAACACTATTAATTGAAATTAAATTAGTTTTTTAATTTATTATAAATAAACTTTGACGGAGTATTACCAAAGTCAGTATTGATAAGAATATTTTAACTATTTCTGGTTAGTTTGAATTAAAATGTTATAACAGAATCTAGGTAGGCATTTTTGGAACATCACAAACTGAACAGATAATACAAATAAGGCTTAAATTACAATGAAACTGCAATAGGAGTGTTAACACCGACATATAATTATTTTGACCAAATGTATAATAAACATGTTCTTTAAGCTAATTTTTCTTAGAAATGTTTCGGACGAAAATTACTGTGCAGGACATCATGCTCATAAACCTATTCCCAAAACATGAAATGTAACATTGAATCTGTTAATCTGGGAGCTTTAAAGCCGATTACTCTCTATTTCTGTATTCGACCTAACCGATCAAATTAAAAATAAGGTCTATATATATGTAACCGTTAATCAAAATAATTACAATCCCATTGTTATTTTAATTCAAATTCAATTATTTCAATTTATTTCTAATATACGTGACAGAGGGTTTCTAAGATAAGACTTTAGTAACTATCTAAGATTTTCTCGTATTAAAATCTTATTTAATATTATAATCTTGCTAGGTATCTTTGGCTCATCATGTACTGAACAAAGTACAAATGACGGTTAAATTGTAATACAAGTAATTGGATTCCATCCGCTTACCCTCTCACGTAATGGTTTTTGTAAATAAATAATGTGAGTTTAATATAAGAATATTTTTGTCACCATCTTCTGATGAGTGACTTTACATAAAAAAACTCATGTTCAATAACAAGTGAACTATTTTTCAAAATATGATCTCTAAAATCTAAAACAGTTTATCTGACAGTTTGTAACCTGATTAATCTCTATTTGTCCCTTCCAGTTAACCCTTCTAATTATAAATAAGGTCTATATCTGTAATCTGTAATCATAAGACCTTCAAAACTTTAACTAGAGTCAACACCATCGGCTCCAAAACAGAAGTAGAGGCGCCATCCCGTGCCACCACACGACGCAACAACAGTAAATCTATAGATATAACTGATTCGTTTACTGATGCATCAGGCTTGTGGAGATCAACTAAGCTTATAGTCTATACTCCTAAATAATTGTATTGCTTCCTAAGTAATAGTTTCGCTATTTCAGGTAACGCCAAGAGTACAGCCCTATTATCACAGGATTAACGTTATCAAGTTAGTAAATAGCAGGCATTCGGTTTAATCGATATTTACTGTTAGAAAACTACGATCAAGCATCATTGTGATTATATTTTCATAAGGTCCAAGGATGTTTTACAGAACGTATTTTCCCATTTGTACGCCGAAGGTCACTTTTTATGTTGGCTTTTGAAATTTTATGAAAGGAAATATTGGAATAATATATAACCAAGCGTACTTCCTAGCACAACTGCATATAACATTAACAGATAATCTTCTATTGTCACTATCTGTTGTCTACAATAGCAGTAGCTGACGAACCAATCATACGCATTATATTTTCACCTATACAAAGTTTCGTTTGTTGCAGTACAATTTCATTATTTAACGAGGTTCTGAAGCGTAGATTAAACACTTTTTAAGAGTAATGTCTGTAATTTTATTCTGCGTTACCCAGCAACAATTGGTTGATCTAATATTGTAGTTAAATGAACGGAAATGGAAATACATTAAAATAATAAGCTGGCTATAAACTTCAACACACTCACACAGTTCTTAAAAACAAAACCCAATAAAACTTGTAAAAAATGTGTACACTTTCCAGAAAGAAAAATAATTTCATTTGTGAACGATACTTAGATATCCTTAGTAATTACATGTTGCCTCAGACCCCAAGGCCAGGAACCTGACAGCAGATAAGCGTGGTCAATAGATGATAAGTCGTTACTGATAACGTCAAGCGAGGCTCTGTGCTTTCTGGCTCATATGGCTCGTTAGTGAACTTAGCAAATCTGAAAATTTATAAAATTACTATCATAACTTCATCGCTTTGTAGCTTTGGTTTACCAATTGACAAGAACTTGTCACTAGCTTTCATAATCAGCTATACAGTATGTGTCTAACCACCTGGGCTACTATCTTCTTGTTTCAACTAATAGTTATATCGATTTCATCGCTTTTGCTTGCATATGATATTTGAAATAAGCGGGATTTTTCAAAAACTTTTAATCCTTCAGTGACAAAAGGAAACATAATGACTAAATTTTGAGATCTGCAATCTGATATTTTCCTCAAGTGGATAATCAACGTAACACATAACTAGAGTGTAGGTTAAACAAACAAATCATACCCGCGCATTGTGACACGTCAAAGTCAGCAATTACTACAAATCATGTTACGTATCGACTCTATGTACCTTAAATTTAAAACATGCACTCAATAAACCGTTAGTACAACTTAGGTCGCTTTGGTTAACCACTTATAAAATATGAACTATCGTGGAAAGCTAAGCAATATAACTAATTAATTATTTCTAGTAAACCAAAGTGGAGTAGGAGTACGGTTTTGAGAATTTCTCATAAAATTACAAAACAGTCCTAAGAGAATAGTAAAAATAGTATTGCCAAAGAGCAATAAAAGTGAGGTTTTTGGAGCGATAATTGGGGGCCGGCATCTTGTCCCTCACGAGCAGAAAATGTATCAGTTACATTACCATTGAGCTGAAGAGCGGGAGATTCCACTAAATATAATCATGTTAACCAAACGTTCGTTTTTTTTACTTGGTAAATTTTTTTCATAGAATTTATATTTTAAAGAGTTTGTGACTATAATTGAAGGAACAAAATAAAAATTCTTCCGGTACATAAGAGCTCCATTGCACTCGTTCTCAATCACACCTCATGATGACGTAGCACTGCTAACATAAAGCACGTACTCTATGACCAATATCATATTTCATAATATACAAGACTGCCACTCCCTACATATGTGCGGCTCATGAAGCAAACATTAGAGCCGTCAATTAACGCGCTCGCTCCAAGCTGTAGGTCAGGGGCTTAATGGTGAGGGCTCCGGGGAATATCTTTGACTAGCATTAGAATATATAGTGAGTGTCTCTAGTTTTGTGCATTTAATAACTTATTTATAATTGTCTATTTCAACCTCGTATCCTCATAATGTTACGTTAAAATGGGCATATTGATATTTTAGTAATATAACAGATATAATGTTAAATGTACCGACTAAAGCTGTACGATAAGTTTGCTGTCTGATGTAACATGGTACTTGCTGGCAATACCACTTTACCAGCAACCTCAATAAATAATTTTTTTAAATGTTAAGTTTGTTACGCAAAACCATGAATTTATATTGAGAGCCATAAGATAAAACCTATTTTGAAAAAAATTAAAGCATGGATAATTCAAGAGCGCATTAGTATTTTAAAATTAGATACAAATTAAGTTTAACTATTAGGAGGGTCTGTGTCAATAATTACAGAATTAAACTTGGACATTTCCTATTCCTTCAATTTGGATATTAATATCTCACACGACAATAGGCCGGAAAGTAAGACAGAACCAGGATTCATCTTGATTAACTCACTGCAGAGTAACAGAGGCCATTTGAAATTTCCGAGGTCTTGTCAATCTCATCTAATGGACTAACTTTGTTCATCCCTTACCTCGCATCGGCCTTGCGTGCTATATGTTCAAACTTTCTACAGGTTAGTTACTCTGTTAGTTTGGTAATAGCGTACTACCTCATCTTTCAATACACCACCCATTTTTTCTTCTTACTGAAGATTTCAAATAAACAACTGAAGAAAAAACAAGGGTTCTTGATTATAACAGCGGAGATTTTATTTAGGTATAAATATATTAAATGTATTTAACAAGAAACATATTATTTAGATAAATTAGGTATTTTTATTGAATTCTTCCTTTATAGTTATGAGCCCTTAGGCAGAATTGGACTGAAATAGCAAGGGACTTTGTGGGCTACATAGGTTTACCTTCCCTTTATAAGACGGCTTCTGTAAAAACACCACAATGGCTGACCGGTCGCTGAGCAGAACTATTAACCTGCCTTGAAAGGTGTTACAACAAATCTTACTAACCCTGGAATCCGAGCAGACCTTGAAAACAATCTCAGAATGGTCGGTTTTTGGGCATCCTAACTTTAAAAATTGGCGTATCAAGCGGAGCATGTTTTCAAAAGTATTTTTATTATTGGACTGGAATAATCTATAGGAATTTAAAAACCAGAGGTATTTTCTTATCGAATATCAATATAAAGCTTAAAACTTTTACGTTTATCTCTCATGAAATGTACATAAATTATATCAATAGTTTTAGAATAATTAAAAATTACATAACATTATTATGAAACGCTATAATATTAGATATATTGATCAGTGTATGTATCAGATAATATATTATCGGGTAATTTTGATTTTTTTTAGAATTCCACGAGACTTTAAAAACATTGGATGGATATTAAAAGGCCTTATTTGGAGTAACCACGGATATATGTAATTAGAACATTTTTCAAATTATTTGACATGATATTTTTTCAAATATGATATAAAATAAAAGACATAACTTATATTTATTAATTTAAAAAATATTTCTCAATTTCAGAAGAGCAAAAAGTGTCATAATATAAGCCAATTATTTAAAATTAAATACCACTAATTTTAAAGGAAGCTCCCATGTTTCAAATACAGTCGGAGAAGGGATTCTAAATTTTATTTCTTTACTATTACATAATATTTTATATTTGGGATTTGAGTGTATAAAAATTTTCTGAAACATATAATTTTATAAATTCTAATTTGTAAGTGGTAGGGTAATTTCATTTTCAGTTAAGTCGTAGCCGTGAATCGTGTAGTTATGTGTGATTGAATGTCTTTCATAAGTGTGAAAATGACAATACTGTATTTAGATTATAATTTTAATTAAATTAATATTAACTATGTGGAATTGCTAATATTTTCATGAGACAATGTGAAATTGAAATATATTTGTAAGTCGGAGCCCCGCTGTTTCTTCAGTGTGTATCTTGAATGGAATTTAGTGCAAGAGCTGTATGGATGTAAAGACAACGTAAATGAAATACATTTGTGAGTCTAAACTACAAATTTACGATTCAACAACTCTACCTTTCTCTGTTAAAGAAGAGAAAACTACTTAAAGTTGATGCTACTTATATTTCACTGCGAATAAACTTCTTTCTTTAAAGGTACTTTAATAGAACTATCGCATTGTTATTTTGTTACTTAACAATTTGTTTTAACGCTGTTAAACCAGAATCAATACTAAATGTACGCTCATTCCTACCGTAAGAGGTTGAGTGACCACATTCAAAATAACAAAGTATTATGAAAGCTACAAATATAGATAATTAGTTTAGGGTTGTTTATAAGCAGATTACGCAATACATGAATTTGTTTTTAAATGTACTCAGAATAAATTATTTCGAACCATTGATACTTTTATACAAGATTCAACATTTTATTCTTGTACAGAATCGACCTGTATTACTATAAATTAATTATCTTATTTCCTTTAATACCTTTACAATAATGCAGGAAACAGGATTTTTCCGGATATTTGCCATCGTTCAGTGAAACTAGAAATCAGTAACACTACGTTTCGAGATCTGCAATCTGATATCTTCTTCAGGTAATAACTAACCTACTACATAATTAAAAACTAGGTTAAAGTAAACAAATCATACCAAAACGTTGTGGCAAGCCTAAGTCTGGAATCACAACCACCATGTTGTTTGTCAACTTCACTAACTCTATAAAAAATGCACTTAATAAAAAACTATACACAACACTAATCATTAAAACTGAACTACACAATTCGTCTGCATTCGTCTACCACCAACCTTCGACTGAAGAGGTCAGACTGCAGATCTCGAAACGTAGTGTTACTGATTTCTTGTTTCACTGAACGATGGCAAATGTCCGGAAAAAATTCCTGTTTCCTACACAATCCTTCCATCGTCAAAAATAACCTTCAAACAAAGAATTTACTATAATATTGTGAAAATATTTTGTACAAGATTATTATTTCATAATTTCTCATACTTCTAAAAACCTAGCTCACTTAAACAGAGATACTTAAATTCAAAGTTTCCCAGCAATTATTACCTTACAGTGTTATTCATAATTTTGTACTGTATTGGAACATATAAAGCACATCTAAATAATTAAAATAAATACGAACTAAATTCGTTTTTATCAGATTGCACTAGTTAAAATATATAATAAAATAATGAAACAAAATATGCGATAAACATCAACACAACATTGAATAAACATGTGATATTATAAATAACTGAAATATAAATTGGCCTAACTTTTCAACTAAATATGTGCATGAATTCATAAGGAATTTGTTTTTAAGATTTGAAATTTGTCGCTTAATAAACTAAATGAAACGAATAAATTGAAAAAAAAGAAAACTTATTATAGTTCTACAAGACTATGAATGACTTAAATAAACTTAATTTGAATACTAATACATTTAACTGTGTGATTAGTCAGTGATGTAATAGTAAAACTTTTACTTCAAACTTTTCTTTAAAATGAATTTCCACATTTCTAAAGTAATCCACTGTCACTGAACAGTTACTTATAATTATAAGATGTCTAAACGTTCCAGAACAAACTGAAAAAGTGTTTCCTTGAACCATTATATCGATTTACATGTATTGGAAATAAACAACTTGACATAACCATCAATGAAATTCCCATCCCTGTAGTCCAGAAGAGGCCCATGGTTACTCAGTGCAAGGATTCTATGAACCCTTCCTTAAGGGCACTTTTCTAAACAAAACCCTGTTTTCTATGCTGTTACTTTTTTATTGTTTTAAGTAACTTAGATCTTTCTATTATTGTTGGTATACAACACTGCAACATGCACAATCTGTCAGCAGGCTATAAATGAGATGAAACTAAATATTGTCTGACCATTTTATCTTTCAATAATGTAAAAATATTTTTTAAATGTTAGGGAAAGGAAAAAGGTTGGAATGAAACTGGAAGGTAAGTTTGAAGAGAAAGAAGGGCCGTAACCTGTGTGTGATTTAGTAATATACTGATAGATAATTTACCTAACCTATAAATAAATTTAGGTAACATTATTAGCAATAAGCATTTATGAAAATTTAACTTTTTACTATACAAATACTTCAAAAACTATTTGAGATATTAATCTGATTTTTTCGTTTTACGTTTAAAACTATGAAAAAAATATATAAAGTGGTATTTAACATAATAAGTGAAAACGAGTGATATAAATGCCACTCCATAAACTTTATATTTAGGTCTGGCTACAAAATGACGCAGTCTTCCTTCCTTAATGTACTTCATTCCTACTGAAGTTATCAAAGTTTTCCTTGACTACTTCTTGAAGTTATAAGCTGTTCTATTTGGGTCTGGCTACAAAACCTCTCTATCTTCCTTCTTTAATGCACTTCATTCTTACTGAAGTTATCAAAGTTTTCCTTGACTACTTTTTGAAGTTATAAGCTGTTCTATTTGGGTCTGGCTACAAAACCTCTCTATCTTCTTTCTTTAATGCACTTCATTCCTACAGAAGTTATCAAAGTTTTCCTTGACTACTTCTTGAAGTTATAAGCTGTTCTATTTAAATCTGGCTACAAAACGTCTCAATCTTCTTTCTTTAATGCCCTTCATTCCTATAGAAAGCATCAAACACTTTTACTGTCACTTAATATTTATCAATCTAGTGTTTTGGTTGTATTCTGTTTCAACATAATTAATTCCTCTTTACTGACTCAAATAATAATTATGACTCAAATTAACATTTTCCAAAATCAATAATTCTTTACGGTTCTTCAACTTGCTCTGAAAGTTTTGTAAGTGTTCATACATAATTATATAGTTCAGCAAGCAAAGTCCAGCTTTATTATAAGTTTGGAATATTATATAAATTGCATTGCCAAATTTTTAGTAGATGCAATTGATTCCCTTGGAGCTATAAATTTTTAGTATGGAGAGTAAGACCACTTTCAACTTCTGACTCCTGAACTTGTGAACCTTTCTATTATAGCATTATATAAAAAAGTGTTGTATCTTAAATTGGTGTCAAAAGTTTTAATCTTTATATTTGTAATAAAAAATGTATTGTAAAAACAATAAATAATGTACATTGTCAATAACATGTTCAGTAAAATATATTACGTACCTTATTCTAAAAAACATTACAGGTTTAAAATACGAAACGAAGGATTAAATTCTTCTCCGGTAGCTTAAAAATTCATTTGGATACGTATACCTAGAAATTTTATTCGATATAAAATTAATTTCACTTCACAACTTACTTGTAATTGAACTTAATGTGTCCTAATGTACTGTAGTAATTGAACTAGTTCAGCCCAACCACTTCATTTAAATGTTTCAACTACAACCACTGTTTTTATCAAAATTGTTGATAGCAATTGGAAATCACTGTAAACTAATTACTTGTCAAAAATTACACTCTTATTTACTACGAATGTAATGTAACGCAGAGTGTTTTCTTTCTATAGGTTTAATTGCTCATAAATATTATTTACAATAATTATGTTTGAAAGCTGGTTACATTATACATCCTTATGTTTATGTATTACATTAACAAAATGAAAACATGATAATTTCATATAAATTTATTATTTATATCTTGATTTTTACTTATAATGTTTATAATTTATATAAAGATATACGCGAAAAATTTACAAATTAATCCCTGCAATTCGGTTTATAAGATAATTAATTCGATTAATTAAAATGTGATCCATTTGTATAGAAGGTCTCACATATTTGAAAGAATAAGAAAATTAATGGGTTTTCACTCATTAATAAATGTTATGAGCATATTATTGATAACTAAAATTAACATCGGTGACACCTGGTATGTATTGCATTTGTTTCACAAACATAGAATTATCGCCTGCACAACCCACAGTGAATACTATCAAATGGAGGGAAATGAAAATGTATGACTTAGTAAAACTAAAAAGGACTCAGTGACCAGCGGAAAAAAGTAGTTTTTAGACTTTGTGTTGATTGCGGGTTCTTAGTATTATAAGGCGACTCATTCACACTTATAAGATCATATACATAGTATAAAAGTTTTACTGTACAATTAGATTTGATATATTGTTAAGTAGTAATTAATATTCTAACAAGATTGCTACTAAAAAAATAAGAGAATAAAATAAAAAATAACTAAAATTATAATAGTATTTATTACAATATAACTATTAAAATAATCCTATTTTTGGAGTTTTAGAAATAATTGTTTTCATTTTCACAAATGATGGCTTCCTGAACACAGACCAAAATAAAGTTATAAAAAAATAAAATTGTACATATATCCAAAAATGGTTTTTTATACAATGCCTTATACAAACGAATGTATACTCTAAAATGTGTGAAGGTTGCACAGCAGAAGTATTTTAAACATATAAGCACCTTTTTGGTCTTATGTATATTAATTACAATATTTATATACATCCAATCTAATGGTTCAAATCGTTTCGCATGATCAGCAATTATGCTATTCTTTGGTTTAAAAGTGTTTTCCAACAAAGATATCTCTATAGTGTAACGTAGTATTTTTATGGTTCAATTATAACTGTAACTTATGTTTTCAAAGTAGTATAACAATAGGCCTATATTTTTTCTAATTTGTGAATAACTTTTACGAAACTATTTTTATAACCTATACAGAATATAACTTGATTTAAATTTTTTAAAGCAAACCCAAAAAAATGTTTACCTTAACTTTATGGAAGTGTTACTATTTCGTCGCTGCATCTTCATTATCCTATTTCGACATTTCACCACACATTTCATCTACCTTTCTTCCAACTGCACTGGACGGTATATTTTTTATAAAACTCCTGAATATTTTTAATACAACTTTACTCTGCGTGTTTTATAAAAGCCACATACATTACCAGTTTAAAACAAAGGACGAAGGTCAAAGTCCAGTCAAGTTTCTTCTAATATAGAAATCTTGAAGAGGGAATTGGTAAATTTATTGCTGTCAAGGGAAAGACGCAGTCCGTGTAGGGTGGGTCACTGTCAAGCTGTGAATTGCAGAGGGTTTACTAGACTTCCTTTGTGTTTTATTCAACTGTTTGAGCCAATTTCCTCGTATTTCAACCGTAAATATCGGTCGGTAGTAGTTGAATCTCTAATTCATAACGACTTCGTTAGTTATAATAGTATAAATTACAATTGTTTATAGTTGTGCTTTATATTTAGTTATAATGTTGAGGTTATTTTTTGCATATAGTAAATTTTTAGGCTGAATATTTGTAATGAACAGGTTCAATATTCTATCATTGAATTATAAAAAAGTCGTTAAACTTAAGTTAAATACAAAATCAATTCTATATTCAGGAAGATTTTAAAATTGAGGGTTACGTATGTTTAACCTTTTATATAAAGAGAACTTTGTTACATGCGGACATCATTACGTTGTAAATTCAAACATTTAATAGCCGTCCTGCCATTAGCGTTGTACCTTAAACACTAATAATGAAAATGTAATTTGATATACTTACTCGTCAGCCAAACATATGTACTCTTTTTACGTTTATGGGGAAAACGACATTTTTCTTCTGCTATAAACCAATTATACATGTTGCTTGTTGATTTTTATGGTAATATGGTTGCCTTTCTTAACATAGTATCCACGAATTTTGAACTTCTTTTTTGAACCTTAAGAATATTTATTGTTATATAACTATTAACAAGCCCCACAAGTTTACTAAGCAAAGAACAATATGAAAGCTTACGTGGCACTGAAAAAATAAACAAAAAATAATCATTACCCTAAACTTCATGGTTGTTTCCAGTTTTGAACTTTCAAAACACAAATTCCCTGGACTCAAATTGTATCTAATAGTATTGGGAATTTACTGAGGGAAACCTGCAGATTCTGATCTTTTCACAGATTGGATGAACTGTATAAACTCAGAAAGGTATTACCTTAACTTCACGGGTGATCTCTTTTGAAGATTTCTTCTGAAATTTCAGATCCATAAAATATTTTTATGAGATGAGATCTTTTACAAAAGTAAAATCTGTCTAGAAAAAAATATATTTTCAATTGTACAATTAACGAATAAAATTTTAAAAATTCGTTATATTGCATTAACATGAGTTCTTTTGTTTTGTATTATTCAACTGGTAAGAAAGTTTTCAGGTAATCGTATAAAGTAATTTTGTCAGTAAATAAAAACAATAATCTACAATCTAGATTGAGTAATCATGGTTTTGTATAAAATGAATATATAATAACATCTTTCTATCGGGTCGTGACCTTGATTTTCTGGAATGTTGCGTTTATCGTGTATTTAGATTAGCATGACCCTTATTTTACATTACTTTTTATAACGGGAAATTCGTTACACAATTATTTTTTATTTTATAAATTTTGAACCAATTTCATATTACACAAGCGTTGACTCAGTTACAGAATCAAACCTTACTAAGCATGAAATATTACGCCCTAGGTTACCTGAGAGATCAACAACATGCACAACGAATAGATGTGATTATCTGAAGTCTTAAAGTCAAAGTTGATGGTGATGGATGAAATATCGATGAAGCATGATGGTGTAAAGCTGCATGTGCTATTACGATTTAATATTAACTAAGTTTGTTTCCGTAACGTTTCCGACTTTGAAATTTGACATGACTTTCGTTTTACGTTACATGATTTATCACTCAAACAATGTCGTCTAATTAGATGATTTCTGCATATATCTGGCTTCTATTTGAGTTGAAATTACTTTAAGTTTATTTTAAAATAGCTACGGGACTTGAAAACGAAATCTAAACGTAAATTAGTAACGCTAAACAATCTAGTTGATTTTTTGCATAGTTAGTTTAAGCTGCAATATAAAAATGATCTGATAATAAATTATGTATTAATATTTATATGTTATTATAAACCTCTAATATTAATGTGTTTTAAACTGTTATAACGCTGTAGCAGACTCAAAGCAATATATATTGATATATTATATTTTACATTTTAAACTTTATTATTATTTAATATGTTTAACATTATATTTGTCATTAGGTGTAATGTAGTTTATTTCCATTTCCAATTACGCTTGGAAGCAGATGATGTAAGTAAATAAGTTTCAGTTGTTTCCTACAAATTTCAAATTAATCGTTATATCAACAGTATTCTTATAAGTTATATCAAGCAAAGAACTGTCAAAAAGTTTGTTTATACAAGCTAACTGCCAAGTCAGTCGGTGCGTAATTCTTTTATTCCCAAGACAAAGCCGAAAGAATTTCTCCAAAGTTATTAGTTTCAGTTCAACTATTACGTACTCAACTTGCAGGAGTTTTTAATGTAAAGAAAGTTAGCACCACTGTATAACCTCTCGTAGGAGAAAGTGTTAAACTGTTGCAAAATTGATCTAGGCTATAAAAACAGAAAAATCGCATTGCTCACTGAATAAAACATTTTTCATGAGATTATTCACAAAAATGTGGGCGTTTATTTTAATAATAAAAAAAATGAAGTTGTGGATTTTGTTCGATTTAATTAATGTATGATATTTATGTTTCGAGTTCACTATTCGTTTACTTGCGTTTATTGTATTCCATTCCAATTTTATTTTATTGGATTACACAAAAACTACATACAAATAAATTACTTCTTCTCATTTAAGTAAATAACAGTAAAATTGTACAAGGCTCTTATACTATTTATTATTTTAAAGTACTTTGAATACATTCTACGCTAAATAATTAAATTTTAAATTTTATGTACTTTAGTCAGTAACCTACATTGCTAATAGTAAACTTGGTTTCTATAAATACACATCACTCTAAAATTTGAAGTTGAGTAAAAATAATGTATAGTATTTTAATAGTTTTTGATCAACCAATATAGACAATGCCGTGTACTTACAAAGTTATAAAATAAGTACCAGAAATGTCTGTCGATTTAATTACAGTACAGACTATGTATAAATCTTTAGTATGTTTAGTTTGAAAGTTTAACATGTCTGCATAAGTAATCGCAAAATGTCCATGATCAACCCACTTAATTTTAACATACACAAATCTGCTTATGACGTAAATGTTAGAGGATTATTTGCAAAGGCTGTATTGTGGCCAAAAGTGTATGTGCTATTATGAACCTTTCTCTTCCTCTAAGCATGGTTAGCATGGGTTAGTGAAATGAGCTAATCTTAGTAAGCCAAAGTCTTAACAATAACGTATTGGAGCTTACTGTCGGGAAAGCGGCAAGAACAAATCATAACCTAAAAAAGGGACACTAGATTTGCAGGGTTTAAAGTAAAACATAAGGCGAGCCAATTGTGTAGAATAATATCATACAACTTATACGGTAAACTCCGAGAAGTCTTTAGACATTGACGTCATGGGTTTTCCCATATCTTCAAAAAGAAAATGAAAACATGTAATGAAAATTACTTTAGAATAAATGGCAGTACGGAGATAAACGGAAAGTAATTATCACTGTTCAGTTGTTCCCAGATTATCCGTGGGACGAATATAAAGTCAATATCTGCGTAACTTTAAAAAATACGCTGCATAGCCCAAGTACAGAAGTGCATGAATAGTCTACGCTTTCCGAATGAAAATACTCAAATCTGTTTTAGAATGAAAAAGAATCGGTTTGACTACTTTTGGTTCGTAAAACAATGTTGTCGCATACAATTTTGTTTTTATATGTGATAAATTGTTTTGTATTATTCTATTACTCTTAGTCTCCGAAGACGATGTTTGAAGGGATTATCTGCTACATCAAGTATAACGTAAAATATCTTATAGTTTACAAAAGATGCTCAAAATGAAAAAATATAAGGTAAGAATTTAAATCTTCTGTAGTGCATATAGGGTAGAATAGCTAGGGAGGTATAGGTCATTATTTTAGGTTAGTAACTCGTTTGAATTAAAGAATTTCGCAATATTACATGGAAAACATTGTGATATTTAATAATATGACCAAACTAAAAATTAAGGACAAGGGTATATGATGATCTTGGATGTCTTCTATTAGGTTTCTTAATAATCTTATAAAGAAGGAATGGTTGTCGTCATAAATCGATAAATGTTTTATATTGTTAGTCCTATATTAGTAAACGGTGATATGCATATATGACTATAACGAGCCTAGTAAAATATTAGACTAAAAATATAAAGTTTTGTTTCATGCTGCAGCCAGTTTTATAACTGTAATATTGGAAAGGTTGCTTACTTCCGTCGTCTGTACTCAGTTGTCAGTTTTATTCTTGACAGTTTGCGAATTCATTAAACCAACTGTTTGGACCGACAGACGCTTTATTCACATAGCGATAGCAAGCATCCAATACGACCGGATATTGGAAGAAAATAACGGCGAAGCTTTACGCTTTTATACTGTCCCATTGTAATCATAAATCGCTTCTGAAACACTCGTAGATTGGACATAAATTTCTATCACATTATGTAACAAAACATTCTAAATTTATCTAATAGTAGGGTTTAATATTTATTCTAAATACTGATATTAATAAAATACAACAAGTAACGTTATACTTTGGTTCAATCTACCTATCCAATAGTAATTAACATGAACAAATATCTTGCCATATTTATCATAATAATGTATCTAACAAACAATACCCTATCTGAGGCGTGAACAAGTTTTCTTTCAGTGAAACCTCAGCAGCTTTAAATTTACATATCTTTTGCGATCCAGACACAGAAAAGCGACGTTGTTTAAAAGTATATTTTCAAAATTAAGGTAGATGTAATTTATTTACATTGAATGTACAATTCCTCAGATAATTCACTATTATAACTCTAATCCTCTCGAACTGAACACTGCATATGTTCTCAACATATTAAGGCTCAATTACATGAAGGATGAAGTACAAATTAAAGTCAATTTAGCCTAATAGTTTGGCTCATAGGGTAATAAAGTGTACCTGACTACTGCAGTATAGCAATCTCTGGCTCTTTGACATTGCCAAATGAAATTTGCATTATTGACTTGTAACAAAACTGAATATTGGCTTGAAATTTTATATATGGTTCACCTTGTAGGAAGATGACTATAATCACAACAATACTTTAAAACAGATAACTAAGAAAAATTATAAACTTTGTCGTGTACAGACATTCTTCATTTTAACTGTATGAAAAATGTTGAGTTTAGCTCTACTTCACCTTCCGCTGAGTGTAGCGATTGAAATCGGACTGTGTCACAGACTTGAATCCTACAATCTAGAGTCCACCTCAGTCTGAAGTGATCCAAAAATAGTTGGAAAAGAAGACGACGTTCCAAGAGTACTTTTTGCATAGTTTCGATATCAGAGATACGTCAACTACAAAGGAGCTCTGTCTGGTTTACCTATCAGCCATCCAGTGTAATGTATATGACGAGGTGTTCTCATTGTCCCGTCAAGTGCACAATTGAGTGCTCTGCCATGTTTTAGACACGATCCCCAAAGCAGGACCCGGCTGAGTAACCGAGATTTCAACACATAATGTAGTTATAGTGGGAAGGGTTCACTTACTGTTAGACCAAGAGATTAAATGGTACCAAACCCAACATTCGCAGAGCGTTGTGACACGCATACGTCACTCAATTACCAGTGGTTGGTCTGTCAGAGAAGATCTGCTATATTGTGTATTGTATGGTTCGGTTTCAATAATAACTAAAGCGTTTCGTTTTTATCAGGGGAATGTTTTAGATATAGTGTGCATGAAGTCGACACACAAAATGGTGGTTGTGATTCCTGAGTTTTGTATGTCACACCGCTCTTGTAGTATTGTTCATCTTCAACTTGATTGTAGTTTAGTGTTAGGTTAGTTATCTACCTGAGGAAAAGATCAGCTTACAAATCTCGAAACATATTGTTTCTTACTTCTTGTATCATTAAACGATGACAAATGTCAGGAAAATCCTGTTTCCTTCACAGCTTGACTGTGTATAAGTTCAATTTTTGTTAAAGATAGCGAGGCAAAAATATTTTAAGAACTTAATTGTGTTCCTTGTAATAAACATTTTGCTCATAATTTAGCTTATCGCCTGGACTATGGGTTGAAATTAATAGTGTGATTTACAAAATACACTTCCTTTGACTTATACAGACTATAAGTTAATTATAACTAAGGTAAACCAAATCCTGTCTTAGCGAGTTCCATACTTTTTGGAACTCCGTTAAGGAATGAGGAATATTTAATTAGAATGTAAACTGTAGTCATAACTTGGCGGTATACTAGGAAATTGGCCCCTTTTATTAGGAGAACGCCAGCTGTGTATAAGTACTGTCGCGGTAATGAATAACCCTTCTTTCCGAATCCATTACTGCGGTGACTGAAACTGTTTGGAAACCGTACTTGTTCTATTTGTACTCGTATCTCAATATTGTCTAGCGATTGATTATATATTATCAAAAATGTCGATCGATATTCAGCTATATTTACAATGTTCTAAATATCATCTGTAAACATTATTTGACTTAAGGATGCTCTTAAATTACATTGTACGTAAGGTGTTGCCAAAAACTAACAGCAATAAATGGGTTATTACGATTATGTCATCTTAAAATGTAATATAATGTTTAACTCTAGAACTGTGCTTGGCTGAGAGGTAAATTGAACAGACTGTTCGTAAATGTAAATATACATTTCATATTTAAACATTGCATTTCTTAGATGTGAAGTCAAAAAATGAGAATCATATAAAATTCACTAAAATATTAGAGATTATTGAAAACCTTTCGAAATTTTTCCCATTTAAATTTTACTAATAAAAATTGAAAAAATGAAAAGTTTATAACACAACTACAAAGACAGCCTTAACCAAATTGTAAAAACATTCATCTATACATTTATAATCTTTTTGACTCCACATATCATACGTAAGTTAAATAATTGATATAATAAAATATAAATACTACTTACCAAATTGAATATAAACAAAACTCTAATGGACACTATGCTCCAGAAAAAATTTATAACTTACACCTGATATTTAATACTAGTAGATAATTAAAAATGTTAAAGATTCTAGGAAGACTTATTACATGTAAATTGTTTCTACTTACACTGAGCACAAAGTCTGGACTACCACCCCGGAACAATAGGTTTTACTGGCTCACGATCCTCTTCGCACTCCGCACTTGTCCACGACGTGTATTATCCTTTCTGTTGCCAGTCTTCCACCAAATCCCGGGTGTCTGTCCTCCAGGAACCTCCCATCTGTCTCCAAGTGGGAGTGCCGATGGCCGAGCGGTCTAAGTCGTTGGACTTTGAGTCTGAATTAGAGATAGCGCAGGTTCAAATCCTGTCTGTGACCGTTGCACTTTTTATCAGTACCATCAACCTCGTACTGCATCGACTCTCCCCTTTATTCTGTTTGATAAGATCCTCGCACAGGCCAGTGGCCCATGAGGATGGATAGAATAAGGCTTAAAAGGGGATCGGCTTCTCCTTAAAAAAAAAAAAAAAAAAAAAAGTGCTGACAGCTGCAGCTGCCCACGCTCACCGCTATCTTTGGTAGGAAAATCATCTGTTTTAGATACGTAATTCTTAATTTGGCCCTTTTATAGCTTTTTCTAATTCTGCTCTTTGCTTGTTTGGGGTCAAGTACTATTCAATAATTTCAGCTGACAATATAAAATGATGCTGAAATGTTTGAAGTTTAATGTGTGATTTCCGGCGGATATAATTACCGAGGTTATGCCACGTTAATGACATGCAGGAAAAATGATCTGGATGCCTTGGATCTGTTTCAAATTTATTTAAAATTATGGAAATAATACTTCGGTCGATTGTAATTAGTGTACTTTTTTTGTAAATATCGTTGATAACTGCTTCAGCAAACTCAAATAATTATAATCATTGAAAAAGTTTATAATTTTCAATACAATTACTAAGTTTTATGGAAATGTACGACAGTTCAATTAGTTAGTATATTAGAAATGTATTTCCCCTTTAGGATCATCATTATTTACATTTTTCGAAGAGATGATGCTTAAAAATTTCTGCTGATTATCAAATTTGTAAGAAAGATTTTCCCAAATCGGTTTATTCTACAACGTAAAAGAAAAGATTTACGATAGTGAACTGAACCATTCTCTCCCATAACCTTTGTACGTTATTATAAAAATGTCTGCTGATTATCAAATTTGTAAGAAAGATTTTCCCAAATCGGTTTATTCTACAACGTAAAAGGAAAGATTTACGATAGTGAACTGAACCATTCTCTCCCATAACCTTTGTACGTTATTATAAAAATGTCTGCTGATTATCAAATTTGTAAGAAAGATTTTCCCAAATCGGTTTATTCTACAACGTAAAAGGAAAGATTTACGATAGTGGACTGAACCATTCTCTCCCATAACCTTTGTACGTTTTTATAAAAATGTCTGCTGATTATCAAATTTGTAAGAAAGATTTTCCCAAATCGTTTTATTCTACAACGTAAAAGGAAAGATTTACGATAGTGGACTGAACCATTCTCTCCCATAACCTTAGTACGTTTTTATAAAGAGTGAAAACTTAATTTTTTACTATGAATGATCAAGTCGGAGCTCATGATATGCTTAAAATTAATTGAATTTTTGCAATTAGTTTAACTTAAATCTGCAATGATCCTCCTCAGGTAAACCGATCCCGTTGCTTTGTGATATACTAATATATTTATGAACATATAAGCGTTACTATATTGAAGGAAAAAATATTTGTTAAATGTTTGTATTAAATGTAATTTTATGTATTTTTTCTATATTAAATAAATACAATTATTGTCACTTCAGTTTACCTATTACTAATAGGCGAGTATGTTTCGTCATCCTATATACTTGGAAAAGTTAACAATGCTGCTTGGATTGGTAATTTTTTTATATTTTTATTATAATCACATGTAATACTATTACTTTCTTTAAGCTGCAAATGCAATAGTTTAATTCAATATAAATGCATTTCTGTTTATAAGTATGTATTTTCAGATTCTCTCTAAATATATATTTCAAAACTCAATTATTCAAAGATGTATTACAAGTACACCGGGGCAATGCAATTCCAATAAAATATTAAATTTATATGAAAGTTTTAAGCAGCCAAGTAAATGCAAATGTATCAAATTGAAACAATAAATATTTTAAACTTGATTCAATAGTATTAAGACCAACATACGCTACCACGCAAGTTTAATTGGACAAATATAAAATGATTGTTAATCTAAAAAACGAATAATCAGGGTACTTACATTTGTATTTCATGAAATAATATTTTTTAATGCCATTTACAGTGTTGACTAAAACGTAAAATTTGTTAAAAAAACTAATAATTCACTTAAAATATTCCAAATGTACCTTGACAAATAGGTAATTTACGTTTTTAGTCAGCACACTTTGTTGCAGCTGTAGAGAAAATATAATTTCTCAATGTGAGTAGACGTACGAAAAATTAATCATTGTAACAAAATATATACAATGATTAATTCATATGTACAGAACGACTAAAAGCTCGAGATTCTCCAACTTTTAATAATGACTAAACAAAATATTATAAAAAAGTGGAATTCATGTATATTTGAGTGACAGTTCAAATCACGTTTGGCGTATTCAAAATGTTTTACACGACAAAATTACAGTTATTATATAACGCAGTCATGCAAATGCGTGGTTACATTTTTCGCTATTCTTAGCCATCAAGTAATAGCCAATATGCGTACGACAGTTTTAAATGTAGGTATAGCTCAGGGAGTTTAGACAGACCTCTTATTGGCTTTTCATTAAGTAGATTTGAAACTCTGAACATGTAATGATGAAGTAAATAAACCCTCTACCTAGCTATGTTACAGGAGGATAAACAATATTTGTAAACTCATAATCAAACTTCGTACAAATGAAACGACACAACGGTTATTGAGAGCACACAACATGAAACAATGAATCGTTGTATCTACACAAGACCCAGCACACAACATAATACAATGAATCGTTGTATCTACACACGACCCAGCACACAACATAATACAGTGAATCGTTGTATCTACACACGACCCAGCACACAACATATTACAGTGACTCGTTGTATCTACACACGACCCAGCACACAACATAATACAATGAATCGTTGTATCTACACACGACCCAGCACACAACATAATACAGTGAATCATCGTTGTATCTACACACGACCCAGCACACAACATAATACAGTGAATCATCGTTGTATCTACACACGACCAAGCACACAACATAATACAGCGAATCAATGTATCGTATACACGACCCAGCACACAACATAATACAATGAATCGTTGTATCTACACACGACCCAGCACACAACATAATACAGTGAATCATCGTTGTATCTACACACGACCCAGCACACAACATATTACAATGAATCGTTGTATCTACACACGACCCAGCACACAACATAATACAGTGAATCGTTGTATCTACACACGACCCAGCACACAACATATTACAGTGAATCGTTGTATCTACACACGACCCAGCACACAACATAATACAATGAATCGTTGTATCTACACACGACCCAGCACACAACATAATACAATGAATCGTTGTATCTACACACGACCCAGCACACAACATAATACAGTGAATCATCGTTGTATCTACACACGACCCAGCACACAACATAATACAGTGAATCATCGTTGTATCTACACACGACCCAGCACACAACATAATACAGTGAATCATCGTTGTATCTACACACGACCCAGCACACAACATAATACAGCGAATCGATGTATCATATACACGACCCAGCACACAAGATAATACAGTGAATCATCGTTGTATCTACACACGACCCAGCACAGAACATAATACAATGAATCGTTGTATCTACACACGACCCAGCACACAACATAATACAGCGAATCGATGTATCATATACACGACCCAGCACACAAGATAATACAGTGAATCATCGTTGTATCTACACAAGACCCAGCACACAACATAATACAATGAATCGTTGTATCTACACACGACCCAGCACACAACATAATACAGTGAATCATCGTTGTATCTACACACGACCAAGCACACAACATAATACAGTGAATCAATGTATCTACACACGACCCACCACGCAACATAATACAGTGAATCATCGTTGTATCTACACACGAACCAGCACACAACATAATACAGTGAATCATCGTTGTATCTACACACGACCAAGCACACAACATAATACAGCGAATCAATGTATCTATACACGACCCAGCACACAACATAATACAGTGAATCGTTGTATCTACACATGACCCAGCACATAACATAATACGGTGAATCTTATTTACACATGACTCAGGCAACACGGAACTTTTACGTCTCTACACGGCTTGTGAACGTGAGAAAGCTAATTAGAGTTTCTTTTATATATATATATATATATATATATATATATATATATATATCTTCATTCAAGTACTTCCTTTACATTTACAAATAAACTTGTTTTAACATTTCTTCCTACAATTACAGAGAATTGTAATTGAGATTTTCAAGAGAAATAACACTTTAGACGTATTAACAAAAACATAATTAACACAGCTAAACCTAAGACATAATGACTATATTTATTTGTGTCTTTTTTATCATTTAAATGTTACTGCAGCTCTTTAGTGGGTTCTAATAGTTCATAATATTTATAATGCTAATAGCATTATTAAAAAATTTTTTTTGATTTTTGTTGAGATAGAAGAACGCACATCTGTAACGTTGGAATTTAATGTATGTTTTATTTTTTTGAATTCTTTCAATCATATCGAATTGTTCGAAAAAGATAACTAATTAAATTTTAATCCGTAAATAAAGCATTCTTCAGTAAAAATTAAACAATTTGTTAAATAGTATATAACATTAACTAGCAAACATTAGGTTCAATATTTAAAACACCCTGATCTTAGCAATAATATAAAAATAAAGGTGGTAAATTAAGCAACAAAATCAATGAGTAGATTCGCTCTTGACCACCTAAAATCAAAACAATAATCTCCACGCCGATGAGTCACATTATTGCTTTTAATATTTCATAAAATCTCAATCATAATAACAGACTACTCATATAATCCTTTTATTTGTATATTAAACAAATGCTAAAATATATTATTGAGAACACTGTATAAAAACTCACTGACAATTGTCTGAAATGACTCTTCAATATTAATGAGTTTGAACATCTCAAAGTTGACCTCTAAAGCTTTTAAATGTTGCGTAAGAGAGAGCGAACTTTTAAACAGTTTGTGTTGAGCAAACTCTTCAAATGTCTCCGTCCTGTAGTTTGTAAACTCTACTGTGCCACGAAATGTGAGAAACATTCTTATAACGATTTGTAAGGTAGAGTGCATTTGCTTTATTTTACAAAGTTGAAAGGACTATTTAAAGAAACATAACACACACAACATATCTCTTAGTTTAATCTAGAAATACAATTATAATTACTAACGAAGGTGTTGATAGTAGTACTAAGGAAGTAGAAACACCTGAGCTTGTAAGTTGTAATGGAAACTATCAAAAAACTTTTTACGACTTTCTTAACATTACATACAAATTGAACGCGTGTGTTGAAGATTGAGAGCCTTGCCAACCCAGGTAGTTAAGGAGACTAAACTCTACAACTTAAACTTTCCTCATTAGGACGATCTGACTAGAATTCGTATATCCCTTTATGGACTCACAAGAATTAAAAAATAGATTTCATGAAAGTTTTTGGTCATGTCCATGACAGTGAATTAAATTTTCCCGTTATCTTTTATTCTTCTTAGTATCTTAAAAGCCTCTGGACACATTCGCGGACACCAACCCCTGGCCAGATTTCAGATAAATATCTGAGAGTTATTCAGTGACCTGTTGCGATGTTATTTTCGGGGCAAGCGAAAATATTCGCAACTTGCCAGATAGCCAGTCGAGCTGGGTTAGAAATTTCCAGGGTTCGAGAATTTCATACAACTATTATTTATTGTTAGGAGTCGAATCAGAGGGCCCTGCGGAAGAAATTGATACTTCCAAAATAACGTTGGGCTTACTTCATCACGTCAACTCCAATAAAATTTTGAAGACGTAAAAAATAAAAAAATAATCTTGCCCAGAAAAATAAAAATTTCTTGTTCTAGGAAAGTTATTGTTCAAGCGAGTTCGATTTTCGAAAACAACTTTATAGTTTATTGATACGTCGGTCAGTGAGGAATTACAAGTAAGCTGAGTAGTCTCCACTGATAACTTGGTCGGGGAGTCGTATACAGTAATTATTGTAAAAGCCCGGGGTTGGAATAATAATTCGGTTAAATAATGATGGTTAGTAGAAGCAAAATACAAAATCAAAGCAAAATATGAATAGCAATGGCAAACAAAAGCAATATTCAAATAACACCAATAGCAAATATACAATTTTATAAATTAAAAATTAGCCATGCACCAATATCACAGTGCAACTACTATATACATAAAGCAAGCACTAACCATTAACAAAAAATATTTCTACGGGATGCAAAAGCTAGATGAATTTATAATATAAAAATATACTAAGCTGTATTTATTCTGTAGGCAAGTGTATAGCTCCAAAATAAAATATCAAGTTTGCTTTCTCAGGCATATAATTTTGGAAAATAAAAAAAAAACAAAGTAATCACTTATAACACACCATGCAGAATTACCCTACAGTATGCAAGCTAAGATAAAGGTAAATAATTTAAACCATGCAATAAGGCTACTAAGCTAAATTACTATAAATATTAGGGCTCTACGAATATCAAAGCAAAATTGAACACTCACCCTATCTGCACAGTTCACCAGAAAAATAAACTAAAATATCGTTAAATAAATATTTTGATGGAGGTTATCGGGGTGAGGGTGTTAGGACGTTCGCAAAAATAAAAAGAAAGGGTTGCGAGTCCCGAAATAGATAAAGGAGAAAAATAAAGATAATCACTTACAAAGATATAAATAATTAATAAAATGAAAATTAGATTGAACTTCAATAAGAAAGAAAAATATTTCCGAGTAGATTAGAGATTCGCCAAGAAATGTGATAATAATCAGACAACAGAATGATAGTCGAGAAAACTTTATACCTAATATAAAAATTTACATCGATTGAACATAAGTTTTAGTTTATGAGGACGGGGTCGGTGGGAAGAAAGTATTTATAAAAGGAAGTCGTGGGTATAGGATGCCAGTACTATCGCCGGAAAGAAAGCAGTGGTAAGGCGAGTCCCAACTGTTATAATTTTTTCCGGGTAGGAGATAATTGGTAGGAAAGTTCGTAAAGGAAACTCGGGATGAGGTGTCAGATCGATCGCCAGGAATAGAAATGCGAGATCTGAAAAATTTAGAAAGGAAAATTTTAACACAGTAATTAAAATTTAGTTGAAATGACAAAAAAAATAATCTGAGTAATTGAAATTCTAAATATAAGTTAAATTGAAGAAAAGAATAACTTTAGTAATTCAAGTTGAAAAAGTATTTAAAGTTTCAGTAAATTGAGAAAGTCAAATATATTCTATTTAAATTTAATGATACCCTTAAATATCAAATAAATTATTAAGAGTATATTTAAAATCAAACAATTATCTTATCAAAATAAATCTATAACCATCAAACATTACTAATATATTTCAGATCGATTAATTTTCATAAATGACAAATAAAATATTAAATTCTGTTTCACATAAAAAAAATTTGGAAGAATTGTTGATGGCAGAGATAAAACACTTTAGTAAGGAACAGGGTCGTTGTTCCTTACCTGGTGCTGGATATCGGCGGCGGGCGTCGAGTCGCGATGTACAGTCGTTCAGCGAGCGGGGTCGGTGGAAGGGGTTGAAGTAGTCGTGGTGAGCAGCGGTCGTCGGCGGTGTCGCGGTCACTGACTGTCTCTCCTGTGTCTTCAATCGGCCGTCATTATATAGGAGGTAGGTTCGCGCGATCGCGGGGGTGGGGGAAGCCTTCTCCTCTCGCCGTGATCGGAGGGGAAGCGGCGATATCCGTGCGGGCACGGACCTGCCAGATAGCGTCTGACTCATCGTCAGTAAAATAATTATTTCGCTCCTTTTTATGATAATTCTAAAACTCAACTCGTTATTCGTAATATTAAAAAAATTGTCTGTTCTAATTTTTTCAATTTTACTAATGAATATTTTTAATTTAAATTTAATTTTGTATGTTAAAAAAATAACATGTTACAAAACTGTTATCTCTTCTTCTGACATTATAGTAATGAGCTTGGCGAGTGTGTGCTTTTTCGATGTTTAGCTTACATTTTTCCCTTAATTTTAGCATGAACTTCATTCGAGATTCATGTATATCGATTTCGCTAGGTTTAACAGCACCTCGAGTGGCATTCTCTAATACCCGACCGTAGATACAGTTTGGAGTTTTGAGTTCTCTGCCAAAATTGAGCATGGCCGGAGTAAATTTTGTTGATTCGCTACAACATGTATTTAACGCAAATCTAAATTCATTTAAATGTTGATCCCAACTAAGATGATCATTTCGCACGTACTGAGAAATCATAGTTTTTAATACGCGGTTCGTTCGCTCTGTTGGATTACTCTGCGGACTATAAGGTGCGGTTGTTTTGTGAATTATTCCCCAATCACTTGTAAGTTTTTGGAAGATTTTCGAGAGGTACTGCGTTCCGTTATCTGTCAGTACTACTTCTGGAGCACCATATCGCAACAATATAAGGTTTTCGAACTTTTCTGCCACCTTCTTAGCAGTTGCTGATGGTAATGCTACAATTTCTACCCACTTGGTAAAGGTATCTTGGAACACCAGGATAAATCTGTTTCCTTTACGAGATCGAGGTAAAGGTCCCATCAGATCGCTGGTTACTGTGAACCATGGTCCTTGGGGGCGTCTGAAATGCATTTTACCCACCGGTTTACATTGTTCCACCTTGTATCTCTGGCAAGTGTCGCAATTTTTTACGTATTTTCGAATATCGTTTCTCCATCCAGGCCAAAAGTATCTGGCGCTGATTTTCTGGATCGTTTTGTTTACACCTAAATGGCCAGCTGTTGTGCTGTCATGATTTTCTCTCAGTACATCGGATTTTAGAGAATCTGGTACGCAAAGTTTCCAATTTGTTTTTGGGTCGGTAGATGATTTATCGATTTTTCGGTATAGTTTATTTCCTCGAATGGTGTAATCTGCATATTTATTCGGACTTGCAGATACCTTCCGAAGCATTTTCGAGTGCCAATCGGGCATAAGTTCGCCTGAAGCTGTTTCTAGCCTTGGTTCCTTGGTTTTGAGCGATAGTTGCCTCCGAGAGTTATTCGAACTGTCGTTGGCGGTGCTACAACCAACGGTTGAACCGACTACAGGATCACAGCTTGACGTGTCGATCGGATACCGGGAGAGTGCGTCTGCTACTCGGTTCAGGACTCCCTTGCGGTATTGGACTTCGAAGTCATATTGCTGTAGTTCCAGCATCCAGCGAGCAAGTCTTCCAGATGGTTTCTCCAAACTCATCAACCACTTGAAAGCTTGATGGTCAGTTATCGCAATAAACTTGTACCCTTCGAGGTACGGACGAAATTTTTGAACGGCCCATACCAGAGCTAGGCATTCTTTCTCGGTTACGGAAAATTTCTTTTCATTCTCGTGTAAAAGTCGACTCGCATATGCAATAACCTTCTCCCGCTTGCCAATAGTTTGAGTAAGCGAAGCCCCTAAACCTTCATTGGAGGCATCCACGTGGACTGCAAAAGTTTCCTTGAAGTCAGGGCAGGCTAAGACCGGTGCGGTAGAAGGTTTTGCTTTAAGGGAATTGAATGCTCGTTCTTGAGAATCCGTCCATTCCCATCTATTCCCCTTTCTTAAGAGTTTCGTCAATGGCATAGATATGTTTGCAAAGTTTTCGATAAATCGTCTGTACCAAGACGCAAGTCCCAAGAAACTCCGTACTCGTTTTACAGTTTTAGGTGCTGAAAAATCTACAATTGATTTAACCTTTTCTGGATCCGTCTGGATTCCTTTCTCGTTTATTACGTGGCCAAGGTATTTCAACTCCTTTTTACAAAAGTTACATTTTTCCATATTTGATAATAATCCTGCATTTCTAAGGCGTTCAAACACTTCTTTCAGAAGTTTTAAATGTTCTTCGAAAGTTCGGGATACCAGCACCAAATCGTCTAAATAGGCAAAAGCGTAGGGCTCAAACTCAGGTCCTATCACTTGGTCTAGCAATCTCTGAATGGTAGCCGGAGCAGAGTGTAAGCCAAATGGCATGACCTTGAATTATAATAACCCTCTGCGGGGAACAGTAAAAGCCGTAATTGGTCTACTGTTAACTTCGAGAGGTAACTGCCAATAGCCATCTTTTAAGTCGATCGTGGATATATAGCAAGCATTCCTCAGTTTGTCGAGTATCGCACTTCTTTGGGGAAGAAATATGCATCCTTCTCACTGACCGCATTAACTCGCCTTAAGTCGATGCAACACCTTACTTTTCCATTCGATTTCTTAACCAGCACTAGTGGAGAGCTCCAAGGACTAGATGATGGTTCAATGATGCCTGACTCCAGCATCTTGTCAACTTCTTTGTCAATGATTGCCTGCATTGCCGGGTTGCGATAATAATACCTCTGTTTAATGGGTGTATCAGTTTTAAGGCGAATTTTATGTTCCAATAATGTCGTGCGACCAATAAAACCATCGAACAAATTCAACTGATAATCAAGGAATTCTTTCAGTTTTTTACTTTCTACTTCTGTTAGTGTCATAACGGCATCAGTATGAATAGTCTTTGAATTATCGCATCTAGTCACTGTTTCTGCAGTACTTTCATGAGGAGTGATATCGATCAGTTTTAAAGGCGTTATAACGTCTATACCCAAAATCATCGGCGTAGTTAAGCCCTAGTTGAAACAGGGCACGTACCTTAGTTGTAATATCGGCTATTTCGCAGTTAAATTCGAAGGCCTGAGATATCTGGGTATTTGTGCTATCGGCCATATTAACATTAACATTTACGTTCTTAGGCCTAACAACTAACCGTAATAGATGATTAGCTACTCTTTCCCCTATAATAGTCACCATTGATCCCGTATAAAGCAGTGCAAAAAGGTAGTTTCTTGAATCTTAATGGATACAAATGGTCTAGGATCGTTCGATTTAACTTCTGCACAGCTGCTTTTGTTAAATTCTTTTATTTGGTTGAGCCATTTGGGCCATTCGATTGAGGTGATTTGTTGCCCCAGAGTCCCGGGACACCTCTGACGCTCCGGGCTCCGGAAATGTTTCCCTGCCTGCAAGGGCACTGGACGGTTCGGATTCCTATTCTTTACAGTTAAAACAGCGAATGGTTTTAGGGAGAGGACACTGGTGGTATTTATGCCCTTTAGTTTCGCAATTCCAACAAGTAGGAATGGTAGTCGTTGTATCTGTAGTAAGATGCCTTGGCTGAGTAGTGTTAGTCGGGACAGTTGTAGAGGGCTCGAACCTTCGTTTATCGGTAAAAGATTTGGGTTTATCGTGATACAGTTTTGGCTTATCTATCATCTGTACTGGGTATGACTTAAAAACTCTACGTTTTGTGTCGTATGCTGTCTCAGGTACCATGGATTGAGCCGGATTTGGAGGAGGTCGGTAACTATTCTTCTCTCGCAAATAACTTTCATAACCTTCGGCAAGATGAATTAATTCACTAATCGAGTGAAAACTTTCCCTTCTGATCGTCAATTTGTATTCAGGTCTCATGTTTGAATATAATCGGTTTAGTGTTTGGTTTACAGAGAAGCCACCACGTCGTCGAATTAGAGTCGTAAGGGCTACAATAAATTTTCGCATTGGCTCACTCTCGCCCTGTGTTCTTCGAGTTATTTCCTCATCCAAGTTACGTCGGTAATCTGGAGGAAGATACTGCTCTTCGAAGCTGATTATAAAGTCGTCATAGTTTGTCCAAAATGACTTATTATTTCTTTACCAGAAAAGAGCGTTTCCCTTAAAAAGTTCCGGTAATGCTTTTAGTAGCCGATCGGGAGGTATTTCATAAGATTCGGCAAGTTCATTGAGACGCACAATGAAAGAGACTGGGTCTCCATCCCCATCGAATCTCAAATTCAATTTCCGAACTTGATTGCAGATATGAGAGATATCCGGATGTCTAAGTTCAGATGTAGGCCTGCTTGCCATGTTAGCGTCACTGTCCAATCCAAAATTCGGGTCACAAGGCTCATCACCTGTGAGGGATCTTGCTGTCGGCATTCTCAACGGGTGAGGTGTTGTTATGTCTGGTGTGTTTGTTGGGGCTATGGAATTTACAGATTTTTCGTGCATTAAAAGGGCTAATCGTTCCTGTACTAGTCTAAAACTAGCTGTAGGAGGGAGGTTTAACATTTCTCGAATGCTAACTTCCTCATGTTGTATATGACCATCAACATGAGAGGCACTAATCGGTCCTAATGCTAAGGAAACTACATTGGTCGCGAGGTTTTGTCCGTATGACAATAATTCTGTTCTTAGTTGAAGAGGTTCAGGAGGTGTTTTTCCAGACCTAAGAAAAGTTACAAGTCGCTTTCGTAGTTCAGCCACATTACCATCCGGATTCAGATTAAATTTTCTTAACTCTTCCTGTAGGTCGTTCTTTTGTAGTTTATAAATCCAGCCCACACGAGGATCATTCTCCGAAGGGGAAGGAAGCATAATTTGGGGATTGGGAATGGTTGTAGGAGGGATCGGTAGGCCCATTGTAGTAGCAGTAGTACTAGTAGTAGTGGTGGCGGTAATAGTAGCAGTAGTAGTGGTAGTAATCGGTGCGACTGATGTTACGACTGTAGGAGGACTCATTTTTGGCACTGTACCACCAGAAGCCTGTGGTGTCGTAATACGAGTTAAAGTCGTAGTGGTTGTGGTTGTTTTTCGTTTGTTTGCGTCCCCTTGTCCATCATTTCCGTTTACATACATAAAGAATAAAATTTTATAAGGGCGGAGAAAGAGGTTCAATAAGTACATCATTATTGTACGTATAAAATTTTCTTAAACAAAAAGTTATTGTAAAACTTTAACAATTTTTAGTCGTAAATTGTAAAGTATATTCACAAAAAGGTGTAAAGTAAATCGTAAAGTTCGTAAATTAACGTATATTACAGTCCCAGTTGTTCGGGCGCCACTTTGCGATGTTATTTTCGGGGCAAGCGAAAATATTCGCAACTTGCCAGATAGCCAGTCGAGCTGGGTTAGAAATTTCCAGGGTTCGAGAATTTCATACAACTATTATTTATTGTTAGGAGTCGAATCAGAGGGCCCTGCGGAAGAAATTGATACTTCCAAAATAACGTTGGGCTTACTTCATCACGTCAACTCCAATAAAATTTTGAAGACGTAAAAAATAAAAAAATAATCTTGCCCAGAAATATAAAAATTTCTTGTTCTAGGAAAGTTATTGTTCAAGCGAGTTCGATTTTCGAAAACAACTTTATAGTTTATTGATACGTCGGTCAGTGAGGAATTACAAGTAAGCTGAGTAGTCTCCACTGATAACTTGGTCGGGGAGTCGTATACAGTAATTATTGTAAAAGCCCGGGGTTGGAATAATAATTCGGTTAATCAATGATGGTTAGTAGAAGCAAAATACAAAATCAAAGCAAAATATGAATAGCAATGGCAAACAAAAGCAATATTCAAATAACACCAATAGCAAATATACAATCTTATAAATTAAAAATTAGCCATGCACCAATATCACAGTGCAACTACTATATACATAAAGCAAGCACTAACCATTAACAAAAAATATTTCTACGGGATGCAATAGCTAGATGAATTTATAATATAAAAATATAATAAGCTGTATTTATTCTGTAGGCAAGTGTATAGCTCCTACATAAAATATCAAGTTTGCTTTCTCAGGCATATAATTTTGAAAAATAAAAAAAAACAAAGTAATCACTTATAACACACCATGCAGAATTACCCTACCATATGCAAGCTAAGATAAAGGTAAATAATTTAAACCATGCAATAAGGCTACTAAGCTAAATTACTATAAATATTAGGGCTCTATGAATATCAAGGCAAAATTGAACACTCACCCTATCTGCACAGTTCACCAGAAAAATAAACTAAAATATCGTTAAATAAATATTTTGATGGAGGTTATCGGGGTGAGGGTGTTAGGACGTTCGCAAAAATAAAAAGAAAGGGTTGCGAGTCCCGAAATAGATATAGGAGAAAAATAAAGATATTCACTTACAAAGATATAAATAATTAATAAAATGAAAATTAGATTGAACTTCAATAAGAAAGAAAAATATTTCCGAGTAGATTAGAGATTCGCCAAGAAATGTGATAATAATCAGACTACAGAATGATGGTCGAGAAAACTTTATACCTAATTATACTGAATGTTAATATACAATTTTTTTTGTTTTTATTTTGATGACCCTAAATAGTCTCGAACTCATAAGATTTAAGTAGATACTGGTGGAAATTAAAACTGCACCCTTTTAGAAATATTCAGGTTTATTAAATCAATTCAAATGTCAATTAATAACCTTGTATTCCACCAAAACAATGTTTTGAACAATAGGTTAAAATTACTACTTCCTTAGGCAAGGCACTTTCGATTTAATATTGGCTCACTGTCCTCTAAATACGTGAGTATAAAATATAAAAAATAAAATAATAATCTTGAATAAATCTGAATGAAATAAATTAAATAGGCTTCTTCTCAAAACTAATAAAATAATAATAATAAACTTCCTTCAAATTAAATTCTCAAACAAAACTAAACAGTTCTCAACAGGAATTTTTCACAAGTTCCTACAGGATATGGTGCAGCACCTGCAGCTCTTAATTTTTACTACAATCCTTAGAATTTCAATTAAATTTTACGTTCAACTTTAATAAATTACTCCTTTACAATTCATATATATATTATAGTCCTCACTCAACAGAATTTGATCGTTAATTTCAAATTTTCAATTCCAATTTTAAATTAATTCACTTCTTAATTTTGCAAATTTCAAATTTAGAAAAATTTAATAATTCAGTCAAAGTACTTAGCTCTTTGGTCGTGAAGGTCTTGGAGTTCGGTATTAATATAATTTATACCGACGGATCCTACGCCCGACACTAGTTTTAAACTCGCACTAAAATGACTTTACTCTCTCGCTTCTCAACTCGGAATGGTAGCAGAACGTGGTTTCTCGGCCTGCACCGACTACGCTCCTGTTCCTGCAGGTCTGTTTAACACATTCACGACGACGTGCGCCACGTGTGGTACACGGCGATCTTCTCACGAGCGCGTCGTGTACCCACGTGTGGCGCACGGCCCACATTACAGCAGCGCGTCATGTACCACCCGTGGTACACGAACAATGCATTTTCAAATGGCTCTCTGAAACTAACGTTTGCCTAGAAGGTTTCTACATTTCTGTCTACGCCATCTATAAAACTCTTATAATATTTTCATTCAATGCAAACTCGTTTTTCCCAAAATTGGTGTTAAAAAATTGCATAGTATCTGAATAGTTGTTTGCCGTGTTTGTGATAGCTAATAAGCCTATCAGCAAAGATAAACCTGTAAACCTTTATGTTCTTAAACTTAATATATGTTCATACATTTAGAGTAGTTATTACGGGTAGATTAAAAAAGTTGCTCACGTTATAAGTTATGAGTTTAATCTGCAGAAAGTGACAAGTCTAACCTAACAAATACTTCGTAAATTGAAATAAAGTAATGAAAATAACTTAAGTATTAAAAAAAACTCTAAATCTACATGACATTTTTCGTCTAATGTTTGTTATTGAAGAAACAGTCCAAACACATCGCTGGATTATCTGTGCAGTCTTTGCAGAAAGTTGTAAAACTCTCTTGCAACGTTTTCTGGCTTTCTGTTGTTCCATGACAGGCAACTAGAGACTCATAGCAAGGTAAACATCGTTTTCTTGATTTGCTTAGCAAGGCCATCTCTCTTAACTAATTCGTGTTTTTTGAGTAGGTAATCGTCTTGCTGAAAAACAGCACATTAAATGTTGAAAATATGGTTAAAGTCAAATGTTCAAGAAGCTTATAATTAAAAATTGTTTGTACAGACTTTGAGGCCTAATTTACGTGTACACTATTTGATCTGTTTCCTAAAACAATACGGATTCAGATTATATAATTTAAATGAAATACACTAGTTATAAATAAGATTACCTGAAATTCGGAGGTGTTGAGAGTTGGTTAGAAGCAGGATTACAGTTACTGTTTTCCTCTACAAGCTTTCTTGCCAAAACAGATCGGAATTTTAGCATATTCCCATTTTAGCTTTCTTTTCCCTAACACTGTTGAATACCACAAAGGCGTTCACAACACACATGTACCCAGCAATAACTCTAGTGCAACCTTCTTGTACCATTTAGATGTTTTTCCTCAATGGGCTATAATACGAACTCATTTGGTCTGATACGTCTACGCCCTTTTTGGCATCATTGTAAGCTAAAACACAGCTAGGTTTCATGATTGGTTCGTTATTTCTATTGGTTTTTTTTTACTGGGCAATAAGTTGTCCCCATCCTCAGGTCGAGTACTTATCAAGTTTACTCGCCTCTTGTCGACCCAGCTGATTACTTTTACACCTTGTTTGTTCTCCTGCGCATACACTTCACCCTTTTTCAATTTCTTGCTTATAACAGTCTTCGGATTGGACTTCAAATCCTTTCTCAAGGTACCACAAAGGTAAGTTTTTCTTTTAAGCAAGGCCTCAGCTAACTCGACGCTGTTGTAATAATTATCAGCGTACAGCAAACGGCCGTGGCCTAAGAAATCATGAATAAGATGCAGCATTATTTTTTGTTTGTGGCCTTTTCCAGATGTAATGTCACCTTTACCTACGTATATTTTGAACTTGCAGGTATAGCCATCAGGAGAACAAAAGCTTGTATATTTTCACACCATATTTGTGTGATTTGTCCGGCAAGTACTGCCGGAAATTAAGCCTGCCTCTCCACGGGACCATGGTCTCATCTATAACTACAGTTTCACCTGGAATCCTGACAGCTTTGAATCTATCATTTAACATGACCTGCAGATTTTGGAGCTTTTTCATCTTGGGTTCTTCACCTACTGCTTCTTCATTATTATGAAAATGAAGACATCGAAGAAGCATTTCAAACCGCTCTCTCTTCATAGCCTGTTTTATGAAGTCATTTTTAAACATGGTGTCATTTGACCAGTAAAAACCTTATTTGAGGCAAAGGGGCACATCCCCATCACAATCAAAATCCCTAGAAATTGTTTTATTTCTCCACTAGTACAGTCAATCCACTGCCTCATAAAAGACCTCTGTTTGGGGATATTGTTTGAAATATCTTGCCGGGCATATCGGTTTGTTTCTTCTACGATGAGGTTAATAATATCGTCTGTTAAAAACTGCTCTAATACTGTTACAGGATTTGATATGTCAAAATCATATACTAACCCTTCATTGTCAGTATAGGGAAATTGTCTAACAGTACTCTTTATGTCATCCCACTCATTACCATCGTCATCAATACCGGTACTTGTTTCAGTTTTCACCATTTGGCCCATCATCAGTTTCGGGCACATTGCCATTGGCGGTTTCATTATTTTCCTGATAAGGTTCTTCTAATTCTGATCTTGTATTATATTTCATAAATATTTAAACCTAATTCATCACTTAAGCTTATATTTTGTGAGAAATAAAGAACTGCATTCTGAAGGCTTACGTCATCTGAAGTAACAATTACATTTTCTTCGATATTTAATGCATGACTTACTTTCATTTGCATCAAGTTCCTCATCATTACCGTCTGCATTTGAATCCTCACACTATCTGCTTCAGATGGTAAGTATTCGCCTCCCCCGACACAGAAAAATCAGTAAGTTCACTATCACTGTGGCCTTCAAGAGCATCATCGATCTCTTGTTCGTCCATTTTATTACAATTTCACTACGAAACACACAAAATAACTTTCAATTCAAACACACACCCAGTCACTAGCAGTGGTAACCTACAAATTAACGAAGCAGGACTGACAGAAGAAAGGACAAAAAGCGCGCCAAACGATGCTCGCTAAATGTCTAGCTAGACGCAGGTTAGAAGCAACACATGTACCACGTGTGGTACAACGACGCGGTAGATTAATGTCTTATTAGTTCAGCGCGTCGTGTACCACACGTGGTACACGCACATATATGTATAAAAAGTTCATCAAAAAATGGTTTAATTTACGTTTTGATAGTTTTGCAACATATTTTATAACTGCTGTCGAGTGATTTAAGCAAAAAAAACAAAATACGCATTTCTGACAGATTTTACCGATATCAACACGCCACTTAATTACGAAGGTAGTTATCACCTACGTCGTGAATGTGTTAAATCTCTCCCAAAGCAGGTTGGCCGCCTAACCAAGATAGAGTCCACTGTAAACTATTGTTTAGCATTCACTGCCATCAAGTCAGGTCTAGACCAGATTCCAAGCGCGTTGTGCCTGCCGCTGGATTACAATATAAATTTACTTTTTTATTCCCTATCTATTTACAATTCTAAAATAAATTTTTATTTATTAAATTTTTATTTTTATTTTTATTTAAAGTATACCATGTAATTGGTATACACACCCCCCCATAAAGCGCTTGGTATCTGCCAAGTTTAATACTTAAATCTAAGAAATTTATTTCACATCCTTTAGAAATTGTATTTCCACCTAGCTTTAACATGCATCATAAAATCTACAAAACCTTTTTTTTATTTATAATATTTGTTTTAATTTATTTTTGATAATAGTTGTAAGAAGTGGCAGCATACTAGTTATCAAGTTATTTTAACCAAGCGTTAATTATTATAAATTCTTTTTAAAAGAGTCCATACATTATCAGATTGTTTTTGAAAACTTAAACAATTAAGTTCCCCAATAGAAACCTTGACCTAAACTATGGCAAATATTAAGAGTCCAATTGCCACCTACCTTTTTACAATTCTAAGTCCTACCATAAAGATAGTCCATCCAGATAATCCTTCACAATGGGTCGAACGAGGTAGACGGTGATTGTTGTTGTGGGATGTTTATTGCAGGTCCGGTCTGTTATTAGTTGAGTCGTCCTTGGAACCTTTGCCCTGCACGGCTGTGTGTCCTTGGCTCGCCCATTCACTGGTTGACGCAGCTTCATATAGAATTAAAACATATCCCCAGAAGGGGGTGTCAGTTCTTATTTTATTATTTTTACCTATACCATCGTTTATCATAGACATAACAGTCTTTTTTTTTGTTCCCCTCTTCCTTGGCATAAATTTTATCAGACTAACAAGTTTAAATTAATATTCCAACATTCGTGTTAGTTATTAATTTACATACAAACATAAATAACACATGTTAATAACATTAATTACGGACCATGAGTTTCGGATTTGTGCATTATTCAGAAAAATAAATACTGAATTAATTGTTTTAATACACTCCTCCTCTCCCAAACCATGTAGTTATCGCAACTGTTTACTTCACCTGTGCCCTTTTACCTAAATCATAAACTTTTTATTCCTCTTGAGGTTTCTTCAAGTTTAAAATACATTTTTACAAGATTACAATTCAAGTTAATATTTACAATTTAACAGGGCTGTAGAATTTCCTCAATTGTTCAATATATTTTAATTTAACCTTCCTTGTCACTGAAATTTCTCAAATCAAACATACATACATACAGCGTACATCTAATATAGTTTTTCTTCATTCTTACAACTAATTTAATTCGTCATAATTTTTAATCAGTTCCTTTTTTAATTTTTTTTTTTTGTAATTCAAATTATTTACCCCTCGGTAATTATTTTGTTTTGTTATATTTAAATATGCATTCTTCTTTCCCCAGTGGGTTTCACATCCTGCAAGTGTATTCTACGGAACTCATTCAATTCTTTTAAATTTTGAACTACATATGAGTTGGAGCTAATAATTGAAATTATTCTGAATGGTCCCTCATATTTCAGATCTAGCTTATATCGCTGATTTGTAATTCTACAATAGACTACATCATACATTTTTAATTGCCTGTGATTTCGGTTGTATCGGTTTCTTCTCGAATTCAGCTCATTTTATCTTTTTAAATTTTGAATAGCTTCAACCATCTTTGCATTCTTATCTTTGCTCCATTTTTCATCACAGATATCTTTAATTTGCCATTTTAGTGACAAACCATCATTTGCTTTGAAACTGAACATTAATTCAAATGCAGACGACTTTATGCTTTCATTGTGACAAGTATTTAGGGCCATTTGCACATGGTACAAATCCTTGTCCCAATTCTTTTTACAGTCATGGTAATAAGCTGTCAGAATTTGATTTAAATTTCGAATTTGCCTTTCACTTTTATTTCCTTGAGGAGTAAAAGGTATAATGGTCCTTTGTTTTATGCCCAAATTAAACAAATAATTTTTGAATTCCTCGCTGACAAAATATGTTCCATTATCCGTCACGAATTCTTCAGGCAAAGAAAAATTTTTGAAAATATTATTTTCTAATGCATTAATTACATTACCTGAGTTGCATTTCCTGAGTGGCATTATCCAATTATATTTGGTGAAGTCATCTACTGCTATCAGGATGTATTGCATTCGATTGGAAGATGCAGGTAATGGCCCATAAATATCCATATATAACTTCTGCATTGGACGACTGCTCAGATTGCTGTTCAAAGGTCCTTGGTCCCTCCAGTTGCTACTTTTGGCTTTCAAACATACTTCACAACATTTTACATTATTTTTCACATAATCATTTAGTTTAGGGTGATAAAACCTTTCATTTATTTTCTGTTGTGTTTTTAAAATGCCGAAGTGACAGCCAGACAATGAGTTGTTATAATACTCGTATACAACCTTGAATAAGTGCTAAGGTAAATAGATCCTTTTAGAATTGTTTTTATTGTTCACATAAAATAACACCCCTTTTTCCACACTGTAAACATCACTATTGGTATAGTTCAATACAACCTCCATAATTTTAGTTATATTTACATCCTGCTTCTGATGCGTTTTTAAGTCCATAAAGCTAAAAGGCATCGTACTTATACTATTTATAGACACTGTTTCCTCCCTTATTACTAAGTCCTTATTATTTACAGTTTCATTGTTCATTTTTAAAGAGTTATCGTTCATCTTGTCCTTATTCACTAATTTTTCTAGTTCATGTAACACATTGTTGTCAACTTCACTATCTTGAAATAATCTAGATAAATAGTCCGCTACTGGGTTCTGATTACCTTTAACATGCGTAATTTTAAATGGTAGAGACAATATAACCTCCACCCAGCGCCCTAATTTTCCTACTTTACGAAAGTGGGACAATACCCAAGCCAATGCTGAGTTGTCGGTCACTAAGTTGAATGGTCTCATTTCTAGGCAATTACGGAACTTATTTATTGAACAGACTACTGCCAAAGCTTCCTTTTGATAGGTAGTAAGTTTCACCTCACTTTCATTAAATTTCCTCGAATAATAGGCCACCGGTTTTAAATGTCCATTGTCCGCTTCCTGTAATAAACAGGAACCGAGGGCCTTATCACTCGCGTCGCATTGGACTGTGAACTCCTTGTTGAAGTCAGGGATGGCTAACACGGGGGGACGGGTAACCGCTCGTTTCAGTTTATCGAACGATTCCTGACATTTTTGGTCCCACATAAATTTGGTCGACTTCTTCCTCATTTCATTGAGTGGATGAGCTATTTCCGCATAATTTGGAATAAATTTAGAGAAATAACTAGTCATCCCTATGAACCTCGCAATACCTTTCTTGTCCCGGGGTCTCGGAGATTCTAATAACGTCCGTGTACGGTCAGGGTCGATTCTTATAGTGTCTTTGGAAACAAATGTCCCAGAAATTTAATTTCATTATAACAAAATTTTACTTTCTCCGGATTCACAGTAAGATTATTTTTCTTTAAACACTCTAACACTTGTTTCAAATGCATGTAATGTTCATCCAATGTCTTCGAATACACAATAATATCGTCCAAAAAGGCGAGAGTGCAAGTAAATCTCAATTCTCCTATGATTTTATTCATATATGACGACAATACCCCACTTCCAATTAATAATCCAAAGGGAATTCGTTTAAAGCTGTAACTTCCGAAAGGTACCGAGAACGTAGTTAACTCCTGGCTTTCCTTCGCTAAACTTATTTGATAAAAACTTTTGGTTAAGTTTATTACTGAGTAATAATTGTTTCCCTTCAAATGGTAATATAGTTCGTGCATGTCGCCTATAGGATAACTCACTCCTAACAACTTCTTGTTTAACTCCTTGTAATTAACTACTAATCTTTCCGATTTTCCATCTTCCTTACCTACTAAAAAGGCTGGACTCGAGTACTGACTCACACTTGGTTGAATAATGTCCTGTTCCAATAATTCGTCAATAATTTTTTTTATTTTTAATTGTTTAGGTGGATTCAATGGATATGGTCTAAGTTTTACGGGTTCATGATCTTTAACTTTTAATTTATACTCACAATCTAGAGTTTTACCAATTTTGTCGGTAAATACCGTTGGAAATTCCTTTATAATTTTTATTATTTCATTGCTGGCCTCTTCGCATCCTATTTTATAAGTGTGATTGGTGTTCATACACGCTACTGTAATATTTTGCACAAATTTTATACACTTCTCTACATTAAAGTCAAATCGACAACAATTATTTTTCAAGTCTATTAACAAACCAGAATGTTTTATAAAGTTCGCTCCTAAAATTGCCTTTTGGGCTAAGTCCTTCAATATAAGAAATTCCACTTTCCAGGTGAACCTATCTATTTTAATTTTTATATTTACACTGCCGATTACGGACATTTTTTTATTTTCAGCACTCATACATGTCAGGTTAGATAACTGGTAACACTTTACAATTTTATTCTCTAATAATAGTTTATACAGTCTATCACTTATTATATTTATACTACTACCAGTATCTAATAATACATTTAATGATATATTCTTGCCAAAATCTATTTCTAAGCTGGGCAATGAACTGACATTTTCCGAATTTTTATTTTGCCAAGTATGATTTAATTTAGCAGATAATTCATGTGAATTTTTGTTGGACACAATTTTAGGTAACCGGGAAAGTTCGCCCTTCCTTAACTCATTGTTCGAACTTTCCCTACTAACTAGTTTTTTGACTCCTGTACATTACGACCTACATTTTCGGGGTTAATAGCTGGAGTGTGGTTTACAATAGGTCTCCGCTGGTTTACAACAGGTTTCCTGTTTAGCTCCCGGCACTGATAAGCATAATGACCAGGTCTATTACATTTATAACAAGTTATTGTTTCTTGCCTCGCCCTGATGCTGTTAACCGGTACATTATACTTCCTAATCACATTCAAATTATTCCCTGTTTTCCTCACGTTGTCAGCATAACCTACATTATTCGCCCTTATACACATCTCATCCAGTTCGGAATATGTGCTCGGATTTCCCATAAACACTAGTTTATTTCTGGTTTCAGGATTAATTCCCACCTTAATTAATTCCACAACATCCCTTTCATTTATATTACAACAAAGTACTTCTACTGATTCCTTAATGTCTATAATGTAGTTGGATAAGCTTTCATTATATCTTTGGGGACGGTGCACCTTTTCAAATTTCAAAAGTTCACGCTGATGATATGGCACGAAATAATTCAATAATATTTCAAGCATTAATTTGACCGTGACATTGTCCTGTTTTATTTCCAATAGTTTCGACAAAAGAGCTCCCTGACTATGTGAAATCGCAATCTCCATAATATCCTCTTCCGTACATCTAGTTTCCTTTTTAAGTTTCAAGATTATTTTAAAGAATTCTAATAATTCTTGAACATTTAATCCATCGCAGATTTTTAACTCCTTCAAATAACGCTCAATGGGGTTCGGTAGTTTATTATAACTTAAATGTGGCCGTCCCGAAACAAACACATCATCTCTCATATTTAGACCAGACTTATCTTTCACTTCCGGTTTACCAGCCTCTTCCAGCTCACCTTCTATTTCCAGATTGGAATCAGATAACTTGCGCACCAAGCTATCAGATGTTTCCTTGTCAATTTTTAAGTTTTTTATTTTTAACAACAATTCACTTAATATACTATTCCGGTTTTCAACATATTTAGCTATATCCTTCTCTTCGATTTTAAACAATTTACTTAAGTTAGTCAGACGGCGCTGCCAACGATTTATTTTTGTTTCACACCTAACTATGTCCAATGTTAGTCCCTGTTCAATGGATTCCTCCAGTTTAGTTCCTAATAGTTGGGTTTCTAACTTAATTTTATCCCATTCCTCCTTGAAAGCGACCTTTCCACTCAGGTTCAAATAATTACTATTTACATCAAGACTTATTAACTGCCGTAACTTTTTCCTTAAATCTATCACCTTAAGACTAGGAGACACTTCCACACCTCTTAACCTAATTTCATAGTCCAATTCCTCCTTGGTTAACAAGTCCACCTTAAGTGCCATTTTAAAAGTTTAATATTAAACACTTTATAATTTTCCAGTATCCAAGCCACTTATTAATTTACAACCACTAAGTTCAATTTTATTAAGGTTCACCAGAATAGAGCAGAGTAGCGCACTTATTTGTATACTGAATGTTAATATACAATTTTTTTTGTTTTTATTATGATGACACTAAATAGTCTCGAACTCATAAGATTTAAGTAGATACTGGTGGAAATTAAAACTGCACCCTTTTAGAAATATTCAGGTTTATTAAATCAATTCAAATGTTAATTATTAACCTTGTATTCCACCAAAACAATGTTTTGAAAAATAGGTTAAAATTACTACTTCCTTAGGCAAGGCACTTTCGATTTAATATTGGCTCACTGTCCTCTAAATCGTCGTATACAGTAATTATTGTAAAAGCCCGGGGTTGGAATAATTAATCGGTTAAATAATGATGGTTAGTAGAAGCAAAATACAAAATCAAAGCAAAATATGAATAGCAATGGCAAACAAAAGCAATATTCAAATAACACCAATAGCAAATATACAATCTTATAAATTAAAAATTAGCCATGCACCAATATCACAGTGCAACTACTATATACATAAAGCAAGCACTAACCATTAACAAAAAATATTTCTACGGGATGCAAAAGCTAGATGAATTTATAATATAAAAATATACTAATCTGTATTTATTCTGTAGGCAAGTGTATAGCTCCAAAATAAAATATCAAGTTTGCTTTCTCAGGCATATAATTTTGGAAAATATAAAAAACAAAGTAATCACTTATAACACACCATGCAGAATTACCCTACCATATGCAAGCTAAGATAAAGGTAAATAATTTAAACCATGCAATAAGGCTACTAAGCTAAATTACTATAAATATTAGGGTTCTACGAATATCAAAGCAAAATTGAACACTCACCCTATCTGCACAGTTCACCAGAAAAATAAACTAAAATATCGTTAAATAAATATTTTGATGGAGGTTATCGGGGTGAGGGTGTTAGGACGTTCGCAAAAATAAAAAGAAAGGGTTGCGAGTCCCGAAATAGATAAATAAGAAAAATAAAGATAATCACTTACAAAGATATAAATAATTAATAAAATGAAAATTAGATTGAACTTCAATAAGAAAGAAAAATATTTCCGAGTAGATTAGAGATTCGCCAAGAAATGTGATAATAATCAGACAACAGAATGATGGTCGAGAAAACTTTATACCTAATATAAAAATTTACATCGATTGAACATAAGTTTTAGTTTATGAGGACGGGGTCGGTGGGAAGAAAGTATTTATAAAAGGAAGTCGTGGGTATAGGATGCCAGTACTATCGCCGGAAAGAAAGCAGTGGTAAGGCGAGTCCCGACTGTTATAATTTTTTCCGGGTAGGAGATAATTGGTAGGAAAGTTCGTAAAGGAAACTCGGGATGAGGTGTCAGATCGATCGCCAGGAATAGAAATGCGAGATCTGAAAAATTTAGAAAGGAAAATTTTAACACAGTAATTAAAATTTAGTCGAAATGACAAAAAAAAATAATCTGAGTAATTGAAATTCTAAATATAAGTTAAATTGAAGAAAAGAATAACTTTAGTAATTCAAGTTGAAAAAGTATTTAAAGTTTCAGTAAATTGAGAAAGTCAAATATATTCTATTTAAATTTAATGATACCCTTAAATATCAAATAAATTATTAAGAGTATATTTAAAATCAAACAATTATCTTATCAAAATAAATCTATAACCATCAAACATTACTAATATATTTCAGATCGATTAATTTTCATAAATGACAAATAAAATATTAAATTCTGTTTCACATAAAAAAAATTTGGAAGAATTGTTGATGGCAGAGATAAAACACTTTAGTAAGGAACAGGGTCGTTGTTCCTTACCTGGTGCTGGATATCGGCGGCGGGCGTCGAGTCGCGATGTACAGTCGTTCAGCGAGCGGGGTCGGTGGAAGGGGTTGAAGTAGTCGTGGTGAGCAGCGGTCGTCGGCGGTGTCGCGGTCACTGACTGTCTCTCCTGTGTCTTCAATCGGCCGTCATATTGGTTCGCGCGATCGCAGGGGTGGGGGAAGCCTTCTCCTCTCGCCGTGATCGGAGGGGAAGCGGCGATATCCGTGCGGGCACGGACCTGCCAGATAGCGTCTGACTCATCGTCAGTAAAATAATTATTTCGCTCCTTTTTATGATAATTCTAAAACTTAAGTCGTTATTCGTAATATAAAAAAATTGTCTGTTCAAATTTTTTCAATTTTACTAATGAAGATTTTTTTATTTAAATTTAATTTTGTATGTTAAAAAAAATATCATGTTACACTGTCATTATGAACCTTCTTTTGACTTGAGGATCCAGCATGTCAGACAGATTAGATTCATATACCCCTACTCATTAAACATCTGCATAACAGCCCCTACCTCCAATATGTCTGTCTCGACCTGTATCTAATATGTCGGAGACTAAGTTACTTCTGGGGCTGTCAATCTTGGAGGGTTTCTCAATTATTGTCAATGTTTTTCTTAATAAAGCATTATTAACACAAAACACCAAATAATAATGCATAATAATACAGAACAGAATAATGCATTTACTATACAGAAGTGTTTCATGTGAGAGGGGTAAGAACAAGTGTGCTTCATTTATGGAAGCCATATGTGTCTTTATGTGTCAACTGCAGCCGTTCCAGAGAGAACCTCAAGACAAGTTTGACTGAAGTAAACCGCACATAGTTACATTTGTTTACTCGATAGTCTGTCCTTGACATTGCCATTTATAAACTACATACCGATTACTCATTTTCATCATTGCGCACTCCATAAAATAGAGGCATAACAGTGGACAGTTTGCATGAATAACTTCAATTCGTTGTATGTATTTAGCTCTGTTAAACCTCAAAACTTTAGAAAAAGGTCAACCCTCTACATAACACGTACACATTCAGATACATCACCCTGACTGTGTATACTCTCATCCATGTGTCTCACATACCATATACTGGCTAGCAAAGGGTTAAACTAACTAACACTGTCATTGCTTAAAAGCATAATATGATACATATTTATTATGAAATTTAAATGCCTGTGTATGAATTAATCCAGTTTATATATTCAAATATAAATACAAGTGCAAAGAAAGAGGTCAACTCCAATCTTGCACTCTCAACGTATATAAAAATGAGCAGATGATCACATGCTTAAAGTAAAGATCAATGCAGTACGTACTTTGACAGTTATGAGATAGACAATGTTGTCGGACGAAATGTGAATTTAAAAGGTCTGATAAAGCGTGGAACAACAGAAAGCGGTTAAATGTCTCATGTTATACGTGTCACGAAATTAAATTACGTGCGTAAGAAGTAGTCTCCGCTGTATATGATACATTTCGTACTGTCAGTTACATCGCTTAACTGATGACGTCATCCATCACGTGACCTGTCACCTTCAAATTTTACCTCAAGATGTGCCATAGGCGCTCATTTTTCAAATGTTGAAAGATTAATTCAAAATTTTCCACCTCAATAAGGCATTTATATTTCTATCCAATAATGATCTAGGTATAATGTCGCATGTAACATTAAAACTTCACAAGATCTGAGTTTCTTTTGAAATTTTTCATTTTTAACAAACAATGGTTGGTGAAATAAGGGGTGAATTTTTTTCGCCGCAGGGTTTGAAACCCTGCAAATATTTAAACTTTAATTTGTTGGTCAGACTGTATTGCTACAGACGTTGAAAAATATTTAATCCATAAGAAAATGTTTATTAATACTTGATATACTTTGGTATAATCTGGTTGAACTGATTTGCAAATCTAATAGGTGAAAAAAGCCCCGAAAAATCTTGAATCCTTCCCATTGAATTACACAGATTATTCTCTGAACAAAAAAGTTCTTAAGCATTTGTTTTGAGATTCTTTAACGTCAATGAATATTTACGTTTTTAAATTATACCGAAACACCTCATAGACCCTGTTCTAAGTTTTTATATTTTATTATTTAATGGAAAAGAAAATTTATTTGGGTAAAGTTTCCGGTGGCTACGACATAAAAACTACGCAGATTAAACATTTGTTAAGAAATTAGCTATTCATAAACAACATACATAACGAGTGTTAATTTTGTATTCTTGACTGTTATATAATACTTGCACAATCAGCAAGATCAATAACCAATCCACACTTTAGATTTTATTTTCTTAGAAATCATAGAACTGTCATGTCACTACGAGGTTGAGTTTTAGCCTTCAAGTATTCTGAAATGATTATTACTCGTACCTCCATATGGAAAACTTGAGTGTCAGTTGTATAAGTATATCCATATAACTTTTCTCGATGCGACTGCTTGTAGTGCAATTAGTGGTGTTCCACAAGCGCCACAATAATGAATCTCCTGTTGCAGAAATCTGCGGAGATTAGTCTATACCAGATAAACCTAGTTACTAACCAACCAGGCCTTGCAAGTAATGATTATTATGCTGTAGTACTGTTAGAGTTCTCCTTGCAGAAACTGCGATTTCTGAAATTTACTCTAATTCGTGTTTTAATTTTTGTTTGTTTTAATAAACCTTTGTAACTTGTAAATGAACGTGGTCATACCTGCAACTGAAAATGATAGCAATTAAATAAAATTATTCAGTTGTAATAGAGCGAGAAATTGGTCAGTTGTCCGTTTTTGCAGTTAGTCAGTCTTCTTATAGTAATTGATTTATTCAGATTTTACATTATATTCCATTTTTACTTTACAGTATACAGATGTTAAGTTTTAAATCCATCCCATTACTCAATCGTACAGAATAGAGTAATAAAATCATCAATCAAAACTTAAATATTATATTTTTCATTTCGGTTATCTCTGTACAGGAAAAATTGGCCACAGCGGTGAGACGCGATGGTGAGGTGACACTTTGAAGTATCGATTAACAATAGTATTCTACACGGTACGTACACTGGAAATAATTAGTCTGGGCTCGCGGCTCTGGCACTACTAGCCGTTCAACTAAGGTTCGGCTCGGTCGAGGTTCTATTTCGCTGTCACGCGCAACGTTTCACAAAACTCATTCCATTTAATACATGAAATGAGCATTTTGCCATTACTTTATCGTAATAAAATTTATATCAAATTAAAGAACACATTCTTGTCTTTCCAACCAATACGTATAAAAAATGTCAATTCTAAAATAATAATGTCTAAATTAGTAAAAACCAAGTACAGTTTTAGTTTGGTTAATTTTATGACATGAAATTTTCGCTCTGCGAGGAAGTTTTTTATTATTCTGTCAGTATCAAACTTCCCGTGGAAAAGTTTTAGAAAATCGATTAAACTGCATTTTTTGTCTAAAAAACTTTTTTATACGACCCCTCATTCCGGGGGAAATTAAGCGTTATCTTAATATTTATAAACACTCGGCGCGCGAGCTCTCCCAGTCTCAGTACGGTCTTCAGTTCTTTTAGCGTGAAAGCAATGACATTTTGGCTTACATATAAACCTCACCTAATATATTTTCTAGGATAAAATAAGGATAAAAGTTTAGTTTTAACATTTTAAATCTTAAACTGTCTTTAAATGGCTTAAATATAAAGCTAGATCCTTACATAATAGAATAGAACAGAACAGTGTTGTATTCAACATTCTCCACAGTTTTGTAATGACAGAAGTAATTTAAAACATGTTAATAAATAATAATAAAATATGTACAAAGTTAATACATACGCTTCAATCCAAATCTTCAATGCCGCTCAAATCACCCAAGTCTTCAATGCCGCTCAAGTCATCTGGCGCGTTTTCACTGCTTTCACTGTCACTGCTGCCGAGTGAAATTATCATTGATTCCACGAGATTGTCGATTTGGGGCTCAGCTGAAGCATAATCATTTTCAATTTTTTTTACGTGTTCGCACTTTCTGGCCCATTCCTCTGCACCTATAAGTGAAAACTTTTCTTCCGCTAAAGACTTAATACTTGAAAAACTGCACTGAATATTTCTACTGGCTACGTAGTTTTTCACTTCAGCCCAAATGAGTTCAATAGGGTTTAAGTCCGGGTGGTATGGTGGGAGCCGAAGCACAACATGTCCTCCACTGCTGGTCACTAGTTCATCAAGCTCATACCTAACAAATCTCGGTTTATTTAGGAGAATAATCCTGTACAGCTCCGGGACTAGCAAATCATCCGAAAAAGGTATTTGATGTTTAGAAAGCCAATCTTTCATCAATTGTTTCTTACTTTTTGAAGTAGGTGCTTTGTCTTTTTGTACATTGTGATAGGGGGCGTTATCAACAACAATAACTGATCTTGGTGGTATGTTAGGCAGAAGTTTTTCTCTCATCCATTTCATCATTGATTCCGTATTCACGTTATCGTGGTAATCACCCGAATGACTCGATGCCTTCCACATTGTCAATGCATTGGGAACAAAACCAGCTTCACTTCCTGCGTGTATCATGATCAACCGTTCCCCTTTCGAAATGGGAACACGCATTCCTTTAGTTGATTCGTCAGACCACGATGAACTTGACACGTGACTTGTCAGTATATAAGACTCGTCTAAGTATATAATTGGACGTCCTTCATCTCTGTAACGTTTGAGTGCTCTTAAATACGAAATTCTTTTTTCTCTTATTTCATTAGTCTCGATCAAAAGCTTGCGGTTATTTTGTGTCCTTCTCCACCGAAAACCAAGTTCTTTAAGAATGTTGTTGAGGCTTGATTTTGATCCTTTAAAGTCGATCCGCTGTTTCAATTCTTCATGTAACAAAGATACAGTTGGTAGCTTGTTTTTTAGAAGATGGAACTCGTACACAACTCGCCTTATCAGAGCTTTGTCAAAGTCATCCAATCCTGTAATAGGCTTTTTACGATTCCTTTTCAATTTGTTTGGGGTGAGAAAGCTACTTTCACCATTGTCATTATTAACGGTTAAATTTTTAAGCTCTTTATTAATTCTTGAGATTTCACGTTCTGAGACGCCTGTAGCTACTGCTGTTCGGACACGGGCCTTTGCCAAGGGAATACTTAAAGTTTTTTCATCAGCCTCCTTTTTCATGAATGTATATACATTACTGACAATTTCACGACTTTGACTGTGCAAAACTCTACCCTTCAGTTTTGATTTCACGCGATCACACATATTGCTTATGAAGTAAGCTTCTTACTAAAACAAAATAACACAATACAAAAACACTGAACGTAATAATTATTCACAGTTAACTGCACACAGTAAATACACACAGCTTAGAACAACTCACTGTTAATACTGAAGTTTAGCGATGCTCACTCTATGACAACAGATGTCACACTGGTATTATATTGTTTGGAGGGAAGGTTTGCTGGAGGGAAAGATGAGTCACAAGTCAGCCAAGCCCTTCCGGCTGGCCCGACCTTGAAGTCCGCCACCGTGGCGCGGGCGTGATGTTTTCAGGAATGACCGATTCACACACCCCTCTTCCCCCCGCGCCATAGCCTACCACCGACCGGCCGCGCGCCCAGACTAATTATTTCCAGTGTACTCTCTTCCTGAACACATCTTCATCCAATTCTGAATTTGAAATTTTAATATTAGGACCCAATGTATTAAGAGACTTTTTGTAGGTCCCATTACAGTTTTCTCTTTATAACTGCTATTCTATATTGCTGTATGGCTTTCAGGTGCACTCAAATATTAGAAAATTGATAAGAAATAATCGAAGCGTTTGGTACGCTGTTCGTTCTTGAAACGATAACCTTGATTTCACAATAAGGATATATAACAGCGTTTAGATAAATTATACCTAAAAGTTCCAATATAGGGTATTGTATTGAATAAACAAAATGCAGAAAAATATTTGATTCTATATTCTTAATTGTTTGTTTTAAAGACAGGGTGTGTAGTTTATACAAATTGGCAAAGACTCAGCATTTAATTGACGTTCTCTTTAAAAACAATTCAAAAAGAATAAGAACCCTACGTCATGGGAATTAAGAAAAATAAATTGCCATGAAAGCTCGAAATCATTAAATTGTATTGCAATTCAGATATTTCACAAAAACATCATATATAGTGTGTCAATATAAAGGAATTCAAATGAAATAAGATACTCGTATAATAACATAAAATATTGTTCTAATAGAGTAAGGTAATACTGTAATTTTAATGGTTTGTTTGCAAATGTAATAGAAAGAACAGAATCTAGAAGTAAACTTTACGTATAATTAATTTCATTTGTTATTCTGTATCAAAGAACAAACCTTACATAAATATTTAAATTGGAATTTGGAAGATAAATAAAACCTGTATCCTCGTAAATAAAAGATGATTTTTACAAATTATGCAGAATATCTTATTATTGTACAAAACAGTTCTAAAGATAAAAAAAATACATTGAAATTACTTTGTAAAACTTTACATTGTACTCAATGATACACTATTCTTGGTACAAGAAGGATATTTATATCACAACTTTAATGCAAATTTATAATTTAAATTATTTGAAAGTCACATGGTTATTAAATTTATTATTTATAGAAGTATATTGCAAGCCTTTACTCTGCCTTTTACAACGGGGTGCAAATTTGATTTGCTCAATAATAGAAATTGGAAATAAAAAATGTAATTTAAGTACTTAGAAATATAATTATAATAAATCATGTATGAGTTTATACCCCAAATGAAAATACCTGTGCTTTATATTAGAGCTATAACAAGAATGCTATTGATGAAAGTTAACTGTAAACAGTCGTAAGTCAACAGGAATAGATCTGTGTATTTACGTTTATTGAAACGACGGCTTCTGCTGTTTAAAGTGGTCTCGTTTAGCTCTAATTTAATTTGGCTCTTGAAAATCATGAGATACAGAACGTATAAATGACGGATGTACAGGCTGGTTCGTCTAATTGGGGTTTTTCAACTTTAAGAATTATATACTAAAGTCCGCTTATCATTTTACAGTTTATATAAGCTTGTTCTAGGAAGCTTGAATGCGGAATCTCATAGTTCTGCTTCAGTTATATTCAGTGTTGTTACTTCATGTGAAGTAATACATTGAAATAAATTACAAATGTATTGCATTCTGAGCATTAGAGTTCAACACTTTCACTGAAGTAATATGGTCAGTAACTTTTAATACCTTTTCAATTTAATTTTGTATTAAGCATTAAAATGTTCATTTACTTCGTTGTATGTTACCAGACATATGGGGATTGTTTGTAAACAAAACATTACAGTTTTTATTTATTTGTTTCATTGCTAGAAGTGTTGAAAGGTGATTTAAAATGTTTATTTACTTCGTTGTATGTTACCAGACATATGGGGATTGTTTGTAAACAAAACATTATAGTTTTTTATTAATATTTGTTTCATTGCTAGAAGTGTTGAAAGGTGATTTAAAATGTTTATTTACTTCGTTGTATGTTACCAGACATATGGGGATTGTTTGTAAACAAAACATTATAGTTTTTATTAATATTTGTTTCATTGCTGTAAGTGTTGAAAGCTGATTTAAAATGTTTATTTACTTCGTTGTATGTTACCAGACATATGGGGATTGTTTGTAAACAAAACATTATAGTTTTTATATTATTTGTTTCATTGCTGTAAGTGTTGAAAGCTGATTTAAAATGTTTATTTACTTCGTTGTATGTTACCAGACATACGGGAATTGTTTGTAAACAAAACATTATAGTTTTTATTAATATTTGTTTCATTGCTAGAAGTGTTGAAAGGTGATTTAAAATGTTTATTTACTTCGTTGTATGTTACCAGACATATGGGGATTGTTTGTAAACAAAACATTATAGTTTTTATTAATATTTGTTTCATTGCTAGAAGTGTTGAAAGGTGATTTAAAATGTTTATTTACTTCGTTGTATGTTACCAGACATATGGGGATTGTTTGTAAACAAAACATTATAGTTTTTATTAATATTTGTTTCATTGCTGTAAGTGTTGAAAGCTGATTTAAAATGTTTATTTACTTCGTTGTATGTTACCAGACATATGGGGATTGTTTGTAAACAAAACATTATAGTTTTTATTAATATTTGTTTCATTGCTAGAAGTGTTGAAAGCTGATTTAAAATGTTTATTTACTTCGTTGTATGTTACCAGACATACGGGAATTGTTTGTAAACAAAACATTATAGTTTTTATTAATATTTGTTTCATTGCTAGAAGTGTTGAAAGGTGATTTAAAATGTTTATTTACTTCGTTGTATGTTACCAGACATATGGGGAATTGTTTGTAAACAAAACATTATAGTTTTTATTAATATTTGTTTCATTGCTAGAAGTGTTGAAAGGTGATTTAAAATGTTTATTTACTTCGTTGTATGTTACCAGACATATGGGGATTGTTTGTAAACAAAACATTATAGTTTTTATTAATATTTTGTTTCATTGCTAGAAGTGTTGAAAGGTGATTTAAAATGTTTATTTACTTCGTTGTATGTTACCAGACATACGGGAATTGTTTGTAAACAAAATATTATAGTTTTTATTAATATTTGTTTAATTGCTATAAGTGTTGAAAGGTGATTTAAAATGTTTATTTACTTCGTTGTATGTTACCAGACATATGGGGATTGTTTGTAAACAAAACATTATAGTTTTTATTAATATTTGTTTCATTGCTAGAAGTGTTGAAAGGTGATTTAAAATGTTTATTTACTTCGTTGTATGTTACCAGACATACGGGAATTGTTTGTAAACAAAACATTATATTTTTATTAATATTTGTTTCATTGCTAGAAGTGTTGAAAGGTGATTTAAAATGTTTATTTACTTCGTTGTATGTTACCAGACATACGGGAATTGTTTGTAAACAAAACATTATAGTTTTTATTAATATTTGTTTAATTGCTATAAGTGTTGAAAGGTGATTTAAAACGTTTATTTACTTCGTTGTATGTTACCAGACATATGGGGATTGTTTGTAAACAAAACATTATAGTTTTTATATTATTTGTTTCATTGCTGTAAGTGTTGAAAGCTGATTTAAAATGTTTATTTACTTCGTTGTATGTTACCAGACATACGGGAATTGTTTGTAAACAAAACATTATAGTTTTTATATTATTTGTTTCATTGCTGTAAGTGTTGAAAGCTGATTTAAAATGTTTATTTACTTCGTTGTATGTTACCAGACATACGGGAATTGTTTGTAAACAAAACATTATAGTTTTTATTAATATTTGTTTCATTGCTAGAAGTGTTGAAAGGTGATTTAAAATATTGATTTACTTCGTTGTATGTTACCAGACGTATGGGGATTGTTTGTAAACAAAACATTATAGTTTTTATTAATATTTGTTTCATTGCTAGAAGTGTTGAAAGGTGATTTAAAATGTTTATTTACTTCGTTGTATGTTACCAGACATATGGGGATTGTTTGTAAACAAAACATTATAGTTTTTATTAATATTTGTTTCATTGCTAGAAGTGTTGAAAGGTGATTTAAAATGTTTATTTACTTCGTTGTATGTTACCAGACATATGGGGATTGTTTGTAAACAAAACATTATAGTTTTTATTAATATTTGTTTCATTGCTAGAAGTGTTGAAAGGTGATTTAAAATGTTTATTTACTTCGTTGTATGTTACCAGACATATGGGGATTGTTTGTAAACAAAACATTATAGTTTTTATTAATATTTGTTTCATTGCTATAAGTGTTGAAAGGTGATTTAAAACGTTTATTTACTTCGTTGTATGTTACCAGACATATGGGGATTGTTTGTAAACAAAACATTATAGTTTTTATATTATTTGTTTCATTGCTGTAAGTGTTGAAAGCTGATTTAAAATGTTTATTTACTTCGTTGTATGTTACCAGACATACGGGAATTGTTTGTAAACAAAACATTATAGTTTTTATTAATATTTGTTTCATTGCTAGAAGTGTTGAAAGGTGATTTAAAATGTTTATTTACTTCGTTGTATGTTACCAGACGTATGGGGATTGTTTGTAAACAAAACATTATAGTTTTTATTAATATTTGTTTCATTGCTAGAAGTGTTGAAAGGTGATTTAAAATGTTTATTTACTTCGTTGTATGTTACCAGACATATGGGGATTGTTTGTAAACAAAACATTATAGTTTTTATTAATATTTGTTTCATTGCTAGAAGTGTTGAAAGGTGATTTAAAATGTTTATTTACTTCGTTGTATGTTACCAGACATATGGGGATTGATTGTAAACAAAACATTATAGTTTTTATTAATATTTGTTTCATTGCTAGAAGTGTTGAAAGGTGATTTAAAATGTTTATTTACTTCGTTGTATGTTACCAGACATATGGGGATTGTTTGTAAACAAAACATTATAGTTTTTATTAATATTTGTTTCATTGCTAGAAGTGTTGAAAGGTGATTTAAAATGTTTATTTACTTCGTTGTATGTTACCAGACATACGGGAATTGTTTGTAAACAAAACATTATAGTTTTTATTAATATTTGTTTCATTGCTAGAAGTGTTGAAAGGTGATTTAAAATGTTTATTTACTTCGTTGTATGTTACCAGACATACGGGAATTGTTTGTAAACAAAACATTATAGTTTTTATTAATATTTGTTTCATTGCTAGAAGTGTTGAAAGGTGATTTAAAATGTTTATTTACTTCGTTGTATGTTACCAGACATACGGGAATTGTTTGTAAACAAAACATTATAGTTTTTATTAATATTTGTTTCATTGCTAGAAGTGTTGAAAGGTGATTTTAAATGTTTATTGTCTTCGTTGTATGTTACCAGACATATGGGGATTGTTTGTAAACAAAACATTATAGTTTTTATATTATTTGTTTCATTGCTGTAAGTGTTGAAAGCTGATTTAAAATGTTTATTTACTTCGTTAGTATGTTACCAGACATACGGGAATTGTTTGTAAACAAAACATTATAGTTTTTATTAATATTTGTTTCATTGCTAGAAGTGTTGAAAGGTGATTTAAAATGTTTATTTACTTCGTTGTATGTTACCAGACGTATGGGGATTGTTTGTAAACAAAACATTATAGTTTTTATTAATATTTGTTTCATTGCTAGAAGTGTTGAAAGGTGATTTAAAATGTTTATTTACTTCGTTGTATGTTACCAGACATATGGGGATTGTTTGTAAACAAAACATTATAGTTTTTATTAATATTTGTTTCATTGCTAGAAGTGTTGAAAGGTGATTTAAAATGTTTATTTACTTCGTTGTATGTTACCAGACATATGGGGATTGTTTGTAAACAAAACATTATAGTTTTTATTATTATTTGTTTCATTGCTAGAAGTGTTGAAAGGTGATTTAAAATGTTTATTTACTTCGTTGTATGTTACCAGACATATGGGGATTGTTTGTAAACAAAACATTATAGTTTTTATTAATATTTGTTTCATTGCTAGAAGTGTTGAAAGGTGATTTAAAATGTTTATTTACTTCGTTGTATGTTACCAGACATACGGGAATTGTTTGTAAACAAAACATTATAGTTTTTATTAATATTTGTTTCATTGCTAGAAGTGTTGAAAGGTGATTTAAAATATTTATTTACTTCGTTGTATGTTACCAGACATATGGGGATTGTTTGTAAACAAAACATTATAGTTTTTATTAATATTTGTTTCATTGCTAGAAGTGTTGAAAGGTGATTTAAAATGTTTATTTACTTCGTTGTATGTTACCAGACATATGGGGATTGTTTGTAAACAAAACATTATAGTTTTTATTATTATTTGTTTCATTGCTAGAAGTGTTGAAAGGTGATTTAAAATGTTTATTTACTTCGTTGTATGTTACCAGACATATGGGGATTGTTTGTAAACAAAACATTATAGTTTTTATTAATATTTGTTTCATTGCTAGAAGTGTTGAAAGGTGATTTAAAATGTTTATTTACTTCGTTGTATGTTACCAGACATACGGGAATTGTTTGTAAACAAAACATTATAGTTTTTATTAATATTTGTTTCATTGCTAGAAGTGTTGAAAGGTGATTTAAAATGTTTATTTACTTCGTTGTATGTTACCAGACATACGGGAATTGTTTGTAAACAAAACATTATAGTTTTTATTAATATTTGTTTCATTGCTAGAAGTGTTGAAAGGTGATTTTAAATGTTTATTGTCTTCGTTGTATGTTACCAGACATATGGGGATTGTTTGTAAACAAAACATTATAGTTTTTATTAATATTTGTTTCATTGCTAGAAGTGTTGAAAGGTGATTTTAAATGGTTATTGTCTTCGTTGTATGTTACCAGACATACGGGAATTGTTTGTAAACAAAACATTATAGTTTTTATTAATATTTGTTTCATTGCTAGAAGTGTTGAAAGCTGATTTAAAATGTATTATATGTAACTTTAATATAAAACTTCTGTTGTATCTTTCCTGTAATTTAATAATTTTCTGTCATGCTATAATTGGTTAACTTCGGCCTAATTTTAGTTTTTAAATGAAAATTTTATTTTATTTATTTAGTGCGAGTATCAAACTTGGTTTAATATCCATCTCATAATACCTATATATAATTTAAAAATTTTAATTCAGTTAAGTTTAAACTATGAATAGATTATTTTATATTCGTAACATATTTACTTATCCGTTTATTGGAGTTTTATTTGATTTTTAAGGATAATTATTTACAATTATTTTTATTGTTTACACACAATTATTAAAATTGGGCTGTTTGTTTAATTCACTTTGAGTTGTAGGAAACAATTTGATTTGGTAATTTCCTACGTACCTATTCAGTTTTGTACTGACAATTCTGCAGGATACAAGGTAATAACTAAGACGTTAAACTAATCTTTCCTAATAACAAAATGAGAAGTAGAGCTACGTGCACATTATTTTTTAGCACCTTGAAAATGATGAACCTCGTTAGCTGAGTCGTTGAAATAAATCGTGATAGACCCAGTTAACTTCATACGACAGGAAGTGACGCATATAAAATGAAAGTCGACTTATTATTTCGTAACAATACAGCAATACGGTGTCAATATCCGATTACTTTATTTTCTACTCAATGCTAAGCCAAATTGTACGTGATAACCTACAAGAAGCGATTAAAATAACTTATCAGTATTTAAGTATCAGCTAATTAATTTTTCTAACCATTTGAATTTACAGTCGTGTTGGTATTTTAAAGTTCTTTATATGTAATAAAGAATATTGTTTTACCACTACCGCATTGTAATATAAATAAATAATTTACAAACTCACAATCACTTCCAGCATAATAATAACCTAGTAATGTTACTTAGAAAACATTGCAATATGAGAAATAGGTTGCACAAGACAGACCACGCAGAATGAATGTAACACATTAGAGTGAGGATGTGGGCAAGTTTACTTGCGTATTCGGCGCAGATGTGCCTCAGTAAATAACTGTCACAATTACGAAATGGTTTGGAGCAACAACACGAATATGTGATTTTGTCCCTGTTTTGGTTTACAATATTTTGATGTTAATAATACATTTTGGTCCAAATCACTTTATATAATATGTGTCTGTTTCTAGTGAGAGTTCAGATTCGTTTAAGTAATCACAGTGATTTCAATGAGATAAATTTGAACTAAGCACTTTTTGTTAGAAACACTGCCTTATGACAACATTAAGGTTATTTTAAACACGATAAAATTTTACTAGATTTCCAATAGATGATAAGTCCCGTCGTTACTGACAACGTCAAGCGAGGGCCTGTGCTTTCTGGTTGATAAGGCTCGTTAGTGAACTTAGAAAATCTCAGAACTTATAAAATGATTGTCACGCTTAATCGCTTTACAGCTTTGATTTACTAATTGACAAGAAATTTTCATCATCATCAACTGTACCCCATGTTCTTAACCACAAAGAACTTAGGCAAATGTTTTAAAAGTTACATTGTACAAATAAAACTTTTGGTGGTACAAAGATCAGTGTTGGAAATGTTTCATATTTAAACATATTTTGTGTTACACTTAATTTTAAAGGTATTCAAACCCTGATTATTTACAAAAAATATTTGAATAAATATTTAAGTATTTATTTGTAAGTGATATAAACAAATGTAAGGGAACTTAAGAAGCAAGATATTAACACGAGGCGTTAAGAACAGGCAGGAGTTTGTTGTTTAAATAATAATAGAGGTGTGGATTATCACCCCCTAGTTCATAACGGAGAAAAGCTTATAAAGCGAGTATAATGTTTCCAGTTCTGCTGGGAGGTAAACCCCAATAACTGGTCCAAGAGCTGCCTACAGCGTACTATTATCATCACAATGGAAGCTTTCAGTGAGAAATATTCCTGGACGAGGTTTCTTTTTCTTGTATTACACTTCACAATGGTCTATTTTACCAAAATACAGTAAAGAAGTTACTAAATAAGTATAATTATAAGTTATATTTAAAGTTTCCTCATTTAAATCTGTAGATACAAATTTAAGAAAACACTAAGTACTATTTAAGTACTTTTACATAATAAAGTAGTTGGAATTTGTTTATTTTGGAAATAGGTATTTTGTAACCGCCTCAACTTATACAAGAATGTTTATTTAGTATCAAATCCTTATCCATTTCCAACGAGATAATTTATTACATACAATAGGTTTATTTCATTTATAATGTTACATGTATAATATTATTATAATATACTAATAACCTCCTAAAAATGAAATAACAAAATACAATACCAATAATTTATATTTTAAATACCTAAAATATTTTCTTTTAATTTCCCTGTTCCATACAAAATGATGGAATAGTTTATTATATACCAGTCGTTTAACAGGCAATTTAACCACAGTCAACTAACCTGTGTTCACTACATTAACGAATTAAGTTCATTTACGCTCATTAAACAACCATTTAACCAATCGGGAGAATACCCTTCACTATTAAATTGAGGTTGTTTGGTTTTAAAATTTCATAGTCGAATGTCTTAGTACATATGGGAGGACCAATGGAGCTTTTTTAAATCTAATAGATCAAAATTAAGTATATTTATGAAGAATTAAATGAGAATTAATAATTGTTTGAATATTCAATATTGTTAACATACTTTCTAATACGTATTCGCGCGAATAGTGCTCAGTCAATAATTTGATGATCCACTTCTGTTTACTAACTTGGTGTGTGATAGTTATTACATTTGTTACCATGCATAAAGTGTTTAAAATTTTATTAAAATTCATGAATAAAGAACTATGACGATTTTTAAATATAAAGATTATTGTGTTATTATAGTAAAACATCCATAAACTTAATCAAGCCACTCACAATCACGCATGTGTCAATTTTTGTCTAATTTACTATGATTCTATTCTTATGTATTATTAACTCAATTGATATGTTTGCAGAGGTTATCAAGTAACGAATATTGTAATAGTGGTTTGTACAGAACTTTATTACAAATGGTTATATAACCAATGAATTAATAGTCATATTGATATCATCGCATTTGCTTGCATATGAATCTTGAAGGAAACGGAATTTTCAAACATTTGCAATCGTTCAATGGCAAAAAGAAATGTAAAGAATAAATTTTGAGATCTGCAGTCTGATCTTTTCCTTAGGTAGATAACCAACCTAGCACATAACCTAGGTTTAATAGCCTATGTAATATAAACAAATCATACCGGAGAATTATGACACGTCTATGGCAGGAATCAGTATATTCATGTTATTTATGTACCCCATGCACACTGTATATCTAAAAAATGCATTCATTCAATCGTCAGTCTAAATTAGGTCGCTTTGGTTGACCAATTCAAAAATATAAATTAACGTGGAATCCTATACAATAAATCTGATCTAAGGTTTCTTGTAAACCAAAGTAAAGTCACAGTACGGTTTGAGAATTTGACATAAAAGAGCAATACAGAGTCCCAATATAATAGTAAAAGTAGTATTGCAAAAGATTGGATACAAATGATAATGATTGTGTGACTATAATTAAAGGAACAAAATAAAAACTCTCCTTGTTCCATTGCACTCGTTCTCAATCACACGCCAAGATTACGTAGCACTGCTAACATAAACCATGTACTTAAGTTTATTACTGAACTCAAATTCTAAAATATACAAGGTTGCCACTCCCTGAAAGTATTGCGCCTTCAATGTTCTTGAAGCAATCATTAGAGGCATCAATAAACGCGCTCGCCCCGGAGTGTAGGTCAGGGGCTTAATGGTAAGGGCTCCGGGGAATAGCTTAGAGCAGCATTGCGGGGTGCCACTTGGGCATTAGGATGTATAGTGAAAGGTTTTGTGTATTTAATCAATTATTGATGATTGTATATTTCAACTTAGTATTCCCATTATGTTAGGTATAAATGGAAATATTAGCGTTTTAATATTATACCAGATACAATGTTGTAAGTACCGACTAAAACTGCATGGTAGGTTTGCTCCGTAAGGTGCAGCACGGTACTTTTTGGTAAAATACCAGTTACAATGTTGTATGTACCGACTAAAACTGCATGATAGGTTTGCTCCGTGTGCTGCAACACGGTACTTTCTGGTAAAACCACTGGACCAGCTTAGTCAATAAATACTTTTTGAATTTTCGGGGTTGTCACACTGAAGGCAGGAACTTGGCCTATTATATTGAGAGCCATAAAATAGAAAATAAATCCTAATTTATATTTCTGTGACGGTGAGAAAATATAAAACATGGGTAATTTATATTTTCAAATTGTTTAATACTTCAAGTTTACTATTTGAGAGGGTTCTTAGACAAATTAGAAAATTGAAATTGGAAATTTCTTTTAATTTTAGTTTAAAGTTGAATATCTCACAAGACAGTAGGGGCAGTGTAAGACAGAACCAGGATTCATCTTGATTAACACTGCAGAGTAATGGAGGTCATTTACTGTTTCCGAGGTCTTGTCATCCTCATCTAATGGACTAACTTTGTTCATCCCTTACCTTGCATCGAGCTTGCGTGCAATAAGTTCAAACTTTCTATGGGTTAAGTACTTTGTTAGTTAATTATTAAAGCGGATATATAGAAAAGGAATCCGTTTGCAATTTCTTAGATTTTTTTCATCATCAGTTAGTGGATTTAGCTTGAGGATGTTTGCGCGCTGATTTTATTTATTAAATAGGTTTAATTTATTTTACAAGAAACTTAAAAGCGGAGTGACACTAGGCAATGTGGTTAACTAATTTTTTATATTTAAGTGTGCTTAGGCAGAATAAAAGTAAGCTATGAAAACTTGGATCGTTACAAAAGTTAAGCTCCTCATCTATAAGCAGCTTTTGTAAACAGTTCACAATGGCTGATCAGACGATGGGAAAGGATTGCATTTTCCCTGGAGCTGTTACAGAATTTTAACATTGTATTAGTTATTTATATCTAATAATGAGTACACAATTATCCATTTTCAGAGCAGAAGTAATAGTTGTGTAATTTGTTCCACATGAATCTGTAGAAAGTACTCCGTGCCCCGAGAAATGTATAGCAATTAATAACCCTTTGGTAACATATTTTCATTCACTGAAAACGAAGTAATTAATTTAAAATCATTGTAACAAAGCAAGTACTACTTTTTATTCACCTCGTTTTTTATAAAATAAAACTTTGTCAAATAATCGAAATCCTGAATCATCCATAGTAAATTTAAAAAGTTAAACAAGAATTATTACATTTAGTAGTAACGAATTTTCAAGAGTGAAAATATTTTGTAGGTGTTTCGTATAAACATTTTATTTAGGTATATTACTTACAAATAAATATACAATAATATAAATAAAATATTTATGTTATTATGGTTATTTTAGTTTCACATAGCAAATGTCCTAGTTGAGATTTTAATAAAGGAATATTCTTGGAAAATATTAGACATACATTTTACAAAACTAGATTTAAAATAATTATAATTTTCATTTTAAACTATATATATCTGTAAGTAATACAGTAACGTTAGAGTTACTTTCATGTTAGAGTTTTTAAGATCATTGTAAAAGTACAGTTTTTCTTAGAGTATTATATTCTTCGAAATATATTACAATAAATAAATTTGAGAAGACCTATTTAACTATCCAAATTTAGTAAATTTACCTTTCTGTAATTTAGAAAACTTTTCCCGTGGCCACCAGATGAGACGGTATCCGGAACCTTAATATTACAATAGACATGTTAACTAAATAACTAACTGTGATTGAAAGGGGATCTTCATTCTCTCTACTTCATCTTATTTCAGTTCTTCATGTTGGAATACGCTTAGGCAGCAAAGGTCCTTTACCAGGACCATAACACAAAAGATTTTTATTATTTTTTTATCTGAGATAAGTAGTAGTCATTAGGATACAACTCCATCTCTGTACTTTATTTTTCCTCATGAGTACACTATAGATTGCAGTTAGCGTGTATAGTGTGGGTCGACCAGAACCATAAATTATGCAGCAAATTATGTTATTTTATAATATTTTCAAGAAGTTATGACCTCTGAACCGTACATGAAACAAATAAAAATCTACTTGAAACACGATAAACAATGAGAGATTTCTTGTAACCCTTACAAAATTGACAATCGGTGAAAGAGTTCCCATCTTTTACCTCTATCCTATGTCACTGATCCAGAAAGAAATACAAATGGTCTCTAAAACTCGGGACACCCGGAACCATGACCTAACAAGCAGCCATAGTTGGTTTTGAAAATAACAGTATTTTTTGCAAGTAGAATTTTCTTACTATCTTTATATTATTATAGATCTAAAGATTGGAATAACAGAAAACGGTGTTGGCCACTAAACATTCTAATTTACAACAGTTTTTAACTTTTAATACATATTAATCGTTAAGTAAAAAATTAATATAATTGTAACTGTAAGTATTTACACTATACTGTCACGAGCATAAGTAGCAGCATGAATTTTCCTATGTTCTATTGTTAAATAATATGAAAGCAAAATAAGTGATTTTTATAATTTAAATTATAATTATAGATGAACTTATCCTATATGCCACATTAGGCATGGCCTCTAACTCGTTTAGTAAATAAAAACAAGAAGCGTATTATTTTAGTCGTGGTATTTTTATTCATACATGCCAACACATTTTATGTATGAAAATTTCATCTACAACTTAAAAACCTTTTAAATTATCACTGCTTTACATATTTTTCTTTTGTTATCCAACTCGACGCTCTCGGAGGAACGAAAGACTAATAATTACATTTTAACTGATAATATTGCTCAAACGTTCTAAAAACATCTCAACAAAACACATAGGTAGATAATATTCCTTTACTTTCAATCTGTTCAAAAAAAATTGAAGGAATATTCAGAGTCAATGTAAATCAATTAATGAATCAGTGGTTGTTATCATCTCTATTGCAAAACCATAAACACCTGCAATAAAAGTAGTAAATGGTTTGTAGAGATGGAGAAAGTATATCAGTGAAGCCAAGTAAGGAAAAGGTCGTTTCACATATTTGTGATGTGTTTGGGACCAAAATAGAAGTGAAATTAAATAATACCCAACCTCGATGTTGTTCAGAAAATGAGCTCGAGACAGCCATTGAAACGAAATGAAAAATGTGTTAACGAGAGAGGCGGAGTTGTGGATATTGCCTTCTCTGCTACGCAGAGGCTTTGCTATAAATGGCATTCTTTATTCTACTGGCTTGAACTTTTTAATGTGTTTCAACTCGGTCGTAGCTTAATTTTCAAGACCTAATGTAAGCACGGCAAACCTTTGACCAATCTCAATGTTATTGAAAACTATTGATATTTATTTTTACAATGATTGTCATTCGAGAATTTAGTTCTTGAACACTAAAACGCGAGAGGTTGGCATCAAGAATCTTGGCCATTTGAGGTCAATACGTCCGCAACTTTTAGGAACTGAACATGGAACTTTCGGTTTTGGCACATTCTGTACATAAAATGTCACCATTAAGCCGTTGGTCCCCAGTTTAAGTGTTAGAGTGGGCTTCTTAGTCCTAACTTTGCCTGGTAAAACAATAAATCTATACATTACTTTAAAATTTCACCAGTCAATGGAATCGCTGTATGTGATTTAGGGGAGTTATATTTTGTTTGTTTGTTATAGCATTATTCTAATCTATCTTAACATGCCCTAAACCTTTATGGGTACATTTACCTTAACGTTATGCTAAGGGGAGGGACTCAACTGGTGGCGCTACGATTCAACACAGAAGGTAATAATGTCTTAACACTGCATTTACTGTACAGTATATAGATTCATCAAATAGGTTTTTTGTGAAATAATGTTTTTTGGAGTGGGGGGTTGGTTAAAGGAATGTTTTTCATACACCATTATTATAACAGTTCACAAATTGAACAATTACAAACATGTTTGGATTATTCTTAAGATTATAGCAGGCTATAAAATCAGTATTAAAGGGCGTCCTGAAATTATTACGAAGTAAACCCTATTAGGGATATAAACTTTTACAGGACGTATATGATAGATGGCAAGAGAGAGAGAGATCTATACGTTTTATGTATGAAAACATTTAGTTTCGTTATGGAAATAATTATAATCGATCAATTATTTAAAGATTTCTTACATTATATACTGAATATCCGTGCTACTGGACGAAAAATAAACTTGTTTCACTCAATTTATATTAGGCAATACAACTGGCTATGGGAGAAACACAGGATCCTTAAAACCACTCTAGTTCATTTAACGATTTCTTAAGATTTAATTAGTGTCATAAATAAAATATTAGAGATTGATTGGAAAATTAAAAAAACAAAAAATCAGAAGGAATTGTTTTAATACGGGGTATGGAGACTGTTTAACTTAGAGAATATGGAAGGCGTCAGGACGAATAATTTCTGTTAGTATATTTTTATATCTTACTCAACTTCGTAAAGACTTTCCAGAATGTGTAGAGAGCCATTCTCCAATGTCTGTTAGTATATTTTTATATCTTGCTCAACTTCGTAAAGACTTTCCAGAATGTGTAGAGAGCCATTCTCCAATGTCTGTTAGTATATTTTTATATCTTGCTCAACTTCGTAAAGACTTTCCAGAATGTGTTGAGAGCCATTCTCCAATGTCTGTTAGTATATTTTTATATCTTGCTCAACTTCGTAAAGACTTTCCAGAATGTGTAGAGAGCCATTCTCCAATGTCTGTTAGTATATTTTTATATCTTGCTCAACTTCGTAAAGACTTTCCAGAATGTGTTGAGAGCCATTCTCCAATGTCTGTTAGTATATTTTTATATCTTGCTCAACTTCGTGAAGACTTTCCAGAATGTGTAGAGAGCCATTCTCCAATGTCTGTTAGTATATTTTTATATCTTGCTCAACTTCGTAAAGACTTTCCAGAATGTGTTAGAGAGCCATTCTCCAATGTCTGTTAGTATATTTTTATATCTTGCTCAACTTCGTAAAGACTTTCCAGAATGTGTTGAGAGCCATTCTCCAATGTCTGTTAGTATATTTTTATATCTTGCTCAACTTCGTAAAGACTTTCCAGAATGTGTTGAGAGCCATTCTCCAATGTCTGTTAGTATATTTTTATATCTTGCTCAACTTCGTAAAGACTTTCCAGAATGTGTAGAGAGCCATTTTCCAATGTCTGTTAGTATATTTTTATATCTTGCTCAACTTCGTAAAGACTTTCCAGAATGTGTAGAGAGCCATTCTCCAATGTCTGTTAGTATATTTTTATATCTTGTTCAACTTCGTAAAGACTTTCCAGAATGTGTTGAGAGCCATTCTCCAATGTCTGTTAGTATATTTTTATATCTTGCTCAACTTCGTAAAGACTTTCCAGAATGTGTAGAGAGCCATTCTCCAATGTCTGTTAGTATATTTTTATATCTTGCTCAACTTCGTAAAGACTTTCCAGAATGTGTTGAGAGCCATTCTCCAATGTCTGTTAGTATATTTTTATATCTTGCTGAACTTCGTAAAGACTTTCCAGAATGTGTAGAGAGCCATTCTCCAATGTCTGTTAGTATATTTTTATATCTTGCTCAACTTCGTAAAGACTTTCCAGAATGTGTAGAGAGCCATTCTCCAATGTCTGTTAGTATATTTTTATATCTTGCTCAACTTCGTAAAGACTTTCCAGAATGTGTAGAGAGCCATTCTCCAATGTCTGTTAGTATATTTTTATATCTTGCTCAACTTCGTAAAGACTTTCCAGAATGTGTAGAGAGCCATTCTCCAATGTCTGTTAGTATATTTTTATATCTTGCTCAACTTCGTAAAGACTTTCCAGAATGTGTTGAGAGCCATTCTCCAATGTCTGTTAGTATATTTTTATATCTTGCTCAACTTCGTAAAGACTTTCCAGAATGTGTTGAGAGCCATTCTCCAATGTCTGTTAGTATATTTTTATATCTTGCTCAACTTCGTAAAGACTTTCCAGAATGTGTAGAGAGCCATTCTCCAATGTCTGTTAGTATATTTTTATATCTTGCTCAACTTCGTAAAGACTTTCCAGAATGTGTAGAGAGCCATTCTCCAATGTCTGTTAGTATATTTTTATATCTTGCTCAACTTCGTAAAGACTTTCCAGAATGTGTAGAGAGCCATTCTCCAATGTCTGTTAGTATATTTTTATATCTTGCTCAACTTCGTAAAGACTTTCCAGAATGTGTTGAGAGCCATTCTCCAAAACCTGTAATTTATAGATTTTAATGTCTAAGAATAAATGTAAAAATTCAACTTCTAATAATACACTGTTAAGATATACTCTTATGTTTAGAAAGGTTTCGGTGTAAGGTATTCACATATAAGGGTAAGTACCGCAATTTTACATATCTAGTGAAACACAGTAACTTTTAGCCCCATTGTAAGCAATAACCGAGCGATAGAACTGGGCATTAATTATATATCTTATCGATACGATAAAGTTTATAAAGTAAGTAATTTTAACGTTAATGGCCACTTTGAGTTCAGTGGTTGATCTGTGTGACCGGAGGTAATTTATCTGTTCGTGACTCTCGGTTCAGTTCAAGCGCTTCACCTCACTGTTGTGCTGAGTCAGAGGAAGTTTCATTAATTACACCTCCGACGTTGGTTCTCAATTTCTCTTCTATACTAGTCTACTATTGTCTATTAATATTTCTCTACTGCTATACATGACTGTTTCTTTACTAGTATCTAGTACACATTTCTCTACTATAGGGGTTTATACCTTTAATGATTTTAAGGCGGTATTTCATTATAAATTACAGTTATAAAACCATTTAACGTGTTCTACCATTTCGCTCAGTAATATTAATATTTATGAGTATCTATGAGGCAAGTTTGTAGGAGTTTGACGTTAATTATCTGCCAAGTATTTTAAGCAATACGTTTAATTCGCTACGACATGATGTAATTGATGTGCAATGTCCTTTGCAATGTATTCTTTTGTCTCTATTCTATTAGATGACTGGAAAGCGCTGTGAATCCCTGTCTTATCTTATCGCTAAACGATAAGCCGCGAGACAGTCAGTCATAAATCACTTAAAAATTGATTTGATACGTATTTAAGTAGTAGCAACAAAAATTGACCTCTCAGTTTCTGGCTCCAAAATAAATATTATTATATCCCAGAGAAACATTTTATTTAGTTATCTTATTTAGAAAACCACTAATTATTTTTTTTTTGAAAACAATTAAACATTATATTGGTAGTGAATACAAAACCGGGGTTGAAAATCGGTTATCGATATTTATCAGAAAATTTCCTCTTTGTAATACATTTTCTAACGACAACAGCTATTGAGTAATAAATACCTATTAAGTGTTAGTGAAAATTGTATTAAATAGATGTATACATCAAACACTGAAACTGTATTCAACAAATGTGGCAGGTTGCGTAGTGAGCAATCAATCAAATATATTTAATCTGACCGGTTATTTATTCACTCATTACTGTATATAAAGTAATTTAAATTATTGCAAGATATTCCTAAACCTAAAGACTCTGAGTTGGACAATTAGTTGCAAATTTTTATGAGTTAACTCAATAATATTTTCTTGTAAATTAAAGGCCTTACTGATGGTAGTTCAACTAAGTATCGAACAGCTTGAACAATATGTCTACAACGATCACTATAGCTTCTTAATCACACAATTTCACCTTTCATGGTTGAAAATGTGTTAGCAATTTCTCATTACATGCAAATTGGTAAACTTGTATACTAGTTATGACGTATTCATTAGCCTTATCCTAAACCAACTTATGCATTATTTTTTTATTGACATACAGTCAACTATGTAGGTATTTTACTAATTTAAAATTTGGGAAATTATTTTATATTGACAAATAAATAATATTTGTTTACACACGTTGGAATGAGTATTTATCACATTCCTTATTTAATTAGCAAGAGTGTTCTCCAGTTTAGTGTAAATGAAGAGGTATTAAAATTGTCCCATCACGTGCACAATTAGATATGATACGCAATGGCTGCTGGGTAACAGACTGAGCTGCTTTGCAACCAAGGCTGTCTCTGATGTCGAAATGATGGAAGGAGTTCTTTTCGACCTTCTTCGTCGCCGACTTTTTATGGATCAGTTAATTCTATGCTCTAGGAGCTAATATGTACTAGTGTTGGATTTTAGATGCTGCACTCCTTGGAAGACAAAATGGAGCTTAAATCAAAAATTTAAGAATTGGTAGATGATTTGATATTCTGTTCGGTACATTTTAAGTAATGATTTGTTAACTAAATTAGCATTTGTACACTCTAAACTCTGATACTTAGTTTTGAGTGAATTGCAAGCCATGGCATCAGTTTTACACACCCTCTCGTATTTATATCTCTTAAAAAATTTTTCAAACTTTACCACTACGGCAATATTGGTTAAATCAATTACCGCAGTATACTTGATACACCGGCCAACTCACCACTTTCTTGTTCAATTTACATCTGAATTATGTTATTTAAATGCTATCATTTTCAGTTGTAGGCATGACCTAGTTCAATTTCATGTTCAAGTTACAACAATTTAAACACATTAAAAGTTTAAGACACGAACGAGAGTAAATTGCAGAAATGTCGGTTTCTGCAAGGAGTCTAATAGTAGCACAACATAATCATAAATATTTTCACATCCTGGTTGGTTAGTAACTAGCTTTATATGGTATAATGTCTACAGATTTCTGCAAAAAGAGTGTCATTATTGTGGCGTTTGTGGAACACTACAAAATTCCACACTAGCAGCGGCATGAAGAAATTTTATCTGAATAAACTTAATCTACACACAAGAAACTGATAGTCACGTTTTCCATATTTAAGCACGGAATAATAGACAGAAGTTATGAAGGCTGAAAACTCATTTTGGTATTAAAATATATTCTAGTAATACAATAATTATATAGTTTAAATACGCTTGTAATCATTGTGGAAAAGAAAGTAAATAGAAAATGATATAAGAAGAATAAGAAGAAGAATAAGAAATATTTATTCCATTTGAAAATAAATACAGATATAAATCATAATTAAAAACTCGGAATTCTAGCCATCTACACAGGTGGCGATGGCTAGCACAGTTTATCAAACAACTAAATTGGCATACAACAGTCTATATTTGACACTGAAACTGGCGGTCCACTGCAGCGCCTACTATATACACACAAAGTATTATAAGTGATATTTCACTTGCGAGAATCCTTCGCATAGCGTCCACAGAGATAGTAGTGTAGCTTGATAACAAATTAGTGTATAAAATCAAACACAAACTTTTTGAGGTTGAGCAGGTTGCAAAAAGGTTGCAGCACCTGTTGCAAAAAGCAACTGAAATTAAAGAGCAAACAGTATATAAAGTAGTAATACAAAATCAATTCTTCATTTACACTATTCTTTATGTTGTTTATGGATTTTAAAAGAAATGATATAATCTTGTTTAATTGTTTTGAAATTACCGTACTCACCAAAATGTTTACATTCTTAAAGACGCTTTTACGTCAATTTACTACCAATGAAAACATTGAACAGTTACTTTAAGGATTAGAACATTTCATACACTTATATCTTTATTGTGGTAAAGACATAATTTTTATTAGAACAGGATTTTAAGGAATTATTAAGGACATGCGAATCACCTATTTGAAAAACAACACATCTCCATAAAATTAAACTTTCGGGAAATAAAAAAAAAACTATTTGGCTCAGGCAAATTTGAAAACTTTTGCTTGGAATTAATTTATATTGAAACTTTCTACAGTTATACATATTCCATGAATGTAAAACGTTTTCATTTGGCTTTAATATTTAATTCAAAATCTTTTCATCTACTGGATATGTGTTGTTTCTCAAATAAACGTGAATATTTCAAAGAAAACTATACATGTTTTCAATTACTGTATTTATTTTGTAGACAATACACACAAAGAATTATTTTTAAAATTACTTATATACAATTGCATACTTATAAAATAAGAAAAAGTTTTGTTCTTCTTATAAATTATGTCAAAATAAGTATTTTTATACTCCGTCGTTGTCATCAGAATCTGGGACAGTGGCTTCAACGAATGGACATTCAAAGATTTCTCGCCAAAAGCTTTCAATGTCAGTGTCATGTGGAAGGCTTTTAGAAATTTTCCTGAGGTCATCCATCTTAACCTTTTTTAAAGGTAATTTACCTCTAGTGTGGGCTTTTCCCTGGGAAGCACTACATTCTCTCCTGTCCCAAGTTTGAAGGTATGGGCATCAAGACCGTCGATGTATTGACGGGCCTTGAAAGTACCGGACTCATAATATGAAAAGTGCTTAAATCTACTTACATGGAACTTGATTTTATTTTCTTTGGGAGTATTTCCAAATGACTGTAGAAGGTAAAACACCCTTATACTATTGCTTCCACCACTTCTTAAACTCTATGATGTCTTTAGTTTCTGGAATTACAACAGTAAACTTACTTTTGTTACTAGATTTAATGACCTGTTCAACATATTGTTTTACCGTGTAAGTTCGGTCAACCTTTCTAACTTTGCGTTTTATTACGGCAAAGTCTCTATCGCAGGGCATAAAGGAATGGTCCCGCACCGGAAAGTATTGCTCAATCTTTTCTAAACGGTTTGTGTCTACTACAGCTAACAGAGCTCGAACGATGGTATTGTTCTTAAGCTGCTCTCCACATCCGTCAGAGAACAGATACAAATTCTTCACATTAAGCAAATCTTCAATGTACTGATAAAGGAATATAGCAACTTCATTTGCTCCTTTCTTTGCAGTACCCTTACGATACAAAAATATCCAGGCATCTCCAGTTTTCAAACTGTGAATACAAAATATATTCAACGTGAGAGTTCTCAAATAAAACATATCTTGAATAGGAATTTTGGGCAATTCAGATTCAAGTCTATTCAAATACCTTCAGAGTCATTTGAATCCTTGACAAAATCTAAAACTTCTTTCATTTTGGTAGAAAGTTTTTTTGCTTTCGCCGCCCGCTTTGCTACATCTTTTAACCTGCCACTCTTAATCTTAACTCCTAACTCCTAGCATGTGACACAGGTATCAACCTGAGGCCTCCCAAAGCTGTAGTTAAATCTTTCTTTAAATATTTTGTAATAGTAGCTATACAGTATATCACTATAAGGATGTAGCTCCTTAAACATATTATGCATTATATGTAAATTAAGCTTCTCACTCAGAAACTTATATTCTCGGTTGGTATAATGTGCAACTTTGAGTGGGAACTGTTCTGATATCTGATCACGTATAAGTTTCACTTCAGACCCAGGTTTTGCATTACCAGGGCGGTGTTTACCCCGAAGATGTACTGGGGACTTGCCAGTCGACAATATATTGTACAAACAACGTACTCGCATTTCGGTTATGCCATGAATGGAAATGAAATGGCTTTCTTACACAAGACACTCTGTATGTGTACCTGTGAGCCCTAGGCTTGTGGTTTTTTGCACTTACTTGTCTACGCCTCTCTATATCATGGACTGTAATTAAACTTTGTAGATAGTAAATCTTGTTCATTTTGAGATCCAAAACTATAAAAACGATCGTTTATTTCTTTTATGTTTCCTTCGCCTACTCTTTCAAAACACGTCATCCAAAACTTACAGTCTTCACCTTTACGTTTTCTTTCAACTCTGTTACCTTTCCAGTTTGTGTAACTTTCACCTTTCACTCTTGCTTCTTTGATCACTTCACTTTTATACCGCACTTGTTTCACAAATTTTCTTATTTTTACAGGAACCTCTGGTTCGTTATCATCTGCCATCGTACACTACTTTTTAGACAAAAATCTAAAACCACAATACACATATACTTTCAATCACCAGCTTACAACCATGCTTTGAGGTTACGCACATAACCTCAAAAATGGCAATATCTGTAAACAACACAAATCAGCTGGAAACGCTCTGTTTATTTGAGAAACAACACATGTCCAGGAGAAGTGTTATTTCTCTAATAAACGTCTAATTCTTATATCCATAAAGTCTGACTTGGAGTGGGGTCTCAAATAAATTATAGGTCTACCCTTTAAATACAGTAATCTTGCAAAAAGTTAAAATACCAAAAAATCGGAGAGAAGTGTTCTTTCTCAAATTAGTGATTTGAAGATTAAACCACCTTTCTTGAAAGAATTCATTAAAAAAGCTTAATATGATTTAAATTTCATTAAAACATATTGCTTGTAAAACTTGCTTCCTTTGAATTATTCCTACAAATTTCAAAGTGAAATAAACATGATTTTTCCAAACGTTTGCCATTGTTCATTGTAAAATAAATAAGTTACATCCCAGTAATCGAAAGTGTATAAAGTAATAGTTAACATTTTCACATGCTTTTCCTACAGTTAGGAGACGGTGGCAATACGGTCTAAACTATCAGCTTGACGTTCGTTTAAACCTTGACAGGATTTCAACCCCTGCGGTAAGTAAAATTCACTTGTTAGTGTAAGATCTATTCTGTTTGCAAATCCTACGGCTATATATGGTATGTGTGTCCTTGGGAATTGATAAATGCAATAATTACAGTCGCCGATGATCAGTCTCATCATCAGAAATATTAATACTACATAGCAGATTAAACCTAAATAATAATGGGTAAGAAATCTACAACTCACGCGGCAGTTAAGTAAGCAATACGGTTTATTCCCTCTACAATAAAACGATGAGCAGCTGCGGCACATCTTGAGGTCATATTCGAAGGTGACATTTCACTTGATGGATGACGTTATCAGTTTAGTGACGTCACTCCCAGTATGAAATGTATCAGATACAGCTGAGACTGTTTCTTACGCACGTAATTTAATTTCGTTACGAGTATCACATGAATATTTCCACCACCTTCTATGTCCCATGCTTTATTAGAGTTATAAATCCCTACTACAAACCCACGAATTGTTTCACATTTCATCCCAAAAACCACTCATCACTATTAAAAAAATATACACCATTAATTTTAGATTAAGATTTTGATCATTTGCTTATTTTTAGACAAGTTCCAGGTTTTTAATATTTACAAAGTTTGTGGTTTCTTACAGAGATTTTAAGTAATGTATTAAAACTATTTTATTTGGAGTCTATATTTTTATGATGTACATAATGATGACTATGAGTAAACTGTATGTAATTTGTAAATTATCAGTTATATTAAATTGTAATGTGCTGACAATGTGAAGGACAGAGAAAGGAGTAGACAAATGTATACTATAGAGTGTTTATTTTTTTAAATCTTGAATGTTTTATGTCTACAACTTCTTCGCAAAAGTTTTGATATAAGGATAATTTGCCACATAATATCGATTAATATTTTCTTAATGCCAGGCACTTATTTTTTACAAATGTTCAATAAAATATTTTGAATATATATTTAAATTTATCTCAATTATTTGGATTAGTTTCATTAATTATTAGGCATTAAAAAACTTTGTATTATTCAAGACATAAAAGAATGAATTTATACATGAAAACAACAAATACTATTATTATGTTTCCTAAATATCTTTTTCCTGTACAAATGATTTTAATATTCGTACACGTAGGATATTAGTATAATGTAGTGTGGATACACTATTCTTCTCTCCACCTACCATTAATTTATAATTTTTCTGATTAACGTTCCTATTTAATAATTTTATTTCAATGGCGAATAATGTTTCATACAGCTTTAGTAAGTAATATATATTTATAAATTTCCATACTATTTAACAGTAAAACTCTAAATTGTATATATATTTAAACAAAATAATAGACTGTTTGTATTTTAGGGTTTTAACTTTACTTTTATCTTGAATGGTATATTGTGCACATATGTGATAAACTGGTACAAAATATCTGCACATAATTATATCAGATATGGGCCCTGTATTGCAACCATTACAGTATATGGCGAAATAAGCAGGCCGGGAGTTCTGTCCCAGAGCCAGAATTCAGCAAGAGATTGGAGATTCGAAAGCCAGTAATTTACCGTATCAAGAAACACCCCAGAGATTGAAAGTCGCAGAAGCAACGTAGTCTCAGATATTCTGAAGACAGTTTACTGGGGGGGGGGAGGATGCAGAGCGCGAGGAGTATAAGGAATGGAGTCTGATGATGGGGGTTATAGCAGAGCTCGACAAGTACGAGGACTGGAGTCTGACGATGGGGGTTATGGCAGAGCGTGAGGAGTACGAGGACTGGAGTCTGACGATGGGGGTTATGGCAGAGCGTAAGGAGTATGAGGACTGGAGTCTGACGATGGGGGTTATGGCAGAGCGCGAGGAGTATGAGGACTAAGGACTGAGGACTGATCAGGCTTAGATGCTGAAGACCCCACCAAGTCTCTGAAAGATTCAAAATGTCAGGTCACTGCATACATTCCCAGAGAGAACCCGTGTAGAATGTGAACAGTTTGATTCAGGGTTCTGGCCATGTGGATTTGTTGTCCAAAAGTCTGCCCAGAGACATCTATGTACTAAAATGTCAGGTCACTGCATAAATTCCCAGAGAGAACCCTTGTAGAATGTGAACAGTTTGATTCAGGGTTCTGGCCATGTGGATTTGGTGTCCAAAAGTCTGCCCAGAGACACCTATATTTTTGAAATGTATTATTTAACTACCAGTGTATAAAACATCTACGGTAAGGATTATAAAGTTATTTTATTTGTTTAAACGATTTTGTACATATGTTTTTAAATAGAAATTTATGTTATGGTTTTGTTAAATATTTAACAAATGATGCCTAAAATTGTCAAGACAATTAAATTGTAAGGTTAGGTTATGTATGATGTTGCTCTTACTGAAGTATTCACAAGTGTGAATGACTAGCACTCACGTTCTCAATTTTATTATGTAATTCCAAAGGCAATTATTGAACTTTTATGACTAACAAGATATATTTTCTGTGGTACTATAAACCCCTTAGTAATTAATACAATTGTATATTTAGACTATACTAAGAACAATATTGCGTACGTTAAGGTTCTTTAATATCCCTTTTGGACTTTTAATAAAACAAATGCACCCTATCTTACAAAACGTCATGAGAACATTGCATTAACTTTTTTCCATAGTTTATTTTACTAAATATTCAACGGAGACTTTTGAAAATTGTCAGTAATTTGTTATTACATTCGTTCAATATAGGAGGAAAGCGATGTACGAATAGTCTGATGTTACTACAATGAAGTCTCTTGATATAGCAAAAGATTCAATATGAGGAGGTTGGATAGATTATTTACTTCGTTGATGGATTTTAAGTCATTTTTTTAATCAGGTGTTTTATACTTTGAAGTATTAAACGTAATGCTTGCTGAAAATTTATTTATACTACCAAATAAATGTTCTCTTTTACATAGGGTGTTTTGATTCACTTAATTTGTTGTAATACAAAAAAAAACTCAATTTACCTATTTAAACTAATTAATTGTTGTCAAATAAATATATTTTTAAAAAAAATTGTAGTAATGTTACTTTGTCTTTTCAAAATTTTAAATTAAGTGTTTTAATTTGTGAATATTTGGATATGTTATAATATAAAATAATAGCTGAATTGTGTTGAATTTATTGTAGTGCATTACATGAGTTATAATAATTTGAAAACAAACAATTTTAAATGTTTGTATTTGAATTATAGAACATAAAGCATGTAAATAAATAACAAAAGCAAACGTCCAATGTAATAAACATTCTACTCTATTATCACTGTGTATTATCGCAACAAAATATAATACTAAATACTACTTTAAAACTATACTAATAATGTATTACAAGAACAAACTATCGCATGAGATGTAATTATCGCAAGATGCATGAAAATTCTACTATGTATAGGTTTGGTATTAGTTATAGAACTATGAATGTCATGTGTAAGAATAGGAAATCATTTTTTTCACGCTAAATAACATATTTCTCAACATATCTCATTCCCTGGCCACGTTGCAATAATTCAACAAATCGATTATGTGACATGTGACGAGACATTACGCAAAGAAACTGTTAGCCAGAACCGTTCCAAGGCAGTCACTAACTCTTTGCAACGGTTCCGATTCTGGAAGGGTTAGGCAAATTTTCATTCTGTAGACAACATCGTTTTTACCGCTCGTGATTAACCCTCTTACAGCTGTTTTTGAAGGCTTGCACATATTGCTACTGGAAACCTAAGACATAGAATAAAAACATTTCACCAAACGCTTTTTGATTTTATGGTTTCCAATGGCATATATTATACTAACAGTAATGGAGTAATGTTACTGTGTCCAATTTTAGTTTTAAGTTAAGTATATTTCCCAAATGTTCGAATATAACTGGTGTCATCCAGTCCTTTTGTAACTATTTGTTTTCGCTTAAGGTGCGATATGAGTGTATCCCATCTATATTTTGAAGCACTAAAAAAGTTTTACAGATGTTGAACCAAGTCAAAAAATAACGACCCAATACAAATTTTGGTAGCGTTATTGCTAACTCAGTTTAAATTTTGGCTGGTGCAAGGCACATAGAATACTTTAGGACTCATCTCCAGTATCTTGGCTTGTAGTGCTGCAAGTACTCCTGGCATATTTGAGGCACTGTCGTAGCACTGACCTCTGCACTGTACTATCTACTGACCTAGAGTATTCACTACTTTCAGTAAGTACGCTCTCTTTCAAGTATTCTGCTTTATGTAACTTGATGGATATAAAGCAAAAAAAAGAAAATCTTTCAACTGGCTAACCATAAGGTAAGACGAATCGTATTACAAAAGTCAACTGGTCTACATGACTCAAAAATCAAGTGTTGAAGCAACAATTATTATAACTTATCGAGTTCATTAGCTTCTTTAATTAGAGTTTATATTACGTCTTTTGCCATGTGGGTTAAAATCTAATCATTGATCTGATGAAACAAATAGTTATTATTAACTGGATTACAGGCTTTATATTTCAATAAATCGTCTTTCAGAAACTCATAAAATTCATAGAAATATTCCAAATATTATATAAAATGGTATTAGCTTATTTTTGTAAAACAAATCTAAGATGATCGCTTTGAGCTTAAAAAGGAAGTCCGAGTTTAGCGAGCAGCATAACAGAGGCTACTACACGATGTAGAACATTTATTTAGTAAAAATTCTCATTTTCAATTTTAAACCGTAAATTAATAATATAGTCTAATTTTAATTGGCTTATTTCAGAGAACCTTGTCACAGATCTTTCGTGGTTGTTTGTAGATATTTTATACTTTTGAAATCCTCTACTAGTAAAAAACATTTCAATTAGGATGTTTGGTTATGTGTAGGGTTACGGAAAATTTAAAACATATCAATGAACTGACTTAGAAAATATTAAGAAATTGTATTTTCTTTTTTCTCAATAATTCTGTTTTTAAGGAAAATTATGTCTCGATAGTAGGACTAGACCTAAGGATGAGCTCGCATTGGTCAGGCTGACACTATATTCAAGAACAATATTACTTAGAATTAAGTCCGAGTCTGGCATGCAAGAAGAAATAGGATTAATCCTGGTTTTATCTTGATTAAACATGTACATAAGCAAAGAGAGGGCAGACTTAACGGTTTGTGTATTAAGGTTTGTGTATTAAATACATTCATATTTTTTGAATTACATACAACTTCTGCATACCCGTCAACTGGTTTTATACCACGTATGTTAGCCTTATAAAACAATTTTTAACATGTTCTTTCTGTTTCGAAAGAGTTTCTTCAGATTCTTTTCTTTTCTTCCACTTTGTTGTACCAAAAATTACTTACCAGTAGTTTCATAGGCATAATCAGTGCTTATTGGACTGTATATTCACTGAAATGACTAATTGAGTAAATTTAGGCTAATTTTAACCAATCAGGAGTTGATTGAGATTATTATACTTCACCGCTCTATTGATTAAGTTAGGTTTGCTTGGTTATAAAATGTACTAATGGAACAATTTTAAATCCAATCGATAACAGTCAAGTTTACTTAGTTGAATTATGTAGAAAATTAACTGAGAATTCGTCACTGTTTGTATGCTGAATTTGTTAACATATTTTCTATAATCTATGTTCCCGAATGTTATTTCATATTGACAGAGTAAATAATTTGATGAGCCGCATTTGTTTGTAAACTTTGTAATTATAAATTTATTAGTACATTTATTAACACTCATAAAATGTTTACAATTTTGTTTGATTTCATGATAGAATGAATATAAGAGTGTTTTTAACATTAAGTTAGATGTACTATCATAGTAAAAATTCATAAACTTGTTCTGGCCACTTATATTCTACACCCATATGTAAACATTTGTCTAATTTATTAGGATTCTTTTATTTCATAATCTTACATTTAATGTAACGGTGCTTCATATTGAAATAGAAATCTTAAAATAAAAATTACGTAAGCAATAATCTAATAGTCCTATAGCTTTCATCGCGTTTGCATATGATATTTGAAGGAAGCTGGATTTAAAAAAACTGTAACAAAACTGTGTGATCCTTCAGTAACAAAAGGAAACGTAAAGACTAAATTTCGAGATCTGCAACATGATCTCTTCCTCAGGTGGATAATCAACCTAAGACAAAACTATAGTACAGGTTTATTTTAAACAAATCATACCAGAGCATTATTACACAACTAAGTCAGGAATCACTACAAAACTGTTATGTATCTACTCTGCGCACACTATCTCTAAAACATTCGCTCAGCCAAGCGTTAGACCTAAATTTTAGAATTTCATGTAGAACGGGAAAAAGGGTCCACTCCCATTTCTTGATTTTCCGCCATGTTGTTCTGGCATAACGTTCACCATTTACTATTACAGTACAATATTTTAACATAAATGTATTTTGATTAAGAAGGTATTTAAAAATATAACTAAACATTCAGTGTCATACTAATAAGAAATTCAAAATGTTACTAGAAAATATTTTATGTAGTTTTTGCGAGTGTTATTTATAAATACGAAATTAAAGTCCTTTGGCTTTGTTCTTGAGGGTAAAATTTGTTCCTTTTAATCCAAAAAGTGTATTTTCAAAATGTTCCGTATTTTCTATTATTATTACCAGTACAATCATTTTACGGCATTCTAATATTTTACAAATATTGTGACTATAATAGAAGGAATGAAACAAAAATCCCTCCGGGGCATAAAAGTTACAATACATTCTCTCAAAGACAAGTCATAATGACGTAGCACTCTACTTCAGTTTATTACCAAACACATATTCGATAATATAAAAGGCAGTCAATACCTATAAGTAGCGTGCCCTAATGTTCTTGAAGCAAATATTAGAGCTGTCAATAAACGCGCTCGCCCCGGAGTGAAGGTCAGGGGCTTAATGGTGAGGGCTCCGGGGAATATCTTTGAGTAACATTGTGGCGTGCCACTTGGGCGTTGGAATATGAGTAGAATACTTGTGAGGGTTCCTAGTTTTGTGTATTTTATCAGTTAATAATTGTCTATTTTAACCCATTATATTTATAATGTTAAGTAAAAAATGGGTATATTGTTATGTTAATATTATAACAGATATAATATTATTATGTACCAACTAAAGCTGTATGATAAGTTGGCTCTGTGTGTTGCAACATGGTACTTACTGTAATACCACTTTACCTCAATAAATACTTTTTGAATTGTTAAAGTTATCATGCGTAGAGCAGGAATTAATTTTTAGAACTAAAAATAGAAATAAAAACCTATTAAAAAACTTAACACTGATACTTCAAGAACGCATTAGTATTTCCAAAGTAGATAATTAAATTAATGTTAACTTTTGGAAGTTTTTTTGTCACTAATTACAAAATGGAACTAGCCAATGAAATTTCCTATTCTTTCATTTTGAGTATGAATATCTCAAAAGACAATAGGCGGAAAATAAGATAGAGGCAGTTGATTAACTCACTTCAGAGTAAATGAGATCATTTGCAATTTCCGAGGTCTTGGTATCCTCATCTAATGGACTAACTTTTTTCATCCTTTACCTCATATCGACCTTGCGTGCTACAAGTTCAAACTTTCCATGGGTGAGGTACTTTGTTAGTTCTGAGGTAGTTTGGTAAAACGTCATTATCTTATATCCCAACCTACCAACTATTTTGTCCTAACAATAGTAATTTTAGAAAAGAAAACTTAAGATGCCAATGAGACAAAGATAGGTAAACTTGATTAACATAGCGGGGATATAGAAAAGGAAGCCACGTGCAATTTCGCTGATTTTCTCATACCGAATTAATGAATTTAGTTTGTGCATATCGTCAGGCTTGCGTGCTGATTTTCGTTTTTAAATATGTTAGACTTATTTAAACAGAAAATTCATATTAGGAGTGACGTTAGGTACTTCAATTGAACATTTGGTTTATATTTAAGAGTTCTTAGGCCGAATAAAAGTAAAGTTTTGGGTAAATTTAAGTTTAAATAAGTTCACATCCTCTTCTTTAGAAGGCTTCTGTGAAAAGTTCACAATGGCTGATTGGTCGATAGAAAGGGATATCCTTCTTCTCTGGGGCTGTTACGTCGAGTGGCCAGTTGTAGGCAGGAGATAAATGAACAAGTGGCACTTCAATTTATGCCTTTAATGAAAATCATCAGATCAGCACTTTTAACCCACCTTAAAAAGTATAACAATAAAGCTGACTATTCCTGGCTTCCGAGCAGACCGTTTGAACAATTGTCAATAGTCTATTGTCAAATATGTTTTGCGGGGACAACAGTATTTAATAATTTTAATGCTAATGCCACATGGGACTCTCATTTATAAATACATTTTGACTCTCACCCTGCTCCATTCATCGCCAATCATCCCTCCCCCCTTCGAGAGTAAGTCTTGTAATTGTGCGGTCTCCTAGTTATACATTATAAATTCTTTATAAATTCGCTATAAAAACACTCGGTTTTTGAGTATCCCAACTGTAGAGTTTGGTGCATTAAGTGGAACTACTTTTTAAAAGTAAATATTTTAATATTAACCTATACAAATATATAGCATTTTCAAACCAGAGGTATGACCTTATTGAATACCAGCATTTTCTTAGCATTTTAAACAGTTAACGTTTTGTTAAATAGAGTGAATAAATGCGTAAATACACTAATTCAGAAATAATTGAGAATGTAACAAAAATGTTTAAACGTTATTACATTAGGTATATTTTTCAATGAATGTATCAGATATATAGTACTAAATATTTTAGACTTGACATGTTATAACTTTAGTCAGCTGTTCCGTGTAAACATTTTTTTATGTTAGCACACAATCATATGTGCAATTATTTTAACAACTGTGTTTACATTGGTTTAGAAAGCATAGAGTAAACTTGATAATAATAATACTTCTCATTTCAACTTTTTCCACAACCACTGTTGAGCACAGAGTAAGAAAATTGTGAGAAAAAACCATTTAAAATTTTTAGTAAAAAGTAGGGTTTTACTATAAATTTAAAGAATGTTACAAAACGCATAGTATAGTTCACTTTCGACAGAAGTAGACTTTTCAGACCATTGTACATATATATAATTCCTTGATCCAGGAAATAAGCATCATTAACTATGGCACAAAATATATTAAGCCTGGAATAAATTGCAATTGCCATAAATATACACTCTAAGACATATTTCCTTGATCGTAAGAATAAGGAGATCTCAGCATTGGCGTCGGATATATAAGTCACTCGAACCAGAAGTGCTTATAGGAAAGCCTACGAAATCACGAGCAAAAACGCGGAGATCTACTAGTTTAAACATTAATAATTGTAATCGTATACATTTCAAAACCTTGCATCACTTTTGATTTTATTAACTAAACTCCAAATTTTAAAAGTTTTAACTGTTAATGGTTTATTTTAAAGTAACATAAAACTAATAGGGTTGAAGGATATATTTAAGAACTTGTTGCGTTCGAAGTCACTGGTAACTGCTAGTAACTAAACATATTATCTCCTGTAGTTCCTGGATCACTATTTGAATTAACCCTTCTCGCAGCGGAATACAGCGATGAATAGTCATTGGAAGTTTGGATGAAACAAGTCAATTTCTTTATCCGGTATTCATTGAATTGCTGTTTGAGTAACATTTACAGCCTATCGTTAGCGGTATACGGTCGCTCTTATGTAAGTTAGTATCTATCCGTAGGCAGATAAGTTTCGTTTACTTTTTGGTTTATTGGCCGAGAGCCACTATTAAGCCACTATTACAATATATTTTCTTTGTATTGTTATATATTTAACGTAATTTGATACAACATTAAATGTGATATATCGGATATGAAATAAATGGATATTTGATTTATTAACAGTGTTAATAAATCAATAAGCCATCCATTTTAGTTAACGTGTACTACGAGTAACGTGTCTACTCGCATATACAGTATTATTCTAACGATGGGCCAAGAGAAAAAATAATTAATACAAACTTAGTGTAGATGTTAATGATTCATTAGGATAATGCCGAATTACTCAGATAGTAATATAATGCTATGTAGATTTCTTTTATATATAATCCCAATAAGTAACCCATTTCATATGTGATAGCTTCAGTTTTGGTTTAATGAAACTGACGTTAATATTTACTGCCTCCGTAGTACGCTGTACGAATGTAGTGGAAGCGTCACTGAACATAATACAGGGAAAATGCAGGTAAAAAACTAATACTTGGCCAGGTCAGTTTTGAAAAGTAAGACAGTCAACGCCTACACCCGTGCAGAAAAGGGACGTCAGTCACCCTCGTCAAAACTAGGCATGGACCATGGAGTTTTTCGGGGTCATAGCCTCTGAGACACTTCGGTAAGTAGAAAGCCTATGGCCTCTAGGAGCTTCTGGCCACTGGTAGCTCCCAGCCTCTTGGAAATTTTAGTTACTACAAACTGTGAGTTCTTGAGGTTGGGTTTCTGACATGCAAGAGGAATTAGTCACTAGACGTTGCCGAACTCTGAAGTATTTCAGGCTATCTGGCTTTTGAACTCTCTGAGCTCTGCGACCTTCTGGCTCCCAAGAGAAATCTAGAAATGCTGGCTTCGGTGAACTATAACCTTCTCGGAATTCCTTAAACTCTAGTTATATTCGATCTCAGAAAGCTCACAATATCAAGAACTTCCGGAATATGAGGTTCCCGGCCTCTCAAACTTCCTGTCTTCTGTGAGTTTCCGGCCTCTGGCAACCTCATTTTCTGCAGCCTATATCAAACCATTCATTCAGTAGATGATGTACAGAGAAAAATATGGGCTGTAGAGCTGCACCAATTGTGACCTTAATGGAGTCGGTAAAAGCATTTTTTGTTAACATTCATTCTGTTTAAAAGATCATAAAAAATTATGGTTAAAAACTATTTAACCACAAGGTATCTAGAACTACTGTTTCTAAAATGGAGTTGATCGCATAGATCTACCCTACAATTTGTGCCGGAATATTCGTCATACAGGATATATAAATAATATTAACCAGCAACTAACAGCATTATTTCAAGCATGAAAATAGAAAGTTTTGTTTACTGCAATATAATATTAAGATGTAAAATAGTATGCAGTGTGATTCGAGGATAGATGAGCATAAAAAATCTGAAGACTACGTATATATATATATTACTGAGCTACAAACAATTCTCGATATGGTGTCCACCTTTTTTCATCTGTTAACATGGAGCTGTTCCAACGTGTTGTGGCTTCTTCGTTAAAAGACACGCGAAGACCTGTGTACAGGAGCCTCTCTGGGTTCTCTCGTATCGGGTCCCGCTCCGTAATTTCGGAACTGACGAGTCCTTTACTTGTCTGAGAGCTTCTTTTACTGTCCATCAAGGACCCAGCAACGCCAACTCATTTTCATCCGTCAGGGATAGTGAGACCAGGTGTTCCATGCTGTCCCTGAAGCCCATGCAGAAGCTACACCTGCTCTGCAATTATGTCCTTTCAGAATTTTTCTATAGGCTTATAGCGGACCCACCTGGCTTGGTCGCTCTTTGGGAATTGGATACCTTCCTGAGGTCCCTGGTTCAGACTAAGCTCCATCTGTCTCCTGTTGTGGTAACTAGGTATGTCCACATGCGGAGAGCTAATGGAGGTCTAGGCGTGCCGCGGTTGGTCGACCTTGTGAGGGCGGCCAATGTTCGCGCTTTGGCTGCTCTCTTGAGGTCTGACGGCTGCAGCTCTTGAGCTTAATTGTCTGCCTCCCGACGAAGATGTTGCCATCAAAAATATACTACGGGACGCTAAGTTTCTGACATTCGCCAGTCTAGGGAGCCAGGGCAAGGGAGCTTCTTCCTTTCGCAAAAAAGCTCGGCAACAAGTGGTGTCAGCCTACCCCCAAAACCCAAAGGGATAGAGCAGGGAGCGTTTGTTAAACAAAACACAAATGCTTCTAACTAGAAAACTAAGAGTAGTAATATTAAAGTAATTGGCAGGAAGGCGCTCAATACAGGTGACAAACACGCACCACGACAGAAAGACTCCAAATGACTCTACAACTAAAGAAAACTTAAAAACATTACTAACTTTAAGGTTCATATCATTTAAAAATTGCTGAAAAACGGAGTTTGTCTTATGTCCTGGGCAAGAGTACAGAGTTCCCGAATTATCGTAAAAGTTAAATGTTTCCAGTTACGGACTTTGAAATGGGTCATATCGGTTTGAAAAAGGTTTATATCGGTTGGATCCGAATTTCATATCGGTCCTGTCGAGGTCCATATCGGTTGGAGAGCCCGCACGCTCGCCAGAGTTTTGAGAGAGAACTCGGTAACGTGGTAACAAACAGGCCTCCTGCCGCATTTTTGTCCTCCGGAGCGTGTCGTCCGTTTTCAAGCAGAATTACGCTGCGCCGGTGTTCAGCGCTTGCAATACAGTCATCACCGCTACCGCGCGAGTTTTCAGGTCAGCATTTGGTTCATATTTCCCTGTTTTCCGGAGGCTCGTAATCACCGTCCTGGGGCCGTGTGACATCGTTTTCAGTTTTATCGGTGGGGGATCGCGTCCGTGTTAGTATAGTTTAACACTGTTAAACCAACATTGTTACTAAGTGTACGCTCATTTTCCGTAGGAGGCTGAGTGATCACATTAAAAACAAAGTACTTTTAAATCTACTAAATTAGGTAGTTAGATTTTGGATTATTCTTAATAATACATTAAAGTTTTCTAAAATATATAAGTCTTCTTACGTAAATTTAATTTATTCATATGTTTATACAAGAATCTCTATTTGATTCGTATATTCAACTCATTCATATCTGAAAATATCTTTCTTTTATTTAGTTTTACGTAATTAGATTAATATTGCAAAAGAATATTTTAAAGAAGTTTTTACTAAATTTTACTTTTTAACATTCCCATTACTCCTAAAAACCGACCACATTTCCCCGAAGATTAAATTACAAAATTATCAAACCTTTATTTACCAATTAGTTACCGAGCTGGAGAAGAGTTCACCAGACATAAGTGACGTCATGAAGCTACTACTCGAGATGAGACAAGAAAACAAAGATAAAACTAAAAAACTTGAACTTGAACTTGGGAAATACATTGAACTCTGTCATCAAACTATCTCCGAGTTAAGGAAAACTGTGGATTCACAGTCTGAGGCTTTGAACAAGTATAAAGACTTGTATGAACAACTTTTGTTCAAACATAAAAGGCTGCAAATTAAAATTGTTGAGCTGGAAGCCCGTCAAGACGAAGCTGAGCAATACTCTAGACTTAATACAATAGAAATCAATGGAATTCCTGAGAAAGAAAATGAAAATGTTTTCAGTCTAGTTTAACAAGTCGGAAACAGTCTAAACATACAAGTAAAGGAAGAGATGGTGGATGTCTGCCACAGACTTGGAGGGGAAAGTGGCGAAAGACCCCGAGGCATCGTAGTGAAGTTTACAAGAAGAACAGTCAAGGAAGAGTTTCTACAAAAAAGGAGAGTCAAGAGAAATCTGAATACGTCTGAAATTGGTTTCCCAAGCCCAGCAAGTGTCATCTATATAAATGAGAGCCTTACTCCTACAAAACGGCGGATATTCAACGAAGTACGATCGATCAAGAAAGAAAAAGGATTCACGTTCGTCTGAATACGGAACGGCAAGACCCTGGTCCGACCATCAGAAGGTGACAAGGTGTCAGCAGTGAGCAGCTGGAACGACGTGGAGAAGCTGAGGAAGCTGCCGGCAACAACAGGTTCGCCTCAAGCTCCAGGTAACAAACTCCTCACAGACAACAGTACAAACAGTTCATCATGTTCACCTAAATGAATAGTTTAAAAGAAACAAGTTTTAAAAATAGTTTGTTTACTACTATTGATAGTTCAGATTTAATAATAGTACATCAAAACACCCGTAGTTTAAGGTCTAATTTTGACGATTTTTTAGTGTTTCTTGAAAGTTTGAGAAGAAAGCCTGACATTATTGTACTAACAGAAATTTGGATAAGTGACAGTGAGGTGGGTCAGTACAATTTGCCTACTTTCTTGTTAAATGTTCAATGTAATAATAAGTACCGTGCGGGGGGCGTGGCGGTGTTTGTATCCGACCAATTGAATTGTGTACGTCAGGTTAAAACAACAATGGCGACGGCAGATGTACACCTTCACTTCAAACTTGAACGGGGCATAGCTGTTGATCTTTAACAGTTTACAGATTACAGGCGTTCTCAATTAATATGTTTAATGACGAATTTCAAAACACACTAAGCGGTATAAAATCTGCAAATTTTTTAGTGAAAGGGGATTTAAATATTAATTTGTTGGAAACATCTATTAGAAGTGTAGAGGACTATTTAATTTTGATGGCAAGTCATGGACTCAACTCACTTGTCAATGAACTACAAGGCTAAATAATCATTCAGAAACCTGTATAGACCATGTTTTTTGTAGAAGTAAGTTCGATAGTTCTGCTAAGTACACAGCAGAAGTCTTGAAGATAAATATAACCGATCATGGGATGACAGTTTTGGGTTTAAATATTAAAAATAATTGTATATCACGTATAACAAAAACTGTTTTGAACATGTTTCAGTAAATTTAAATACACTTAAATTACTTGTAAGCCAAGAAAACTGGTTGGAAATATACAACTGTACTTCAATATCCGATGCATTTGAAATGTTCCTGATTAAAATTCAAAGTTATGTTTCAGTCTCTACGAATTGTGTAAACGTTAGTAGTAAGTTTTTAAATCCCTGGGTCAATGCAAGTATTGTAAAAGCCGTTAAAGAAAAAAATAATTTGTACAAAAAAGTTGTTAAGCGGCCTAATGATGTGAATTTAAGAAATAGGTACAGGATTATTAACAACAGTTTAAAAGACCAATAAAGCGCACTAAACAATTGTATTATTCACATGTTATAGAGTCAAATAAAACCAATACAAAAAAACAGTGGAAAACTGTAAAGGAATTAGTAGGGGATAAAGTTAAAAACTCAGGTGTAATTCTGGTGAAAAAACCACAATGATATTACAACTTCAAACCCGAAAGAGGTGTCCAACATTTTGAATAATTTCTTTTGTTCAATTGCAGTAGACCTGAGACAAACAATAGAAGCAGAAAACACCAATCCCATTCGTATGAATAGTTGTCACCAAAATATCTTCCATACTGTGGCAATAAAAGACTCGATGTTTTTGTATCCGACTAATAACAAAGAAATAAGCAATATAATAAAACCTTTAAAAAATAACAAAGCTCCTGGTTTTGATAATATTACACCTGTTATCATTAAAGAAATATCCGAATCAATTACAGACGTGCTAGTTTATTTGATAAAATCTTAGCTTGTCGACAGGAGAGTTCCCAAAAATTTTAAAACATGCGGTAGTCACTCCACTCTTCAAAAAAATGACAGATCAGATCCTGGCAACTATCGACCTATTGCGTTACTTTCAATATTTTCTAAAATACTCGAAAAAGTTGTTAAGGTGAGGCTAGTGAATTTTCTTACAAAACATAGTTTTTATAGTAAAAAACAGTATGGGTTCCAAAGTAAGTTAAATACAAGTGCTGCCTTATTGGACTTCATGTCTCAGGTCTACACAGGCATGAATGAAGGAAAATTATGCGCTGGACTATTTGTCAACGTCATGACGGCGTTCGATACAGTGGATCATCGAGTACTTTTAAATAGAATGCATGACGCAGGCATCAGGGGAATTGCTTTGCAATGGTTTTGTTCTTATTTGACAGATAGAACCCAAGTAACTAGAGCTAATAAAACTTTCAGTGAAGTAGGTAAACTAGGTATAGGGATACCCCAAGGATCAGTTTTGTCTGGCCCTCTTTTTCTAATTTATATTAATAATTTGTGCAATGGTAATTTCAAGGGCAAGATTGTAGCATTTGCGGATGATACTGCTTTATTTTATAAAGCAGGCTCACTAGCACAAGTACAACTGAGTATGCAACATGATGTAAATGCTTTAAGATGGTGGTTTTCTAATAATTTCATAATAATGAGCCCTAAAACCAAATACTTATTATTTAACTTATGTTGAAAAGTATCCTTTATTTTACCTGTTAAATACCATGTTTTGAGTTGTCATTCTAATAATAATATAGTGTGTAATTTTTCAAACTTAGATCAGGTTGATAGTATTAAGTATCTTGGATTACTGGTAGATTCAAAGTTGAATTGGAAATCTCATATAGCTGAAGTTAAGTCTAAACTAGTGAAGTATGTTATACTTTTTTATTCTCTTAGAACGGTATGCTATACAGGATTGCTTAAACAAGTTTATTTTGCCTTTATAAATTCTAAAATTGAATACGGTTTAGAAATTTGGGGAGGAACTTATATTACAACCCTCAAACCAATTGTTACTCTGCAAAAACATTTCATAAGAATAATAAAATTTAAGAATAAAATGGAGAGTTCAGCTCCAATTTTTAGAGATTGAAATGTGTTACCGATAAAAAATCTGTATATCTATAAAGTATTAAAATCATTTTATAATCAAAGCAGCAGTTTTTACAATGCAAATTCACATTATAGTCAGAGAAGAATAAACGTTCAAGTTCCGAGACCCCATCTAACCTTGTTTAAAAAATTCTATCTTTTTTTAGGACCAAAGTTTTTTAATTGTTTACTAAGAAAATGTAAAATCAAAAATAAGTTTGTTAAAATGCTTCGGCATGTTTTGTTATTAGAAGAAGATGTAGACAGGTTTTACAACACTATAGTATGATCATTACACTTTTAAATTGTAACTTTATATTATAATTTACTTGAAAATCTGATCAACATTTCACATATATTTCCGTTTTATGTTACTTTTTTAGAAGTTAATCTAGTTATAGTTGTTTTAGAGTGTATCATTACGAGGATCTGGTAGTGCAGTCCTTTTTTTCGAGTTGCTGTTTCTTTATGTGTACTAGTGTAATTCCCGAACAGGTATTTTGTTACCTCGGGCTTTATTGTTGATTTTAGTTTAACATCTACTGTATGTAAAATGTACAACTGACAAAATAAAGACATTTTTCATTCAAAGTTCTTAATCTTGAAACTGATTGTAACATATACAGCACACGTAATTAATTACCACTAAAATAAACAAGATTTACACATAATGTAGCAATAATGGGAAAGGTTTAACAATGTTCCTCTTATCAAGAGACTGGAATCTGATGTTTTTACATATTTGACTCTTGAAAACTGGAATCATGTTCGTCAGAAGAGATCCAAAACATTGAAGAAAAGTTAAATATGACCTCTTTACATTATTCGACATCAGAGTCTCCCTGACTACAAAATATACTGTAATCTAGGAGAAGAGGTATTTACATTGTTTCATCAGGTACACAATTCAGTGCACTTCCAATTTCATACACGACCTCCAAGGACATAACGTAGGCTATAGTGAGAAGGGTTTAATCAATGTAAATGTAAAGTTTAGCCCCAGTTCACCTGTATAGGTATTACTCGCCTTCGGCTCGCTGGGGGCTACGCCCCCAGGCCCCCAAAGTAAACGCTTGCAAATTCGGGGATAAGCGGAATTCGGTGACTGGTTGAGTCCGGACATTAAGTAAATGACAAGGGATTTAAAAATTGACCTTTTTCATAGATTTTTTTCCGGATTCGTAAAAACTTTTGACTTTGAGGGCATTTTGCGGTTAAACCGTTAGAGATACGACAAAAAGTGGCTGGACCTGTCTTGTTGGAAATTTAATTTTGTCTTTCGATTGTGCCCTCAGATCTGATCTACGACCTATGGTTTAGCCAGAAATGAGCTCGGGAGAAAAGTCTGCACGGGTCAGCTATCTTGAATTGTTTAGTATAAACATAATAAAAACCGACCTCAAGGCAGTATTTTAAGTCGAACAGGGGGTTTAATATCACCAGGAGACTATCTAGTCAAGGCGAGAAATTCCCTGGGTGGGTGATTAATGTTAAGGAGGTTAAGACAAGAGGGGGTTTAATTTCGTCAGGATATTGTCTGGTCATATGAACAAATTCCCAGGGGGGGTTAACGTTACCGGGGGATAAGTCTCCAGGGGGTTATCTGGTCATACCAGGATCTTCCCAGGGGGGGGGTTAAGAGATTTGGTGACTGGTAAAATTCGGACATGAGGTCATGGCAGGAAATTCCCTGGGGGGTTTAATGTTACCAGGGGGGTTAACACATCAGGGGGTTGAATGTACAGGAGGTTATCAGGTCATACCAGGAAATCCCCGGGGGGGGGGGGTTAATATTACCGGGGGTTAATGACACACTTGGGCCTTTTTTAGAGGGTATTGTGTCTGTGAACATAATAAATATTCCTCTGTCCCTATCTACTATTGACGCTTAGCTAACGCTCAGCCAACTCCCGAAGTCACTGAACCTTTTCTGTAGATCACGTGATTTCCTAAATCCCGTTTAAAATTTGTTTTGAGTTACGACCAACCGTTTAGCCGCTATCAAGCCCGGAATGTAAATTTTTAGGCGAAAATGTCCAATATTTTCACTTAATCGCGTTTTGCGGTCAAACTAAGGGAAATATAGTAAAAAGTCACTGGACCTTTTTTGTAGGTCATCTTATTTCCTAAATAAAACGTTAGTCTTATTTTGACCTCCGACCAATGGTTTCGCCGCTATCGACCCCAAAAACAAAAGTTTCGCGTAAAAGTTACAACAAAATTGTACATAATCACGTTTTTCGGCCAAACCAATCGAGATAGGGCAAAAGATTACTGGACCTTTTCTGTAGATCGCGCAATTTGCTAATTTGATGAGTCAATCAGATTTGAGCTACGACCAACGGTTCGGCCGCTATCGGGCTTGAAAACATTATTTTTATCGAAAAAATCTCTGGAATTTCAAATGTTCGAGCGTTTTGTCGCTTAACCATGGAAGATAGAGCAAAAAGTCATTAGACCTTTTTTGTAGTTCACTTCATTCCTGACCATGAATTTTCCGTCAGATCCGAGCTAGCTCCAACGGTTCGCCCGCTATCGGGCTTACAAAAAATGCCTGCAGGGGTGAAGAATGCGCGATTTTTTGGGAATTTTTTTGAGGGGTTGAAAATGAAAAATTCTCACTTTTCGGGATTTTCCTGGTGGTTACACGTGGAAAGCTATCTGTGTACCAAATTTCAAGTCTCTAACTCATCTGGAAGTAGGTTAGAATTAGTATACGTGAGTCAGTCAGTCAGTCAGTTACACATGCGGAGATAGAGCAAAAATCCACTTGACCTTTTTTGTAGATCACTCCATTCCCGACTAACGATTTTTTCTCAGATCCGAGCTAGCTCTAACGGTTCGCCCGCTATCGGGCTTCAAAGAAAAGCCTGCAAGAGTGAAAAGTGCGAAAGTTTGCCAATTTTTTTGAGGGGTTTAAAAGTAAAAATATCCGGTTTTCAGACTTTTCCCGGTGGTTTGAAGGTAAAAGCTACGTGCGTTCAAAATTTGGTGTTTCCAGCACTTCTAGAAGTGGGTTAGAATTTCGTATACCCTATCAGTCAGTGAGTTACATATGCGGCTGTATATATTAGGGATAAATAAACAAGCTAGCACTGAGCTCGAAAGGCGATAAAATAATTGTTCTATAAAATAAGATTGATACAATACCGTATGGTTATAAAAAAGAAACAAAAATCTGACATATTATATGAATTAAATAAACTGTTTAAAAAAAATTAAAAATAACCTTTGCTAACGCTCAGCCAATTCGCGATGTGCTCTATTAGCCACTTACACTAGTCACTGGTTTACGAATTAATATAAATTCAATATGAAACTGTTATTAATTGTACCAATTCTATTCGGAAAAAATAAAAAGCCCTTAAAATTGCCAATTCACAAAAAAGATTTTGCCATTGAGAGCGTATAACAGGCTTACGGCAAGGTATACGACAAAAAGCTACTGAACCTTTTTTGTAGATCCTATTAATGGCTATTTAATAAATTGTGTAAGTTTAAGCTAGGATAAACGGGTTAACCAATATCGTCTCCAGTAAAAACATTTCCACCTCAAAATGACAAAATATTAGCATTTATTGGCCAAACCGATAGAGATAGGGCAAAAAGTCACTGGACCTTTTTTGTAGATCGTCTTATTTTGTATTAAAATCCGCTTTTTAATTTACCCTAACTTTAAAGATTTTGCCGATATAGAACCCAGAAACAAAATTATGAAGTAAAAACTTGAAAAAGCGACACATTTAAATGCGTTTTCCGGCCAAACCATTAAGGATAGGGTAAAATGTTACTGGACCTTTTTTGTAGATCGCGCCGTTTCCTAAATCCCATTGAAAATTTGTTTTGAGCTGCGACCAACGGTTCGGCCGCTATCGAGCCTGGAAGGTAAATGATTAAGTGAAAATTGCGAAAATTTTACACATAATTGCGTTTTGCGGCCAAACCAATAGAGATAGAGCAAAAATCCACTTGACCTTTTTTGTAGATCACTCCATTCCCGACTAACGATTTTTTCTCAGATCCGAGCTAGCTCTAACGGTTCGCCCGCTATCGGGCTTCAAAGAAAAGCCTGCAAGAGTGGAAAGTGCGAAAGTTTGCCAATTTTTTTGAGGGGTTTAAAAGTAAAAATATCCGGTTTTCAGACTTTTCCCGGTGGTTTGAAGGTAAAAGCTACGTGCGTTCAAAATTTGGTGTTTCCAGCACTTCTAGAAGTGGGTTAGAATTTCGTATACCCTATCAGTCAGTGAGTTACATATGCGGCTGTATATATTAGGGATTAATGTTACACATAACGTAGCTATAGTGAGAAGGGTTTAATCAATGTGAATGTTGAGTTTAGCCCCAGTTCACCTGTATAGGTATTATTAATGTTACACATAAAGTAGCTATAGTGAGAAGGGTTTAATCAATGTGAATGTTGAGTTTAGCCCCAGTTCACCTGCATAGGTATTATTAATGTTACACATAACGTAGCTATAGTGAGTAGGGTTTAATCAATGTGAATGTAGAGTTTAGCCCCAGTTCACCTGTATAGGTATTATTAATGTTACACATAACGTAGATATAGTGAGAAGGGTTTAATCAATGAGAATGTTGAGTTTAGCCCTAGTTCACCTGTATAGGTATTATTAATGTTACACATAACGTAGCTATAGTGAGAAGGGTTTAATCAATGTAAATGTAGAGTTTAGCCCCAGTTCACCTTCCTCTTAATGCAGTTTCTGAAAACTGTCGCTGTTCCATACTTAAATCGTGGATTCTGGAGTCAATCGTCTGAAGAGATCTTAAAGAATCCAGGGCAAAGACGCTCAAAGGACGTGATATCTTTACATCCTGTTGATAATAAATTACACTAGATATACCTTTATTTACCTATATTACACTAAATAATGTAGTCCGAGTGTTAATGTATTCTAAACTATGAAAATTTAATAAACCGGACTAAGTTAAATAAGACACCTTTTAGTTTAATAACTCAAATATGCAATGCTCTTTTAAACAAAAGATTTCCAATGTCTTATGTACTACTCGTACTTAAACTTTACTCTCAGTCACTCATTAAGTAATTAAAATAATGTACTGTTTCTACCAATATCCTTGATGAGTATAAAATGCAACAAAAACCCTTATTTTCTCCATTGAAACCCAAGAATGTATAATATTTTGAATGAAATAAAAACTAAACTTGAAAAACGATATTAAATCATTGTTTAATTGGTCAGTGGTACAATATTTCTCAATGTAAAATAGTACAGTTTTCATGTAAAATTTTCTTCACATTGAAACTTTATTACTAATGTAATTCATAGTCATTTATTCAACCATGACTTAACATTAAAAGTTAAAGTTTTTTCTTAAAGTTCTATATTAATTTATATGTAATGGAATAAAACAATTTGCAACAATCTATTCAAGAGTTAAATTACCAATAATAATAAACTCCCTACCTCTGCAGTATATAAAGGTCCTTAGCTGAGAACGTATCCGTAAAATGTACTAATAAAAGACATGTTAACTGAATAAATAATGGAGATTGGAAGGGAATCTCCCTTCTCTGTACTTCATCGTACTTCAGGTAGGAATACACTTAGGGTTCAATAGAAGGTGACTAGCAAACATAACACAACAAATGATTATCATTTGCTTATCTGAGAGAAGTTATATACATTAGAATACAGCTTTATATCTGTACGTTATCTTGTCTCGTGAGTACATTATGTACTACAGTTACCATCCATAATATAGGTCGACCAGAACAATACATTATACAGCGAAACATTTCTTGGAACCCCAGATGAAAATTAAGAAATTCTGATGAAACGTGCACAACTCTGAACCGTTGCAAAACAAAAAAAAATCAACTGTAATTATAATTAAGCAATGAAAGGATTCTAGTAATCGTTACTTGACAACGGTTGGAAAGTTTCACATCTCTTACCTATATGCTATGCAACTGGTCCAGAAGGGAATATAATTTCAACTGTATCTCTAAATCACAGGGCACTTATACCCATGACATTTCATAAATTTAAAAGCGAGGCATATTACTATTGCGTTTCTGTAAACATAACAATAAGTATAATGTTGAGTTTAACTTCAATTCACCTTCTTCTTACACGCTACATTATAAATCTGATATTTTTGCAGACTTGTCTCCTTAAATATAGAGTCTTTAGGGATGTAAGTATAATTATTGGCAACGAAGAACCTAGTACGAAATCTGCATCTTGTCGTCATCAGTGATACTCAGACTACATAATATAGTACAATTTAGGTAAATAGATATTTTCATTGTCTCATCAGGTGTATAATTGAGTGCACTATGACGTTAACTGACACGATCCCAAAGCCCGGTGAAGTAACCGAGCCTTCTACAAACGCAGCTATGGTGGGAAGGGTTGATTCACTGTGAATATCGAGTTTTGCTCTAGTCCACCATCCTCTTACGTACAGCATCAGAAATCTGATGCTATCTAAGACTTGACTCTTGAAGCTTTGCCATCAGAGACAGCTAGACTACAAAATTCAGTTTAATCCAAATGAAATTGCAATCAGAACTTCTATATAGATCAAATTACTCTTATTTTCGATGATAAATAACCTTTAAACCTATAGTAAGCATTGACCGAGCGATAAAACTGAGTATAAATCATATATCTTCTCAATACGAAGTAATTTTATCGTTAATGGACACTTTGAGTTCAGAGTTTGATCTATGTGACCGGATGTAATTTATCTGTTCGCGACTCTCGGTTCGGTTTAAGGCCTTCACCTCACTGTTGTGCTGAGTTAGAGGGAGTTTGATTAATTACACACCCAAGGTTGGTTCTATATTTCTCTTCTATACAAGTCTACTATTATCTACTAATATTTCTCTACTGCTATATACGACTGTTTCTCTACTAGTATTTACTATTAATTTCTCGACTACAGGGGTTTTCAAACTTTAATGATTTCAAAACTCGAGTAATACATTATAGATTTTAGTTATGAAGGCATTCGATGTGTTTACTCTTTTGCTTATTAATATTAGTTGCCTATTAAATAAGTACCAATCAGATATGTTTTTAGGAAATGTTTCGTTAATTCTCAGCCAAGGTATTATATGCGATTATTTTAATTCGCTACAACACGATGTAGCTAATATGCAAAGTACTTTTCCAATGCATATTTCGTCTGTCTTCTATTAGTTAACTGATAAGGGTGTACATCCCTGTCTTATCGCCAATCGATGGCCTGATCGACAATCAGTCTAAAGTCTCTTGAAAGGTGATCTACAACTCATTTTAGTAGTAGCGATAAAATGAACCTCTCAGTTTATAACTAACCATGTCCTATAGAAAAACATTTAATTTAGTTACCAGTTTTAGAAAATAAATAACTATTTTCTCATAAACAACGACAGGTAATACTTTGCTGTCACAGTGACTGAGTAAATATGTACATGGAACAACGGCGTTCGTAAACATACGGAATTGGAGTTAAATATGCGGTGGTAGAGAATTTGTTTGTAATGTATTGAAAACTAGTTGATGACAGTTATTGATTAATGAAAACTTAGTAGGTGTTAGTGAACATTAATTGAAGTAAATATGTACAGTACACACGGAAATGGTATCCAACTACTCTAGCATAGTGCGTAGTGAGCAGTGTATGAAGTAAATATGTACAGTACACAAGGAAATGGTATCCAACTACTCTAGCATAGTGCGTAGTGAGCAGTGTATGAAGTAAATATGTACAGTACACACGGAAATGGTATCCAACTACTCTAGCATAGTGCGTAGTAAACATTGTTTGAAGTAAATATGTACAGTACACACGGAAATGGTATCCAACTACTCTAGCATAGTGCGTAGTAAACATTGTTTGAAGTAAATATGTACAGTACACACGGAAATGGTATCCAACTACTCTAGCATAGTGCCTAGTGAGCAGTGTATGAAGTAAATACGTACAGTACACACGGAAATGGTATCCAACTACTCTAGCATAGTGCGTAGTGAGCAGTGTATGAAGTAAATATGTACAGTACACACGGAAATGGTATCCAACTACTCTAGCATAGTACGTAGTGAGCAGATTTTAAATATTTTGAATTGTTTTAAGCCTGACGATTATTTATTCAAGCGTAGAGATTACAGCAAAATTTACTCAATATTTTTGTATCAAGCAATTTGAATTAAGGTGTACTATTGACTAACAAAATTTCAGTCTTCAATTCCACCCAAATTATAAGTAAACTAAATAATGTTTAATTGTAAATTTAAGGTCTTATATATCAAATTGATCAATATTTCTGATTTGCTGACACGTTTTCATGGTTCTAACTGTGTTATCAGAACTTTTAACTATTTTAAAACCAGCAAACTTGTGTTAGTCATGAAGTATAGATTAGTCTACTAGTAAACATAAGAATTAATTTATTTATAATCTTATACATTCTATTGTTTAGGTATTAAAACAATTCTAAGTTTTATAAATTATTTTATATGGACCTAATTCAATCAAAGATGAAACAAACGTAATAATTAGCTACAATTAGTTAGATAACAGAAGGTTATATACTGTAGACAAATTTAATGTACAAAATCGCACTTTATATCGTGGATGAAGCTCAATGTAGTGTGGAGTTTGTGTAGGGAGTTGTCCACTTAATTAGTAATAAGGCTATGTAATAAGTGATCATAAAAATACATTGTAGATATATCTTTGTAAAATATCATAAACATCTTTAAACGAACTTTACTTTTGTACTATTGTGATTTACATCTGTATCTTTGGCGAACTACGACAGATAAAATACACCTTGAGGAGCTAGCGAAAAAATTCTCACCGTGGGAAAAGCTTCGTAACACCTGAAGGAAATAATGGCACAAATAGGATATTGTGAGTCAAGTATTCACGGTGATACGTCATATCCGAAATTTACGTTTCTAAGATAGAATAAAGTTGTACAAAAGTGTAAGAAATTACATTACATGTCATCATTAAGTCCATCAATCAGAAGATAACATAAATAAGGTTCACACCGGTTTTCTTTAGAGACATTACAACAATATATACTGAAGAAGGAAGTTAGTAGTCCGCATCTGTGCGGTGAGTAAAGAGAGAGCAGGATTGGTGAAGTCTCTGACCCACGACTAATTCTTAGGGCATGAAACCCTCAATCGCAATCAAAATTATATACATTTGTTGTATTTATTTTTTATTTCAAAGGTAAACAAAGTCAAAGTGACCGTGAATATATATATATATATATATATATATATATATATATATATATATATATATATATATATATATATACTGTAAGTCTGTTTAAGAGAAACGAAAAAATCCCAATTTATTTCTAGCTTTAGAGTGAACTTTTTAAGTGTACCTTTTTTATTTCATACTAATTTATAAACCTTAAAATAAGGATTATATGGTAGAAATTAGTTTAAAACGAGCAACAAACAATTTCCGAAAGATTGTTGCCGCCGAATTATTCTCTTGAAACAACAACTTAAAAAATTACTTTTTAAAAACAAAACTAATTATCTAGTTTTTTAACTATCGCCTTTTTGGTAATCACACGAACGTACTTACACCAGTCCTGCATGTATGAACAAATCTACTCTCGATTATTGAGACACATTATCTGCAAACTCCTGTTAGTTCATCTAAATCCATATTAAGATTATTACTATCTAACTTGAGCATATGCGCGTAATTCTTGTAAAGATAATGACACAGTTGTTTAAACTAATTATAAGAATCAACTGTGTCCATTATACAAAAAAAAAATATTATAACATTAATAATATGTAAATAGTAAATAACATTCTCTGCATTATAATGAGCCGTCGTTCCTTCGCATCAGAGTGTCTGTTTGCTTGATAACTCTTGACAGAAAGTTCCTTGAGGTTTAAGATTTAGAACAATGGTTTCTCTTATTCCAAGAAAGATTACTAACTGTTTTGGGGTCATAATGTTTGCAAAGTAACGAGTTCTAGAACGTTTATCTTCTTCTTATGAGTAGTCATTGGTAAACATACAGAGTATTTAAATGTTGAGCTAAGCTCCAGTTTAACTTCCTGTTATTGCAGCTTCTAGTATTTGACACTGTCTCAGACTTGACTTCTGAGCCGTGTTCGTCTGCAGACAACCAAAATGTCAGTAACTACTCGTACGAAGCTGAATACAACCTTTACACCATTCGGACATTAGAGACACCTAGAAATAGTGGCATTGTCTCATCACATGCACAATTACGTACAACAAGATGTCACGATCTCTATGCACGGTCGAGCAACCGAGTTTTCTACACATAACGTATCTATGTTATGAAGGGTTGAATCAATTTGAATGTTGAGTTAAGCTTAAGTTCACCTAGAGAATAAAAGGTTATTCAGTCATTAAAAGCTCAAACTAACATAAATCAATCTATTAAATTGGTTTCGAAATGCAAGGTACTATAAATAGGTGAAGTGGCAGTCTCATTATCTCAATTGAGCACCTCATATGTCTCATTGTGAGAAATTACGGTTGAGAAGAAGAAGAATTGTTCTTTTATACTCCTATTACTAACAGCTTTAAATTAATAGATTTAAAGAACTTGCTAAAGGCATAATGATAAACATAAATTAAAATCTTTATATATAGTTTTAAATTCAGGATTAATACAAAGTTACCACTTCAAAAGTAATAATTCTAGGTCAACATTGTGTGTGGTTGAACTCTAGCAGGGGAGGAATGATTAGAGTAGCCATTACCAATAAATTTTGCTGGTAACTTCTACCTGTGTAATATTTAATAACTGTGTAAATACTAAAACAGAAAAATAAATTATCTTTTTAATTTTATGTAATTTGTATGTGGCATATTTAAATATTGTTTTGTTCATTAATTACAAAAATATACTTTCTGTTAGTAGATAAAAGGTTGTTTTTATGTATGACTTATCTCAAAGTATCAAGTTAATGTTGCACTATTTAAAATTGAAGAGTATGCTTACTTTACCAATCTAAAGTTAAGCTATGTTTGACTGGCTTCTTCATTAATGATAAAAATATTGATATGTTTGTTTCATTAAAAATTCTTTTAAATTTATGATTTTTGATGGATTTAGCTTTTTCACAAATATTTTTTGCTGTCGGAAAGACCAGGTGCCTGTAATCTGAGACGATAATCTTCATATGTTAGCCTTGGTACATAAATTTTCATACAATTAGTTCCTTAATTTCCGTTTAAACTATCAAAGCAAACTAACCTCCTCCTCAAACATAATGCAGGAGATCCCAGTCTGTAATGTTTCACTAATATCACTGGTTCGTTGGAAATCAGTGAGTTGTTAGAGCAAAATGGAAATAATAAATTGTATTTAGGAGCCGTAAGGAGATGCACAAGCCTTTTGGTACACGGAACTTTACATTGGGTATGTGGTATATACAAAAGCACTGTCAAAAACCTCTTGATTCTTATTTGGTTTAATATTATTTCAAACCGAACTGTCTTATCATAAACTTATTTATTATTTGTAGTGCGACAAAGGTTTCAAGGTTATTCAACTACTACCATGGCTCCAGCGATTTGATTCTCGAGAACCTTTGTTGCAGGGTACATTTTCCAGTTCTTGCAGTGCTCTTTTAAGACGACATACACTCACATTACACCTAGTGTTCTATCGCTTAGTTTCTGGCACGAATATTTTATTGTTATTTTGTCGCTACATCCATATAATTTCTTTTTTCTTTTCCATTACAGAAGGGATGAGCAAATACATTCTGTAGTGTAACTGCACCTAAATTACCATTCTGATGGATACAAAAATGCAAATTGGTAGGATTTACAGCTTTTTTACGGAACTATCTTTGTTTGCCAGTCAATAAGGTTTTTTTTCTTCTCTCAACCTTAAACGAGGTAAAACACTTTACACATTAATTATTCGTCACCGAGTGATCCTAAAGCTTAAATAAAATAGTAAAGCAGCGAAATGTACTTTAGAATCAATATTAGCTGGTTCTAAATTTTCAAGTCTCTTTAACGCAAACTATTATAGAAGCGATAATAGTAAACCCTTGCTAAAATATGTTTTGTACGAGATCCAAATCCAATCAATTGTAGTTAGTTCTAAATGTTCAAGTATCTTTAACCTTCCATCAGGTGCTAACGGAGGTTTCCTCCAGGTTCGCGAATAATGGATATTATAGTCGTTTAAACTGTTTTTATTTGTTTAAATATTCACACTGATTTAATTACAATGTAATATATTCATTTTTAGAATTTAAATAAAAATTACTCTCTTATATAATAAATTCTCCAAATAAGAATTTCGATATTAAAAAAAAATGTTATTGTATAATAACAACATGATTTATTTTAAGGAATAATGCAATTAATTGTAAAAATGTTTAACCTTCTGTAAAAATATATGGAAATTAACTTAGTTTTGAACTTCTCACAAAAACAACTTACTTCAATTCTTGAGATATTATACAATTGTAATGTCAATTATTATTCTAAAATCAAAATTTATCCTTTACTAAACATTTTTTAACAATACATAAAGTTTCAACACATTTTCCTTCTGGTTCTTATAACGACAATGTTCACTCCATAAACAGTACTGAAATGTTCCCATGCACACGGGTACTGTACTGACAAGTCTCTCGTTTTCATTCTCCATTTCACAAAGTTCTAATAAAATATATTGTAAAACTTAAAAAGAAACCATCACAGGTCACACATTTAGGCGCACACGGATTATTACTCCATAAAAACTAAACACTATAAGGCGCTCACGGAGATTTCGTCCAAGCACTACAAACACAACATCGGGCGCTCACGGAGGAATCGTCCAGTCTCGTACGGAAGTAGACCTCATACTGACAGATTTTGACAAAGATAAGCGGGAGGCTATTGTTTCGCTTCTCCGAAAGATGCTCGTGAAGTACACTGCGGGAAACGACTGCCAACATCAGAAAAGTAGTACTATTTTTAATAATAAAAAATACACGGAGGAAAACTCCGTTTAGCGCCCGATGTAGGGTTAAGCCAAACTATTATAGAAGCGATAATAGTAAACCCTCGCTAAAATATGTATTGTACAGGATCCAAATCCAATCAATTGTAGTTAGTTCTAAATTTTCAAGTATCTTTAAGCCAAACTATTATAGAAGCGATAATAGTAAACCCTCGCTAAAATATGTATTGTACAGGATCCAAATCCGATTATTTATCATAGTTAATATCAAAACATTTACCACGATGCATATACCTACAAGAAGATATGAGTAGTTTAATGTAATTGGTATTTTAATTACTAAAACAATATTGATGTCGTCATCGTTGGACTCCCCCTCACCATTACCATATAATTAGCCGCTGAATAGTCAGTACTTAATAAGAGAAAAATAAATCTAAATAACTCGTTCTTAAACCCCTTCTCTGGCACTTTTCGATGGAGAAAACAAACCAAATTATTTAAATTTTCCCACTAAATAAAATTAATGTCGCAACGGATATAAGATTAAAAGGAAAAGGTAAATCATTATTGTTGTAAATAAATAGTCAGAGGATTAATAATCAAGTTAATGTTTATTAATTAGCAAATATACACATTAAGCACACCGACAATGTAACACGTGGAAGACGTACGGAAAAGAATAATAATAATATTTATCTATAACAGCTGTTGTAAAAGTTGGCGCATGCGCACGTTGATTTCTTTGCTGTCGTAGTGTGTGTCTGTGTGAACCACCAATACACGCGGGTATTGTCAATTATTTATAACACCCCTCCTCAATATCTGCGTGGATCGGTTACTTCAGACCCAAGGTCCCACAATGTTGCTAGTGTTTGATTGATGGTAGTGATTTCGTGAAAATATCGGCTACCATTTCGTCCGTCGGTATATGTTCCACCTTGATCTGGCCTTCTTGCACTTTCTCTCGGATGAAGTGATGACGAATGTCTATATGTTTTGTCCGGGGGTGAAACATAGCATTTTCTGACATCATTTTGGCACTCTGATTGTCGCAAAGAATTGTGCCGTCGATTGACTCCGTTGCTCCCAATTCAACCAGTAGACGATTCAGGAATATTGATTCCTTTGCAGCCTCGCCCAGCCTGTCAATTTTCGGATATTTCCATCAAAATGCAGGGAATGATTGGCTGTCCCTTTGAGGTATCTCAAAACCTTTTTAGCCGAACCCCAGTGATGATCGGATGATTTGTCGTTGAATTGTGCGAGCACACTCACGGTGTATGCTATATCCGGCCTCGTACATACCGCCAAGTACATCAATGAGCCTACCAGCTCTTTGTACGGATGATTATTTGAAGATTTTCCTTGGTCTTCTGCTGTTCCCTCGATTTTTGTACTTGGACTCGCTGGTATTTCCACCGGGTTACAGGAATCCATTCCAAATTTCTTCAAAATTTCCAGAACGTATCCTCTTTGTCCCATTTTGATCCCGTTTTGTTGATCAATTTCGATGCCTAAGAAATATTTGGCTTCTCCAAGGTCTTTGATGCCTATTTCTTTATTTATTTCATGTTTTACGTGATCCAGCAGCGCCTCATTGTCCGCAAATACCAACATATCATCTATCCAGACAGCAATTACGATGATATTATTTTCGTGCTTTGCAGTGAATAAACACGGGTCTGATACCGTCGGTTGCAATCCAATTTTTCTTAAAATTTTGGTTAAATGGTCGTACCACATTTTCCCTGATTGCTTTAACCCGTAGATAGCCTTCTTCAAACTGCATACTTGGTTCTTTTTCTTCAATGCTTTCTGCATCTCCATAGCTGCTTTGTACGTTTTCGAATCACGTCTTTCAGTTCGTACGATGTCATTCACGGCCTCAGCTAGCCCCTCAGGCAGTTCCATGTACAGCTCTTCCTTGAGCTCACTGTTCAAATATGCCGTCTTGACATCCCAATGCTGAACTTTGGTATTCAACCCTGCTGCTAATGCCATCGCAGTTCTAATCGACTCGAATCTTGCCACCGGAGCAAATGTATCGTCGTAATCAAATCCTGGTCGTTGAGTAAACCCTCGTGCGACGATGCGCGCCTTTCTGCGCTCGATTGTACCGTCTGGATTTAATTTATTCTTGAGTACAGTTCGTGTACCGATGACGTTCTTGTTTTCCGGCCTTGGCACTACTTTCCAAGTCCCATATTCGAGATGTGACTTCACCTCGTCCATGATAGCACGCTTCCACAGCTCAGCGTCATCTCCAGTTAATGCTTTATCTGTTTGCACGTCGGCATTGAACACTAACTCCTCGAAGATGTGCCTATCTTCGTTGTTGCATTCATCAGAATCGCAGGAGTCTTTTTGCTCGCGGTGTATCTTTCCAACTTGCACAAAGGATGATTCTAACGGCTTTTTAAAAACACGACCTTGCTCGTCGTCAATGAATACGTCGTCGTCACCAGTATCCATATCTTTTCCGCGGCCTGATCCAATGCTAGAGACACTTTCGGGTCTACGATACTTTCGTGGACGGCCTCGGCTGCCGGTCCGTATCTTAGAAGGTCTGCCGACTCTTTTTCTACTGATGATGAAGATCTCCCCGTTTTCCTGCTCGTTGACGATTTCTTTTTCTTCTTCTTCTTCGAATTCAAGTGGATCCAATTCGACCTTCGCGTAGATTATCTCTGGCTTGTCCTGAATTTTCGATTGTTGATTCTCAAAATTTTTATTTTTTATCGACTCTTCCAGTGGATCAACGTTGGCTCTCGATGACCCCATATTCTCGTCAAAACGTACATCTCGGGTCACTACCGTTTTTCCAGTATCCAGCCGCACTCTGTACGCTTTTGATTCCAGGTCGTATCCTATGAATCTACCTGCAGCAGCTCTCGGGTCCATTTTTCCAAGTCCGACTGTTTTATCTAACACGTACGCTCTCGAACCAAATATACGCATGTGTTTGAGGTCCGGCAACTTGCCGTGCCAAATCTCGTACGGGGTTTTTCCACCAATACATGTACTTGGACAGCGATTCCTGATATAATTCGCCGTCGCAATGGCTTCAGCCCAAAATGATTCTGGCATCCCGGTCTCGATCAGCATGCATCTGGCTGTATCCAGTAGCGTTCGGTTCTTCCTCTCCGCTACACCGTTCTGCTCAGGTGTGTATGGCGCTGACAGTCTTCTCTGGATCCCCTCCTGCTTCAGATACTCGTCGAAATCTCCATTTCGGTATTCCCGACCGTTGTCCGACTGTAAAAATTTAATTTTTCGGCCAGTAAAGGTCCCAACAAAATTTTTATATTCTTTGAACTTACCGAGTACTTCGGATTTCTTCTTCAAGAAATACACCTCGCACCACGTACTGTAGTCATCGGCAAACGTCACCATGTACTTCGATCCGCCGTTGGAATTTGCCCTCATTGGCCCGCAAACGTCGGTATGTACAATCTCTAGTGGCACTCTACTCCTGTCAACCCTTTCTGTGAACGGTCTGGCAGCCTGCTTACCGCGACAGCAAACGTCGCATACTGTTGCTTTGCCCTTGAACGACAAATTTATCCCGGTTGCCAGCTGCTCATCAAATAATTTATTGACTGCATCCATGTGTATATGCCCAAGTCTCCTGTGCCAAATTTTCGGTGAAATTTTTGCCCCCTTTCTAAAAGGTTTTTGACTTGACGTGTCCTCAGAATTTGCTTGCGCTCGCGTAACCACCTGCGCATGTTCAGTATTTTCTTCTCTTACAAAGTACAGGTCTCCCAGTCTATCGGCGATAATCACGGTTTTGCCATCTGTATTACGTACCTCAGCTAATTTGTCATTGAAGATTACTGTATTACCTTTGTCAGTAATCTTCGATACCGACATCAGATTAGTTCTTAATTCCGGTACATACAGTGTGCCATGCAAGTTCGCGGTTGAAATAACTCCACCACTTACATTTATCTTGGCTACGCCCTTTATATTTGCATTTGTCGATGCTTCTGTTGCCAACTTGAGCACCGAATCGCACGTCACCGTATCTTCAAGAATATCCTCGTCGCCGCACATGTGAGTTGTGCATCCACTATCCAAAACACCACTTGGATTGGCTACGACCTTGAACATTGTTGACCTCTTCTCGGTTCAGTTCCGAGATGTAAAAATCCTGTGCTACCCTAGCACTTCCTTGTGTTGATCTTCCATCCTCCTTTTCGGGACAATTTTTGGCAAAATGGCCAACCTTGCCGCATTTGAAGCATTTTCCCTTGAAATTACCTTTTTCGCCGCCGCTGCTACGTCTACCAAAATTACGTGTTCTGGATCTGGCCATGAATGCTTTGTCTTCGGCGTCTTGTGAATCACCTACCCTGGCCAAACATTCATTTAAGATTTTTATCTTGAGCTCTTCCGGCTTTGGCAATTGATCACGACTTTCGATTACGCATCTAAAATTCTCAAAACTTGGTGGCAAACCGTGCAGTATCATAGTAGTTAACAGATCTTCATGAATCTCGATATCCATTTACGCCAATTTGTCAACTACGTCGAAGAAGTTGTCCAGGTACTGGTGTATACTTTCCCCTCCTTCACCTTGTGCACGAACAGCGACTTCAATAACGTGGCTTTCCTTGCCGGCCCTTTTGACGCGTAGATCGTTTCAAGTTTCAGCCACAGCTCACGAGTTGTCTTACAATTTTTAATATTTTTTCAACTCTGATGGCGCCATCGCCAAAATGATGCTTGCCTGAGCTGATTGATCTCCATCTTCCTACTTGACTACAGCGCTTCCATTTTCAACACTTTCTGCCGGTTTCTGGAGACTTCCATCGGCATACGGCCATAATTTCTTCTGAATCAGCAATGCCCGAATCTGAATTTTCCATGTGTCGTAATTGTCCTTCGACAGTGCTTGTATATTGCTACTTGTACCAGCCATCCCTTTTAGGTTATACAAACCACTTTTTAACACAACGTGATACACACACTTAATTTCACTTTTACTGACTTTTATTAACTTTTAATGCCCAACGCTATCACACAAACGTTACTGGGCCCATAACCTGTTGTAAAATAAATAGTCAGAGGATTAATAATCAAGTTAATGTTTATTAATTAGCAAATATACACATTAAGCACACCGACAATGTAACACGTGGAAGACGTACGGAAAAGAATAATAATAATATTTATCTATAACAGCTGTTGTAAAAGTTGGCGCATGCGCACGTTGATTTCTTTGCTGTCGTAGTGTGTGTCTGTGTGAACCACCAATACACGCGGGTATTGTCAATTATTTATAACAATTATAAACCTGTACTTCAGTAAAATATGCGTAGAAGCAACCGTAGAGTGTAGTCTCTTCCTTTCAAAAAACAAAATCCCTATAAGCATACCTAATAGCATCATCTTTTATTTTCTGATTATATCCATAGTTCATACTTCATATAAAATGTACGTATTAATTTGTTGTAGGATATTGTTAATTCTTCATATAAAATTTACGTTTTAGTTTTGTTTGGGATGTGAAGTGTGGTGCCAAATATTATATTGTATTTAATTTCAGGTTCCAACTACACCTGATTTTTACACTATCTTCGGTGTACCATGTTAAAAAAATATTTTTCTAACTTGTGTGGTTTAATATGTTACAGTACATTAAAACTTCGTGCCATATTTGGACTTAAGTTTATTTGATAAAAGAAGGAAAAACAAACAATTGAATATCAGTCAAATGCAAGGATTGTTGTAAAATGTCAACTAAAGTTGAAATTTGATAATATTGTGTATCACGTACCCATGAATGAGATAATTTAAGGTATCAAGGCTTGTAGAAAGGTATAAATGTGAGAAACAATTTCGAGCTGACAACTCCCGCGGCTGTGTCGCTCCCTAGTAATTGCCTGCAATTTACACTCTCAGCGCTCTAAAATTATCCGGTTATGGTTTTTGCAGTCACTCTATCACGAAAATGGTGTGGAATGTTTTTAATACCACCATAATATTACATTCTAGAGTCTGAAGAAGGTATGGTGTGGGGTGAGAAACGATTTCAAGTAGACAACTCCCTCGGTGGTGATGTTGCCGCCGACTGCCTAGTTTCGTCCTCCTCAGTGCTCTTGTCCTAATCATGTTATGGTTTGCGAAATCACTCTTCCACGAACATTACGATGGAAACTCCAAACTTCGGCTACTAAAATTTGCACATTTACATGAATTTGCACAAGTTGTATTCGACCTTTCTCAAAATCGTTAATAAATATCGGGTTTATTCTACAATTTATTATAAATATAAATTTGACGGAGTATTTCTAAACTCAGTACTGATAAGACATTTATAAGTATTTCTAATATTTTCGCGTTAAAATTTTATTGAAAAAGTGTAGTAAGCATCTTTTTCACATACTGTACTGAACAAATAATAAAATTTACTATAAATTACAGTAACTGCAATGGGAGAGTAAACTGTCCACATAAAATTATTGTTTGCAAATGCTGATGAAAATGAAATAAAAGCTAATTGTTCTGACAACCTCTCAGATAAAAGTGACTGTATAGAACCTCATGTTTAATCAAATAAACTCGTTACCAAAACATGAACTTTAACATCTGAAACAGTTCAACTGAGAGTTTCAAAGCTGATTGATCTCTGTTTCTTCATTCCAATTAACCGATCAAATTACAAATACTGTCAATATCTGTCACCTTTGCTCATTACAACTTTGATACACGTGGCGCTATGGTGAGATGAGTTGAATCAATGTGAATGTTGAGTTTAACTCAAGTTCCAGTTTATGTTCCAGACTTGAGCAAAACTTTGATAATTGAGCTAACTCTACTGAGTAGTTTATTGATGTATCGGACGTTTGGAGACCAAGTAAGCTTAAACTTTATCCATTTAAATAATTGTATAGTTTTCCTGCGTTCAATAGTGCCGCAGTTTTAAGTAACACTAGCAGTGAGACTCGTTATTCGAGGAATAAGTGTATTATGTTGTTAAATAGCAAGGTGTTTAGTTTTATCGACATTTATTGTTAGAACACTATGATGAAGCATGGATATGATTGTAAGGTCCACGGATACTTGGCAAAACGCATAGTCCCACGTGCAGATAGCGTGCACCACGGCAGTATTATCATTATTGAAATAACTTACATTTATAATGACTTAAAATTTTGTTCACATAAATATTGGAATAATTCTGGACCCAGTAAAGTTCCCTGCATAACTCCAAATTAAAAAAATATGCTTTGCAACTAATTCCCTTGTGAATGATACTAGGATAACCTTATGATCTGTTTTTGCCACTGACCTTTGAGCCTAGAACGTGACAGCAGATAAACGTGGTCAATAGATGATAAAGTCGCATCGTTACTGACAACGTCGAGCGAGGGCCTGTGCTTTCTAACTGATAAGGCTCGTTAGTGAACTTAGAACATCTGAGAATTCATAAAACGATTGTCATGCTGATTTCTTTTGTAGATTTGGTTTACCATTTGACAAGGACATTCCACTAGCGCTAATGATCTTGTATAATGTATCCTACCGCCTGTCATGGAACATTAATTCTTTGCTTAAATTTCAACCACACATTTTTTATCTCAAAGAACGTTATTATTTCCAAGTCTGTTACAATTTAAGGTATGGGGGTCAGTTTTGGAAAAGTTTCAAAGGTAAAACATTAATCCTGTTACACCTGATTATTTCAGTAAAAATAGTTTGAATTGGAGTTAGCCATAATAAGCACAGACTATGAAATAAAATTACAAAGTTGTAAATATTTTATACTAAATTGTTTGTAACTTCTTAATAGATTTAGGTTTTTTTAATATAATATAAAGCACATTTTGAAAAATTACACAAATTATAAAAATAAAGTACTATTTAAATAAAGATTTTGAAATGGCAATCTATGACATTCACGTAGGATTGATGATCAATAAAAACTAATATTTCTGGTATTTATAATTTGTATATATTTATTTATATATAAAGTGTAAACTTATAGCACGCAAGGCCTATGCGAGATAAGAGAGGGAACAAAGTTAGTCCATTAGATGAGGATGACAAGGACCTTGGAAATTGCAAATGGCCTCTTTTTACTCTCCAGTTAGTTAATTAAGATGAACCTGGCTCTATATTACTTTCCGCCTACTGTCTTGTGAGGTATTCATATTCAAAGTGAAGGAATAGGAAATTTTCAGTGGGAAATTAAATTTTGTAATTAGTTTTCCATATATTCCAGTTTTTCAAGATAATAACAGAATAACAGATTTTTTACCCGTGTTGTCAGATGCATACCGTATATTGTGATAAACTACATTCTTATTCAAAATAAACATGAATTATTACAATCAGTAAACATTTTAAGAATAGGTTTAATGATGAAACTGAGAATTACTTAAAATTACAAAAAAAAGGTAAATATTTTTTAATTAAAGTAGATATTTTTCATTTTAATATTGATAAAAAACACGAGTAGGGAAATTTGAGAAGTAAGGTATTAACACGAGATGTTAAGAACAAGCAAGAGATTGCTGTTATAATAATGTTAAAGTTTTGGATTATTACCCCCTAGTTTGTAATGAGAAAAGCTTATAAAGCGAGTATAATGTTGACAGTTCTGGGAGGTAAACCACAATATCGGGTCCAAGAGCTGCCTGCAGCGTACTATTATCATCACAATGGAAGCTTTCAGTGAGAAATATTCCTGGACGAGTTGAGATTTTCTTTTCCTTCAGGCGTCGTTATTTTGGCAAACTTCACAACGGCCTATTTTAGGAAATAGAGTGATTAAGTTATTGAATGAGTATAATTAAAAAGAATATTAAATGGTTTCTTATGTAACTTGTTGGTACATCATTAAGTAGAATTGTAGTACTAGTGTTGAACTTGGTTTATTTTGGAAATTGGTATCTTAATATACCCTCAAATACTGTAAGGATTTCATTTATTATTAATTCAGTATTTCAAAAACTGATTTACAGGAGTATTAATATATACAGGAGTATAATATATATTGTAGATTTAATATTATTGATTAAAACAAGATCAATATACATAACTTTTTTACTTCCCCTCTCTCACATGAGTAGGTAGTTAGTTTACTACTTACCTGTAGTTTCATAGGCTGTAAATATCACTGTAAATCAGACTGCATGTTTACTTAATTTATTGATTTAGGCTGATTTTAACCGACCAGGAGTTCTTGAGAAATTATGCTTCTCAACTCCGTTCAATAAATGATTGTTTGGTTGTAACATATATAAGAGAAAAAATGGTGAAATGTTAAATCCAATCAATCACAATCCAGTTTACATATATGAACAATTACTTGAGAATTCATCACTGCTTGAAAGTGCAATATTGTTAACATATTTTCTAAAATCTATGTTCTCGAATCTTATTCCTATAGTGGCACAATAAATTTTATGGAGCACATTTGTTTTTCAAACTTGGTATTTTGATATTTAGCAATTTAATAACGCACATAAATGTTAAAAATTTTCAAAATCATGAACTAAGAAACGTAAGGGTGTTTTAATATAAAGATAGTTGCATTGTCATAGTTAACATCCATAAACTTATTTACGCCACTCATAATTTACACACATATGTAAAAATTTGTCTAATTAATTAGGATTATGTTACTATGTATTCCTAGCTCAACTGAACTTTTTTCGTAGAGTACAAGATAATTAATGAAATGGTGTTTTATATTGAACTTTTATGAAAAGATACATAAGCAATAAAGTAATAGTCGTATTGCTTCATCGTTTTTGCATGCATATATTAACTGAAAGAAACAGGATTTTTGAAAACTTGCCATCCTTCAGTGAAAAAAAGGAATCATAACAGTAAATTTTGAGATCTACAATCTGAAGATCTTCTACAGGTGGATGACCAATCTAACACATAACTGTATAGTCTAGGTTCGAATAAACAAATCAGAACCGAGTATTGTGACATGCCTAAGTAGGAATCACTATAAACTTGTTATGTATCACATCTTTGCATGCTATTTGTATCACACTATCTCTAAAACATGCATTCAGTCAACCGTCAGTCCAAATTATGTCGATTCGTTAAACCTGTTTTTAAACTATGAACCTACAAGGAAAACCTATAAAAAAAACACATTAAACACTCCAGTAAACCAAAGCAGTCATGAGGGTTGTCTAAAAGTCGTTGTTATAATTCTAAAAACTATTATATAAAAAAGGTTACCTCCATAAAAGTAAAACTTTTAGAGCGATGATTGTTGGCCGCCATCTTATTTCTCACGAGCAGAAAATGCATCATTTTACATAACCAATGAGATGAAGAGCCTGAGAATCCAATAAATATTATCGTACTTTCCAAACGAACAGTTGTTTTTTTTTAAATTAACAGTGTAAATATTTCAATTAGTTCGAAGCTTTGATAACTTTTGTGACTAAAAATTGAAGGAACAAAATAAAAGTCTCTCCGGTGCATAAAACGTTGCGTTACATTCGTTCTCAATCACACATCATTACGATGTGTCACGTAGCACTATACTTCAATTAATTACCGATCTAAAATTTGGTAATACAGGATTATATCCTGTATACAATATTGCCACTCCCTACAAGTAGCGCGCCCCTAATGTTCTTGAAGCAAACATTAGAGCCGTCAATAAACGCGGCTCGCCCCGGGCTGTAGGTCAGGGGCTTAATGGTGAGGACTCCGGGGAATAGCTTTGAGTAGCATTGGAATATAATAATGAGTGTGTCTGGTTTTTTACATTTAATCAATTATTGATAGTTGTCTATTTCAACCTCGTATCCTTATAATGTTAGGTTAAAGTGGGCATATCGATATTTTAATAATATAACAGATATAATGTTATATGTACAGACTAAAGCTGTACGATAAGTTTGCTCTGTGTGCTGCAACATGTCACTTACTGGCAAAACCACTTTACCAACTACCTCAATAAATACTTTTTGGATTGTTAAGTTAAGGTAAAAACTAGAAAACAAAACCTACTTTGAAAAAATAAAACATTGATAACTTCAAGAGCGCATTAGCATTTTGAAAATAGATAAAAATTATTGTTAACTATTACAAGGCTTTGTGTCACTAATTAAAAAATTGAACTTTCACCACTGCCACTGAAATTTCATTTTTTCCCTCACTTTGAAGTTGAATACCTCAAAAGACAGTAGACGTAATGCAATACAGAGCCAGGATTCTATCTTCATTAACTTACTGCAGAGTAAAGGAGGCCATTTGCAATTTCCGAGGTCTTGTCATCTTCATCTAATGGACTAACTTTGTTCATCCCTTACCTCACATCGGGCTTGTGTGCTATAATTTCAAACTTTCCATGGGTTAGATACTTCTTTAGTTGATTATTGAAGCGGATATTTAGAAAAACAGGCATTTTACAATTTTCTTCGATCTTTTTTTCCATTAGTTCATCATAATGTGTGCAGATAATCAGGCTTGCGCCCTAAATTTAGCTATTCAATAGGTTAAATGTATTTTATAAGAAACGTAATATGTGGAGTGAAATTAGGTACTTTGATTGAACACTGGGCTTATAGTTATGAATGATTATGCATAATCGGAATGAAATAGCAGGTGGCTTGGAGTGTTAGTTTTATTTACTTTATTACCTTATTTTATTTTAGCAGTTTCTGCGAGAATTTTACAATGGCTGATGGGAAGGGATATCTTTCTTACATGGAGCTGTTACGCCGGGTGGCAAGTTGTAGGCGGGAGATAAGTGAACAAGTGGCACTATAATGTATGCCTTAAAGAAAAAGCACAAGAGAAGAATTTTTAACCTACCTTGTAAGGTATTTCAATAAAACTTACTAGTCCCTGACTGCTGAGCAGATCTTTGAAACAAGCCCAACACAGTATATTATTGGATATCTTTACTGTGCATCAAGCAGAACAACTTTTTCATATATTTAATCTTTTTAGGCATTAACTAATCATAATGTACAGGAATCTCAAACTAAAGGTATTTTCTTATTGGATACAAAACATAACTAATTGAAAAAATATTATCGTTTAAATTATATAGTTTCAATAAATGCGTGCATACAATAATCCCTTACACAAATAAATAAAAGTGATAATGTTTTACCACGTTAAGGATATCAGGTACATCGCTTAATTTTATATATCAGATATATAGTGCTGGGTATTTTTGAGAATACCATGAGATCTTCTAAACGTCAAAAAGGTCTTGCACGGAGTAACATTGATATATTTTTTTTACTCTTAAATGAGATATCAAATGAAAGGTTTCAAATGAATACTTTATCATTCTCAGTTAAAAAGATATTTCCTAGATTTTTGGAGTAGTAAAATGTGTGACCATATAAAATATTTAAAAATTAATAACCCTTATTTTATTGGAAGCGTCATGTCTTAAACGCAGGTAGAGAATAAATTATTACATTCAATAAATTTATATAAATATATATATATATATATATATATATATATTATATATCTATATATTTGTGATAAGACAAATCTTTAAACGTAAAAGTTAGCTACTTTTAAATTGTAAGTGGTAGAGTAGTTCCATTTTCATTTGACGCAAAACTATGAACCTTGTAGTTTTATGTCTTAAGTGGTACAATCTATCTTAGGTGGTAATATTGACAACACTTTATTTCAATTATAATTGTAATCTAATTAATATTGAATAGAATATGAGCAAATGCTAATAATTTCATAAAACAAAGTAAATGAAATATATTTGTAAGTCTGAACTCCGCTGTTTTATCAGTTTATAACCTAGAATAGAGTTTAAAGCAAGAGGTTTAGACACGTGAAGGCAAACGCTAAATAAAACAAATTTGTGAGTCTAAAATACGACAACTTTACGATTCAAACAACTCTGCTTTTACTCTGTCTGAGTAGCTACTTAGTGTTGATGCTTACTTACATTTCACTGCAAACAAATTTCTTTCTTTATAGATTCGTATACGTAATTACAACTGCCGCATTGTTATTTTGTTACTTAAACAATTTATTTTAACGCTGTTAAACCAGAATCAATAACTAGTTGTAGGCTCATTTCTCTCGTAAGAGGTTGAGTAATCACATCAAAAATAACAAAGTATAGATATTAAGGAACTTACTAATGATAATAATTAGATAAATTTCATTAAAATATACTGTCCTAAAACCTCTAGTATTTCCATATAAAAAAAAATATTTTTTTAAATTTAATTTCTATTTTTTATTTTCTTTAGGAAATCAACACTTTTTTTCTTTCGAACAAATAAGCAAGTGCATATCTTTTTTTAGAGTCAAGGTATCTTAAAACAAGCAGAGTCAAAAAGTCAACAAAATAGAGTAAAAAACTTAACAATGTGAAGTTAATTTGTTCTGGGTAAGTGCTAGAGTACTTCCATTTTCAGTTGACAAAAGTTGTAACCTTGTAATTTTATGTGCTTGACGATCCGTCTTAGGTGGGTAATATTGATAACACTGTATTTAGATTATAATATTGTAATCTAATTAATATAGAATAGAATATGAGCAATTGCTAATAATTTCATAAAACAACGTAAATTAAATATATTTGTAAGTAATGAACTTCGCTGTTTCCTCAGTGTGTACGTAGGACAGAGTTTAGTGCAAGAGGTTTAGACATGTGAAGACATCGCAAATAAAACAAATTTGTGAGTCCAAACTCCGACAAACTTCACGATTCAACAACTCTACTTTTCTCTGTCTGAATAGCGAAAGCTACTTAGAGATGTTGCTACTTACATTTTCACTGCATACAAACTTCTTTCTTTATAGATTCGTATATTAAAACTGCCGCATTGTTATTTTGTTACTAAAAATTTATTTGAACACTGTAAACCAGAATCAATACTACAGTAGTTGTGGGCTCATTCCTCTCGTAAAAGGTTGAATGATTATATTTAAAATAACAAAGTATTTAAGTAATATATATTAAGAAGCTACTATTGTGATGATAAAAAGATAAATTTCATTAAAATGGGACTATCTAAAACCGCTAGTATTCCCATATATAAAACAAAATACTTTTTTACTTTATTTAGGAAATCAACTTTTTTTTTCTTTCGGTTACAAATATCTCTTTTTCATGTCAAGTCATATCACAGGTCATATCTCTTTTTAGAGTCAAGTAGTAGTAAGTCAAGATAAGTTTAATTTGTCTGACTGACATATCAAAATGTTGAAAATAATAATGACAGGCATTACGTGTGTAGCGCACTTTAGTTCACTGTCAATGTGTATATCAAAGTATTTTGACGTGAATTTTTATTATCCTTTTTATAGTAAAGCTAAAATGTAAATAGCGTAATTTAAACGCAGTACTTTGGAAATGGTGACAGTATGTTTTCACAAGTTGCCCAACGATATTTTTAGAAATGGATTGGTTATATAAAGGGTTTAAAATATCTTACTAGTGTTTCTCTTACGAGTCATTTGAAAGGATTACATAATATCGAGAATTTTCCATTATTTTTATACAGTATATCATAGGTAATATACTCTGTTTAAGATTAAGTTTTGGTTTTAACACCTGACGAAGAGGACAGATTAGACTTCTCGAAACGCCGTGCTCTGTGTTTGTAACATAAAACCATGGGAACTACCCCATAATAAAATTACACAATTGATTGTGGTGTTCAACTTGAGAATAAATTATATATATTATTTCTGTATTTTTAGTTTTTAAGGTTACTATTTTAGTATATAAAATATCTCTAAACCAAAGGATTGGTAGGAATAAAAGATAGATTAGGAGGAAACCAAGTTTACAAACTTTTCTGACAACTGTTATTCCTATTTTTAAATGTAAGAACTATTAAACAAATATGCATACAAAATTGAATTTTCTGAAAGGTGTATATGTTAAAGTGCATCGTGAAAAGTCAAGCATGATTATATATGCATAGCTTAACAAAAACTACAGTATTAGATATTTTAATATATTGCTGTATTACCAAATAAATACCGTAAAAATTATTTGAGATTTGGAATAATACTTCCGTTTCGTAAAATTAAAACTGAAGTTTTACAACTTTTTCAGTTGTCTAAGTTCTTTAAATGTCCTTATATTACTGTGAATAATGTTCGAATAGAGATAAAAGGTGTGAAGTGTTAAAGAGGCGAGGCTATTCGATAGTCCTCTTAATAATAAGTATAAAAACATAACAAGTTAAACACAAAAACGTAAAAACTGGGTTAACATAAAAAGTACTTTATCGCCTAGGAAATGCCACTTTAATGTTGTTTTTTAAATTATATAATTTAGTCTACCGCACTAAACTTACATCTTAAATATAACTACAGTATATTGAAGTGTGAGGAACTAAACCAATAATTAAGACAAAGTCAATATTCGTAAAATGTTTAACATAAAACTGAACCAGCTGTAATTACCGGACCATGGAGTTTTTCGGGATTATAGAATCTAAGAAAGTTCGGAAAGTAGAAGCCACTGGCCTCCAAAATCTTGTGACCACTAATAGCTCCCAACCTCTGGGAAGTGTCAGCCACTAGAAACTCTAGGAGTCCTGTAAATTCTTAACGTTTGATGGCTTCTAACATCCAAGAAGAATTAGGCACTAGACGTTGCCGGACTCTGAGGTCTTTCGGATTTATCACCTCTTCGAATTCTGAGATCTCCTGGACACCAAGAGCCCTCTAGGAGTTGCTAGCTTCTGAAAGATTCGTCTTCTTGAAGTTGTTACACTCTAGCTATATTCAACCTCATAACACTCCCTAGTTCAAGTAGCTTTAGAACTGTAAGGCTCCATGCCTCTGGAAAATATATGTTATGGAAATTTCACCCTTTTTGTCATCAAATCAATCATTCTAGAGTTGCGTACTTTAATTTTTACTGGAGTAGGTTTGTGCTCTGAAGCTCTACTCATTTGCTCCAAATGGCGTCGGAAAACTATTATGGGGTTAACATTCATTCTATAAAAATTTCATACAAATTTGTATTAAAATCTATCCAACCAAATCTGTCCATACTTTATAAAATAAGTTCAATCCTCTAAATCTTCTCCAGAAAGGGTTGCTTGAGAGGGCAGCTACAGACAGTTCAGGGTTCATATCTATTATAGAGAATCAAATCCATAACTAACATGATTCTGTCATGTAACATATTCTATATACTGCAATCAACGTTAAGATGTCCCAGAATATCCAGTTTGCTTCCAGAAGTGATAATTAAGTATGAACTTGAGGGATGTGATGACTACGTGGATGAAATATATTTGTAAGTCCAAAATCTGACTGTTTTAAAATTTGCACTATTTAACTAGATCAGAGTATGAAGAAGATGAAGGCGAAGGCAACGTAAACAAAATACATTTGTAAGTCAAAACTCCGATAACTTCACGTTTCAACAACTCTACTTTTGTCTCACTGAGTAAGCGAAAGCTACTTAGAGTTGACTCTCCTTACATTTCACTGCAACAGGCTTGTTTCCTTAAGGGTTCGTATCTTACAAATGCTGCATTATCTTTTGTATCGGTAGTAAAAATTTATTGTGTTATTGTGTGACCACATTAAAATAACAAATTATTAAAAAGCTACAAATATGTACTAATTCGTCTTTGGCAATTTTATCAACGTATTCCTCTCAAATGTTTCAAAGCTCATCTTTCCAAAAATTCATTTAAAATATAAGAAACTTAACTTAAAAAAATGAAATGAAAGCTATTAAATCGCTCAAAACCAATAACTATATTATTATTCTACCAGCAGACAAGGGTAACAAAATTGTAATTCTAAATATTAATGATTACTGTTACGAAGCACAGAGACAACTGGCTGATGATGAAACTTACCAACTACTGCAGGACAGATCCAACCAAAGAATTTTACGAAACCATAAACACGTTTTTGGAACAACGAGGAAAAGACGGGGGATTTTATCACAGAGAATTATAAGCATACTAACACCAAAATTCCCTAGAACTCCAACATTTTATACACTTCCGAAAAAATTCATAAGAATGTCAGACCAACCACCAGGACGTCCAATTGTTGCCAGTTATGGGAGCCCGACTGAAAGAATATCAGGTTACATTGACGACCAACTGCAGCCTTTTTGTAAAACAACTTCCATTTTATGTTAAAAAATACTAATGACTTTATTGTTAAACTCTCCCAATCTACCCAACCTTTACCAAAAAAATTAATCCTAGTCTACAATTGATGTCACATCACTATAAACCAACATCCCACAAGATGAAGACATAAACGCAACTAAACATTTCCTTGATACCAGATACGCGCATTCAAAATCCCTCTACTTTGTTCCTTTTAACACATATAGAGTTTATCCTGAGACTGAACTGTTTTAAATTCAAAGACTATTTCTATTTACAAATAAAAAGTACAGCCATGGGAACGCGAATGGCATCCTCTTATGCAAATCTTTTTATTGGCTTCTTTGAACAAACTTTCTTAAATACCCAAAATAAACTTCCTTTGATCTGGTATCGTTACATAGATGATATTTTCTTGATATGGTAACATGGTGAAGATCTCCTTAAAGATTGTCTATATACTCTAAACATATTTTCCAACATTAAATTTCACTTTAAAGTATTCCCCACACAATCATTACCTTCCTAGATGCTGATGTGTTTTTTAGAAGAAGGCTTTCTTAAAACAAAAATTCACGTTTAACTGAATTACGAACACTATGAATTAACTTAAATTATACTATTTGCCATCCTACACATGTAAAAAAAGTATTCCAAAAAGTTTAGCCATTCTAGCAAAAGATTTATGTAGCAAAGAGTCTGATTTCACAAATTATATTAACAAATTAACAAACACATAAAAAAATTTAAATTCTACCGACAAACTTGTAAAAAATCAAATTAATAGGACAAAACATTTTAATTACAAAAAATCTTATAATTTTATAAAAATTTTTATAAAAATCGTATCTGTAATTTTTATTTGTGAGAAATAAAGTTTCTTTCTTTCTTTCTTTTCCTCTAGATTAACCCTAAATTTTGCTACAAAATTCTACCCCGGACTTAACAAAATAAACCCTATAATTAAAACTGCTTTCCATATTCTACAGTTATCATCGGAAACTAAAGACATATTTTCAAAACCTCCTTGGGTCATCTTTAAAAGACCGTAGAATTTTAAAAAAATGCTGGTCCAAACCAATCTTAAACACAAAAATTGAGGGAAAATTTTTAACGGTTTTAAACCCTGTCATAAACTACGTTGTGGTACGTGCAAAATTATGTCCTTTAGGTCAAATTTCAGTAGTAACATAACCTATAAAACGTATCCAATTAAAGGAACAGTTGATTGTAATTCAAGTAATATAATATATCAGCTAAATTGTAATTTTTGTAATAAACAATATATTAGCCGAACCTCTAACCCTCTTCGTATCAGAATGACAGGTCACCGTTACAGTATTGTTCATGGAGATGACAAGCCCCTCATGTACATTCCAGGGAAACATAATTAGGACAAAATTTAAAACTGTTATAAATTAAAAGGCATCAATAATGTTCCATTGCATGCCAACGAAAATATAAATAGGTTTAATTTGAGAAGGAGCGAAACTGCTCATCAACTCGTTCTAAGATCAAAATTTCCTTCAGGTTTGAACATTATTTAATTTCAAAATATTCTTATCTTTGGTATTTCTGATGAAACATCATCTGTGAGATATTTTTCCCTTGTTTATTATTCTATTTCAGTTCTTTTTCTTGTTTATATTGAGTTAGTTTAATTATTTAATTTTGTAAATATTTATACACTATTTTTTATCTGAAGAAGTATGCTGACATACGAAAATTCATAAAGAGTTTACCAATATTTGATTTTTTTTTATTTTTACATGAAGACAATATATGTATATATATTATATATATATATATATATATATATATATATATAATATATATATATATATTGTCTTCATGTAAAAATAAAAATCAAATATTGGTAAACTCTTTATGAATTTTCGTATGTCAGCATACGAATAATACTTGTATTGTGTCAAAGTTGAAGTTAAGAATTATTCATAGTTAAAGTAAATCAAATACTAATTCAGTAGTTGTAATCATCTCTAATACAAACAACGATAGACACTACAATAAAACATATTAAGTGGTGTAGTGAAGAAGAAGTATGACAGTGAAGCTAAATACGTAAAAGGGCATTTAAACGTTTCTGTGATGTATTGTGATGATGTATTTCGGGCCAACGTGGAAGTTGAATGAAATAAAACACAACCTCTGTGCTGTTTCGAAATTGAGTTCTAGGCAGCAATTCAAACCAAATGGAAAATGTCTTAACGAGAGAGGCGGAGTTGAGGATATTAAGCCTTCTCAGTCACGCAATCTCCATTGCTACAAATGGCAGTCTTTATTCTAGTGCTGAGTGGCTTGGACTCTCTTAGTGTGTTTCAGCTCGGTCATTGATAATTTCCTAAGACCTAAACTCAATATAGAACTATAAATATACTTGATTCTGTGTGTAAATCCATTTTATGTACCATAATTAATATTATACCATTGAAATATATTTTTTCTTTAAATAATTAAATTTATGGAACTTGCAATACAAAATTTAAAAATTACAGATCCTGAAAAGGTACTTATTTTATGATTGGATGAGGAATTTATCAAAAATTACAGATGTGGACTAGAGGTAACACAAGGTTTATTTGAAGTGGTGCTGTGTAATATTGGGTTCATTGATTTTCTGAGCGAATGTTCATTGAAATAGTGTAATATTGAGGTGAAAGGTTTGATTAAGGTTCTGCACATTTATAAAAATTTTATACACACGAAGTGTTACATTATAGCTGACAATAGCTGTTGAAATATAATAAGAATTTGGAAATCTTTTCATTGAAAAGATAAGTGCGCCATTTTATATATAAGAAAATTAGAGTACGCCGTCATATGTTGAACATTCCTTTTTATTCAGATGAGAAGTTGAACCACTACGAAAGCGTGTATGTACAATTATTGTGGCCAATACAGAAAATACATCCCATTTTATATAAACTGTGAACAGATAAGTTATTAGAAAAGAAATAATGCAAAGGTAACATGGTTCAATGCACATAAACGTACGCGAAACGGGAATTTGGTTTTAAAGCTTAAATAATTTGGTCACTAAATTTCCCTGTAAAAGTAGGAATGTTAATCTCTCTGCCGGGAGGTTAATTATCAGTCACATTCATTGTACAAGTGTTTGCTTGCGTGTGGTCCTGCAAACAAATAAATACATGTATTAACTTTTGTAGGTTTTAAATAAATTCATCAGGCAACACATTTCATACTGGGTTATTTACTTAAAAAAATATCGACACAATATTAGAATGTTCGACCAATAATTTAACATAATTGGAAACAATATTATAATTGTGGAATAAAATATTGCTGCGAAGGCTTCCTTTGAGGTGGTTTGACGTTCTGTGGACGCGCCGCCCCGCGTACTCGACATGCGGTTTGGCGTACATACGACGCGCGCTGTCATGTGCTGCACTCTTGTGGTGAAAACCATAAACTATCCTCGGAGATTTGCAATGTGTAACCAAATAAATAATTTTGTCAACAGTAGTTCTCAATTGCGAAACTGATAAGACAATGAGAATACCTGAGTGATGTGTTATGAGATTATTAAAATTTAAAACAGAGAGATTCGGAGTCGGAAGACCTGTGAATGAATTGTGATATTCCGAATTAAACATTAAATAAAGAGATGATAAAATAACTAAAACATATGGGATGGAGGGGCGAATAAAAACATTATCGAAGTATTTAGTTTAGCAGGATTGATGCCAATTCACCAACGTTGTTCTCACTTAATGCCTGGCATAATGGGCGGCATATCCTGCTCGAATCCTCCAGACCTTTAGGGGGTCGACAGATGTCCATGTTGACGACACGTGGTTCATAGGATTTCGTTTAGCATTACTACATCGGCACATTACTAACGGGGGTGAAAAGGGCAATCAAATTAATGCCCTCACTCCGATGAATCACCGCTCACTAAATCATATCGACCTCCAAAGCGACCCCGGCACAATGCCAACAGGGTCCAAAGGAGTAACGAGACCCTAACTTGTTTAAAGCGACTGAGCATAGAACTAAATGGTTAATAGAATACAATGCATTTTCAATTGTATATTTTTACTTATATTAGCATATTATATTATTTAGTTTTTTTGAGATTGAAAATAAATATAACTTTAAAATTGAAATTACTTTGTTAAACATTGTTATGTATATTATTCTTGATTAACTTGCAATATAATTCGATTCCTTCTTGTCAGCTGGTACTATCCACCTAGTATTAGAATATTATCCCCTATGTATCATGTTCCTTAACAAACAACATTATGAAATACTATAGTATATCCGTAAGTGTTTTATTAATGCTTTATATAGCCAGCCTGGCATTTAAGCGTTAATAAGATAAAATATGTGCATTATGTAAACCCTCACCGGCTGATTTACTTTAGATTCAATTCAGATTGAGTCATGTTGTATTATGCTGTAGAAGTACCATTAGGTTCATGTGATTGTTGAGTTTAGCTACATTTGGTCTTCCGGTTAGTGCAGGGTCTCAAATCTGATCCTTGGTGCAGATTGACTCCTGGAACCTGGAGCCGAAGCCTATGAAAAGAAAGATCCATAAAAGGTCGGTGACGTCTGTAGCAGTGTCGGACTTCAGACACTGCACTATGCGGGAGGTGAAATGGAGGTTAACTCAATATTTGTGTTTGAACCCACCCTTCCCACCTAAGTTATGTATAGGTTAATATCACTGTGTTTATTCGCTTAAAGTTCTTGGGTATATATTTAACTGTGAAAGTTAAATATGACTTTTTGACAGCATTAATCCTAAAGTGTGTATAAACTATGTACTTGTGAAAAAATATTAGTGTTGTTTATATGTTGTTTTCTATTAGAAATTTAATTTTCTTTAAATTAGTTTCTTTAGTTTTACACATTTAAATCCAGAATTGTTGATAATTTTGTGATATAGGTTACCACATCTTTACACATTACTATAAATTGTAGTTTTTGTTGTTTCTAGTTGTTATACTTTTCTTAAAACTTCTAGAATTTCCAAAGTGTCTTAAAAACTTAATTTGTGCAAGTAAGGTTAGTTTGTAATAGCTCTTCAACTAAAATTACTTGACTGTTGACGCGTTATCAGATTTCAATGAAAGGATATCCAATAATGTATCCGATATACGAGTAGCTTTCACAGTCGAAATAGTTTAATTGTATATATTGCAGACCCATTGTTTAGTTATTGTAATAATAGTTATGCTTTAATTAATTTTAGATTAATTTAAATTTATTATTTATTTATTATTTAACGCGTTTGATGACTTATGGAGTAGTGCTATATGATAAATAGTTCCTTTATCTATTTTTTTATTTTAAACATCATCAATAATTAATATTTTTAACATTATATTGGCCATTGTTTGTAATGCAGCTAATTTGCATTCAAAACAATGGTTTGGGGTTGATGGTGTAAGTAAGTCGGTTTCAGTTGTTTCCTTTAAATGTTAAATGAATGGTTAAATCAGTGGTATTCATATGAGTTATATCAAGTAAAAAAAGTGACAAAACTTTGTTATACAGGCTAACTGCCAATTCAGTCAGTGCACATTTATTTTATTCCCAACACAAAACGTAAAAAATTGCTAAAAAGTAATTTTTTTCAGATCAACTTATACGTACTCAACTTTTAGTAGTTGTTAATGTAATGAAAGTTGGTACAACTGTGTAACCTCTCGTAGGAGAGAGCGCGAGCGTTTAACTGTTTGCAAAATTGATTTAGGCTATAAAAAAACATAAAAAGCTCAGATCTAACTGAATAAGTCATATGACATGGAATTTATGATGAAATTATAACACAATAATGTCGAAATTTTTCAAATGATTTGTATATAGTGAATTAGGTGTGGATTTTGTAAAATTTCATAATGTATGAACTTCTTTTCTGCGTTCACTACTTTTTTTACCTGCGTTTATATTGTTTCTACTCTGATTTTTTGTATATTGAATTACACTAAAAGCTACATATGTATAAATTACTTCTCGTTATGTAAAGAAAAAAAAGTAAAGTTTTACAAGGACTCTTATAATATATATTCCTTTAAAATACCTATTCCAACAAAGTATTCCATTCCGATTTTATTAAAATGAATTCCAATATAAACTACATTTTTATTAAAACAAACATCTCCTTATGTAAATTAATAAATGTAAAACTTTTACAAGGGTCTTATAATATATATTTATTTTAAATACCTATTGCAGCAATTTACACTATAATAATCAATTTTTTAATTTAATTTTTTTAGTGAATAACCCACATTGGTGATAGTACACTTCTATAATATACATATTTCATTTTCTATAAATACAAATTTCACAAAGTGATATCACGCAAGCAATAAAACAACTGTCGGAAAAGGTGTTTTACATTATATCAATTCTGCAATTTCCAACTTCAAGTTGGAATAATTATTCTACGATACCAAGTATCTCCTCATTAAAATTAATTAATGTCCCTTATATACACCTGTTTGGCTTTATGTTGTTTTTAGTTGCTTGAAAGTTCTCCGATGGTAAACGTGTCACCCCCTAACCTGTTGATAATATCGAGACACAAAGTAATTAGTTAATTATCTCATGTTAGCAATCAGTATTTACAATGTTCACACATGTCATATGCAAAAGAGAAATAACTAAAGCAATCCTAACGAATAACAAACACTTTAGAATATATTTCTGAGATTTATTCAACTCCTTAAACTTCTTCCGTTTTTATTCATTTATTACTCAAGTAACGTTAAATACCTCTTATAATCTAAACTATAGGAATGAAAACCACTTTTTTTATTAAGTTATATAAAATATAATAATACATTGACTATACAGTACGCAATTGAGGTTACGTGTGTAGGTTTCAGTGTTTGTACGAAAGCTGTAGGAAGTGTAGATGGAACACTTGGATTCTTGACCAGCGGAATCGTAAAACCTTGTTCACAAATTCTAAAAAATATGAGGTGTGCTAATCTTCATTTGAACGGTATCGTACAACTTACACAGTAAACTTAGTGAGACTTTTGGCGTTGATTTAGTGGGGTTTTCCTATATCTTCAAAAAGCAATAGGAAATTTAACAGGTTTTGTACCATAAATTTCATAATAAAAAATGGTGTCAAGGTGATGAAATGAGTAATTATTATTTGTTTAGTTCCCAAATTATTAGTGGATCGATTATAAAGGCAATATCTGCTTAAAAATAAATAAATACGTTGTATAGCCCAAGTAGAGAAGTGCATGAGTAGTCTACGCTTTTTTAAATAATATGCTTAAAGCATTTTGATGATGAAAAAGAAACGTTATAACTACTTTCCGTTTTTTAAAAGAATGTTGTCACAAAAAACTATCTTAAAATACTTGATAATTTTTTTTTATATTTTACTTCTGATTTAGTCTTCAAAGAGAATATTTGAAGGGATTTTTTTCTATAAAATGTTAAAGTGGAATTCCTATACTTTATATGAGGTATTTAAAATCATTAAAGAAAAGGTAATAATAAAATTCGTCTGTACTACATTAGAGTAGAATGGTAATAGTAGTCGTAATAAACTAAAATATTATATAAATGTACGAAAATTATGTTATATTAGATTAGTGACTCGTTTGTATTTAAGGATTTTTGCAAATATTCCTTTGAATTGTTTTAGTGGTACCAGGGGTTATATTAAATAAACCTGTAAGTTGGAGAATTATGTTACGTGCTCACTCAAATCTCTAGTAGACTTTAAGAAACACACACACACACACACACACACACACACATATATATATATATATATATATATATATATATATATATATATATATATATGAGCAGGAGATTAAAGTCAAGGGTCTGTGACTACGGATTCATCTATTAGGGTTCCTTATACTTCTATAAAGAAGGCATGATCTTCATCAATTATACTCGTATATATATTTTTTTATATAATCAGTAATAAATTACTAAACGGTGATGTGAAAATACAAATATAAAGAGTCTAGTAACATATAAGGCTTTGTTTCATGCTCCAACCAGTTTCATAACTGTAATTTAGGAAAGGTAACACATGGCTTTTTTCAGGCGTCTGTATTCTGTTGTTAGTTTAAATCTTGACAGTTTGTAAATCCATTAAAACCAACTGTTTGGACAGACAGACGCTTTATTCACATAGCGACAGCGAGCATCAATACGACCGGATATTGGAAGAAAATAACGAAAAAGACTTTTACGCTTTTAAGCTGTTCCAGTGGAATCATAAATCACTTCTGAAAACATCATACTTTGGACATATATTTGTATCACATTATGTCACAAACACTCTAAATTAATCCAATACTATTGTTTAATGCTTTAAAATTGATACAAAATTATGTAAACATTACTAAAATACAACAAATAACATTGTACGTATTTGGTTCAATTTAACCATCCAATAGTAAGTAACATGAACAAATATTACGTAATATTTATCATATCAATTTTTATAACAAACAGTAGAGTATTAAGGTTTAAATGTCAATATACTACAGAAATGGATACATGATATTTGTTACAATTAGAATATAGAGTTCCCACAATTGTACACAACTAAATTATTAATAACAAATAAGAAGTATTATATTTTACTAAACAAGCGAAACGTCCTGGAGAATATAATTTATATACCGATGATGGTAGTCAGTTTCAACTACATAGGATGTGGATTCTCAGTTTTTTCTAATCGGTCATTTCCTTACTGGTTCATTCTTCTTGTGCAAGATACAGTATTAAACTTTTTTCTGTTGATGGTTATACATTTTAACAGCACTATTTTACAACTCCATTATTCCACTTGAAGTTAAATTTTTCTTTCCTCTTTCTGACTTTAAGAAAGACCTTGATATCGTCTGCAAACATTAAAACTTTTCATTTTATGTTTTATGGTGTCAGAATCAAATATATTGAAGAGATGTGGCCCAAGATGAGAGCATTGTGGTACGCCGGATCAAGTTAAGAAACTCTCTGAAATCGGAGATTCATACTTCACTTCCTTTGCTCTGATATCGGAAACAGTGTCCCAACAACGTCGCTGCCATTTCATTTCTTAAGAAGAATGTTGAGGTACAAACTAACAAAACATTCGAATAGTTAATATATAATATCCATTTGGTTTCCTTTCCTAATAGTTGAAAATTCATATTCTGGGAAAAGGACGGGATTATTAGTCACAGGTGATCTAAAACTATGCTTGAAATCTGGTTTACGACTGGACAATAAATTTTCCGTCATACCTTAAATCAAGGTTTTTAGACTATTCTCGATAAGATTGTGACTGGTGTATAAGAAGTATAATTTTCGCGTTTTCTATATTTGAAGATGGGAACTAAGTGTCTAAATTTGAAAACGCATCTCAATATTAAAAATTGTAGTGCCTAGCGCTCTCTGGAGCTCATTAGAGCAGAGGAGATATTCTGTCTGGACCTTGATGAAGTCAGGTCTACCAAGCTTTCCCCTTGACAGTTTCTCTTGTATTTGGCATACTTCTCTTGTATCAGAGTTTCCGAAGTTATGTGTTTTGGTGGAAAATGATGTTTGTTGATACACTGTTTAATGTAGTTTATTGTACCTAACTCGTGTAGGTATTAAATATTTGGTTTCTCCAATATAGACTGTCAAAATAACATGGAGTTACACAGCAAACATGTCCTTCACTGGTCTGAAAGAGTTCTTACATTTTTTGAGCAGTGTAGAATACAGCTTTCATATTATATCTCGTTAATACCAGAAGATGGTTTTCCACAAATTACTCAAAATATTTCAAGATATAATTTTGTAAGAAATGTTTCGAAACGGTGTGAACCGGAAATGTTACATATTACGACCAGTTATGGATGTTTGCAAATGAGTAAAGGGAGGAGAAGCTTCATCAAGATTGACCGTAGTTTAATCAGTCATCGATCAACTTGAGCAATATGTCTACAGGGTTCAATGCAGCTTATCTATCACATAATGTCACGTTTTATAGGTTTTTAACTGTGCAGGAGGTTTTTTGACTAATTGCGAATTGAAAAGCATACATAAAACTTATGAGTCTGGCCGCGTAAACCTAAGTATTTCTTGATCTTTATTGCTATATAATCAATAGCGTGGATATAAAATAATGTACAAAATCGTTGATTCGTATTAACCTAAAAATTATTATTCTGTCTGAAAATAATTTAATTGAGGATAAAGCAAAGAACATATTCTCACAATATATACTGCAATAAATAATAATACATTTTTAAATATTTAAAATTCATAAACCACAATTAACGCAAAGATAATACACTAACCACTCACAATAGAAAAATAATATGTGCCAAACAGCCTCTCACTTCATGGGGTGAGGTGCAACATAGTGTGGAATAGTGTACGGGAAGTATAATATTTGATAAGTAATAAGGCTATGTAAGAATTTTACATAAAAATAAGTTTTAGTAATAACAACGTAAAATACCACATAAATATTAAAATTACTTTATTTAGGGATAAGTAGAATTTTGTCTCTCAGTGACAGGCCGTGTGTTATTCTGTCCGTGGAAAAAGTTTGATACCGGTTGAGAGAATGACGTCATAAACAGGATATCGTGAGTCAAGTATTCACGGAATAACTCCCAAGTTCATATTTATTATAAAGTTACCTGGGAACTCTATATGGGCTTTACGTTATGCAGTGTACCTATTCCGCCTTTCATACTTCCATTAGTTTAATACTATTTTAGGAAACATTAAATATCGATAATATTAACATACGTTGTTTCTGTCACCTAACTGGGACTACATTTGTAACTAGTTTCAAAGCCAAAACGCAATGGTACACGATGAGGAGTATATTTTTTAATCGTTAAACATGTCAGTTCACATTTAGAATAATATACAAGTAAGGTGTAAATAATTTTAAGAAACATAATATGAACGCACTCATTTAGATACAAATTGGTGCACATGTAAGTACACTGATGTATTACTAAAAAAATTTACTATTTTATAGTTAACTTTATATATTTGTAACAAGTCTGTGTTTATAATACTAAATGCTTAGTTTTACATTTATCTCAGTAAATTATTTCACTGTGATTACTTACATAAATATTTACTCTTCCTAAAGGAAAAGACACATAAAAAAGAAAATGTTATTTGTAACAAAATGTATTGTAAAAAAACTATATAAGAGTGACGGAAAGATGCACATAATCACATATTCATGTTGTTGCTCCAAACCATTTCGTAATTGTGACAGTTATTAACTGAGGCACATCTGCACCGAATTCGCAAGTAAACTTGCCCACATCCTCACTCTAATGTATTACAGTTGTTCTGGGCGGGCTGTCTTGGACAATCTATTATTTATATCAAGTTATTATTATACAGAAACAGATTTTAATTTAGTTTTGTTGTTTGTTAGAATCCGGTAGTGGTGAATCTATACCTGTTTACACATTTAAAGATCCTTACCATCTATCATGGAAATGTTAACAATTCAAACATGACAATTAATCATGAAATACATCATATGATGTAAGCCACTATGTCTATGTTCTCTCTATGTCACTATGTACTCTATTTACATGCGTGACTTCCTATCGTATTGAATTAACTGGGTCTATTGTCACAACGAGGTGGCAAACGAGGCTTATCATTATGAAGATGATCAGAGTGCATACATCTCTGCTCTCTTATTGTTTAATTATTATAACTTATGTAAAATGGACTATTCTATTGTTATACTGCAGACTTAAGTAACAGTAAAAAGCGTTAAATTTTATTTAAAACTAAGACTGGCTAAGTGAGAAATAATTAAAACAAGTTGTTTATTGAAATTCAAAATTAATTGAAAAGGCCCCTGTAAAACTTTTAAAAAGGAGAGTTGAAAATAAAAATATCATTAAAGTACGTATACAAACTATAAACAAACAAAAAACAAAATAAAAATATAGCTAATACAAATAATTTATCTACAGCCTCCAAATTGAATAGCGTGAAATTTAAAATATAAATAAAATTCAATTTTTATTGGGATTGCCATAAACCAATAGTAATGTAAAAATAGTTTATTTTTAATAATTAAAACAACAAAATTAAATCTGGTTCTATTCTAACACAAAATAAATTCAATTGGACATTCGAGAATAAAAACTAACCGTAGGTTAATAAATCACAATATAAAAGATAAATAAGTTGCATGTTGAAGTTACGTATAGTAGATCTGGTATCCCATTTTAAAACTTCTAGCAATGTAAAAAGTATTAATATCATTTAGTAATATTTGTTTACGTATATTTCCCGTATGTGTGGTTACAAAACATTTAGCAAATATTTTAAAAGTATATGACGATGAGAAATTACTGAACTCCAATGTTTAAAGTTGTATTACATTTTGAATTGAATTACAACTGTATTCAACGTAAATGTTGAGTTTGCTTCATTTCAACTTCCTTTTAACTCAGGGACTGAAATATGACACCGTCACAGACTCTTGGAATCTGGAGTCATTTTGGCCTGAAGTTAGAACTGAGTTCTTGGAAGAGTAACTTACACATAGATCTACATTTAGATTGGTACATGGTTAGCAGTGTTTAGTTTAGGACTTAATAAATTATCTGCCACAGAGATAAAACACAGTAAGAATGTCAAAGCCACTCACCACTAGAATAAAGACTGTAATTTATAGGAATGGGTGTTGTGGCCGAATTACTAACCCCAACTCCGCCTCTATCATTTTTTATTTCGCATCAATCGCTGCCTGGAACTCAATTTTGAAGCAGCACAGAGAATATTCAATATTTAATTCAACTTACATGTAGGCCCTAAATACATCAAATTCCTATTTCCTTATTTTGCCCCACTGCCAAACTTTCCTTTTCTCAACAACAACATCCACCATGTTGGGGCGGTTACTAACACTTAGCCAGTACTTGAGTTACTTCATATTTAACATATTTAATAAAAGTGGAAGGAATATTCCCCAACTATGTGTTTTATACTACTATATGATATATATATATATATATTATATATATATATATATATATATATATATATATATATTATCATATAAATATATTATTATAGAAATATACTAGCAGTTGCCCGCGGCTTCGCACGCAATTTCCTGTTGAAAAACACTATATTCACTTATTCTTTAATATCACATTCTAAACATTCCTGAGATAATTTAGATAGTCGTTCCTTCGAGAGCCTCTTAGGCGCATTATGAAGGTATGTACCATATTTCTTTTGCTAAGTGTTGGTAAGTTATTCAGTTAAATTAATTTATATAGATGAGTCTCAATAAACTAACTAGGTTATAAAGATTCAAATTCGTTCTGTTAAAATTAATTTTCTTTCTAAGATATTTCCATTATTATTGAGGAGTTTGTTTTGTGCTCCAATAAAGAAAATCTATCTACGAAAACCAATTTCGATCATAAAGCGTCTTCTTTCTGCTCTTTTCATTTAACTACGATCTAACCCAATTTAATTACCTTATGTGCAAACATTCACGGCTTTGTACTATGAGGTGGTTTTTATAACAGCGTTTAATTGTATTTTCATTGCATTAGATAGTTTATTGATTATTGGTGCAATCTAAATTTGATATTAGGCAATAACTTCTTTCATGCAATCTGCATTACAATACTGAAAGCAACTGTTTTTGCCTCTTTGATTAACTTCAGCTGAAAGTGTTAACAGCTGTTAAACATCAGTTCACTTACATTACACGTCGTAGTGCAGTCTGCCGGATCCAATTTAAAACACTCCAAAATCAACAACTAATTACAAATGAAAAATTAATTTAAAAAACATTTTCCAGTGGACCAAATTGTGAATGTAAACCATTCTCGAATTCCATTGAAAACACACACAAAATGTCATCAAAATCGGTCCAGTCGTTTAGGAGGAGTTCATTCACATACACATGAACACAAGAAATGCATATAATATACCTCCAGGGTCGCCTAATCCTCTGGGGCTCCGAGCTAACAAAGAGCTAAATTTAGAATTCACATTAAATATGTTCGGTTTCAAGTAAAGTTTTTATTTTAATGAAAGAATTATGCGTTTTTTAAGATTTACTGCACAAATTATGGGGTTTAGTAACAATTATAAAAAAGTATTTCGTTTACCACGCTGGTTAAATGGTCAGTTCCAAATTATTTCCAGTTACAGAAAATGCCGGTATGTTTATTACCACGAAGTAGCAGACGTATCAAAGTTATCATACAGCCTTAGTCTGTTGATATAAAATCATATTTGGTATATTATTAAAATACCAATATTCCCAAATTTTTACCTAACATTGTGAGGATAAGAGGTTGCAATTGACTTGATTATATCAATTAACGGATCAATAACTGATTATAGCACGGTAAATGCTTTTGTTACTAAATGATGTCAAAAATCACTGTTTCCTTCAAAATCACTCATAAAATTACCCATTGAGTTCAGAATACCTAATAATAGAATCCTATATTAGAATAACGTTTACATACACGTGATTATGAGTGGTGTTAGTAAGTTTATGCGTTTTTTAACATAATAATATGCTTATTATTATATTAAAATCATTATTTTATTTCATCGTTCTGGAATTTGATCGAAATGGTCGAAAAAATTATGATGGTTAACAAAATGTACTAAATACCAAAATTACAAGTTTATAAACAAATGCTGTTCATTAAGTTATTGACAAATAATATTCAAGAGTATAGATTATAGAAAACATTTTAACTATACAAAATAAAAATCAGTAACAAATTCTAACTTAATTGATCATATAATTCATATAAGTAAAGTTGATGTGATCGATAGCATATAACACTGCTTCATTGGTCCTCCTATATATACTAAAACGTTCATCTATAAACATTTAGAACAATACTACCTTAACAAATAGTTAATCACTATTTATTTAATAAATGAGCTCAAATTGACTTATTTCATTAATCCAGTGAATATTAAGGATAAGTAAAAAATTCAATGGTTGTAAAAAGTTAATTATTGTTACTTTTAGTATTAATCTAGTGAGGTAATATTTTAACATAATAGCAGTATATATCAAATAAAGTGATATACTAAACTCGATTGTAAGGAGTGGGTCAAGTAAACAAATTATTGAGCTTTATTAATATAATATCATTTAGATTTTAGTAGATTCATAAACAAATAATAATAGATTAAAATACATGTATAAACCCCTACAGTTTCCATCTCCTGTTAAACACTTATTTACATATTCATTTCTTTATAAATGCAACTTCTTACACCGGATGAGGCTAGTTTAAGACACAAATGAATCGGTATTTGTTAAAAGGACATCAGTCATGAAAAGTAAACATTTGGAAAACTTGATAAATCTGATTAAATGTAATATAGCAGATTTAAAATTCATAAATAAATATGCATTGGATTTTCTGCCTTATTTTAACATCACAATATAAAAACTTCAAATTTTTTTGAATTTTAAAAAATGTGTGACTTATGCCCTTTTAACAAATTTTCAATATTTCATATGGAAAAAAATTCTGTTCTCATGAGGTACATACTGAATGACTTTTCTTAAAACTTGGATTTTCGATATTTTTATAGGCATTTTTCCCTCTGGGTAAGCAAGTTCGCTGGGACCAGTAATCACTGTGTTCATTAAAGACACAAAAAGGTGTGGCAATGGAGACCATTAATGGTGGTGTATGCCTTTACGTAACCTTTTAAATTATATTCAAATACAAAGTAAAACAACTTACTGATCCCAAATTTGTCTTTTTCTATGCTTGGGTTCTTTTTTGTTTCCTCTGAAACTGGAGTATTTTTGTAATACTTTATCCACCAAGATTTGAAGTTAGAAAACCTTTGAAGCTCTCACCTCCTTCACAAGAAATTTTCCAGGTTTGGCACTTTTTATTATTACCTCAATTATTCCACATACTGAATATTATGAAGCATTATTTTGATTAAGTCGAACTCTCTGTCACAAGGAAGGAAACTGTGACCTCTGACAGGATAAAAGTGCCGATGTTTTAAGAACCTTTTACTGTCAGTTAAAAATAAGAAAAACCTAGTTAATGTCTGGTTCTTATTATGACCAACGCAACTGTCCGAAAAAATATGGAGCTCTGTCGCACTTTCCGGAACATGTTTAATGTTATCATCCAAAAAGAAGCAAACTTCATTAGGCCCCTTGTGACCTTCTCCTTCATGATAGAGGTAGATGTTGCTGTTTATACTTTTCAAGTCTGTTATACAAAACACATTCACTTAGGTTGGCGCAAATAAAACAGTTCCTGCACAGGCACCTTTGGGAGGGAAATGTTTTGCATGTAATCAAATGCAATTGAAAAATATTGTTTTCTTCCTTAGCATATTCTGAGGCCTTATACTGTAGTGCAGAATAAAACTTTTGGCTTCGTCGCCTGTGTACAAGAAGCTCGGCCACAGCTGCATTCAAGAGCGGAGATTTAAATTTTAGCTTAGGCTCTCTTCACATGTGCAACATGTGTCGACTTGAGGCCAACCAAATCTGAGATTAAAATTATATTTGAAAATGATGTAGTAAAACCTATAACTCACCTTTTCAGGGTACTTCTCACAAAACAAGTTATACATTATTTTAAAAATTATTCCGCATTCAGGTAAAAATTGGTTCCTCCCAAATAGTGGGATTCCTTCACAGGAAATGAACTAATATGTTCTCTAACCAAGTTTTTTATTTCATCAGACACGGAAAAAGACACTGCCTTTTATTCTTTTATCTTTGGAAGTTTTTGCAGGCCTTCTTGAGTTCTCTGATTCTACGGACTCTTTTAGTTGTAACACTAAAAGCATTGACAAAAGCATTCAAACATACTATATGTCTTGAAGTTCCAATAAAAAGACGGTATTTGAAACTAGTACTGTTTATTCTTGGATTTACATTTCTTGGTCTACGTATTGCCACTTCCTCCACATCAATAAGTCCATATAGTAACATGTCTTGTTCATTTTTCGTACCGAGTTCGTGAAACCTAGCAACAATCTCAGTCACGTTGTCCTCTGGAAACTCTCCCAAGCACTTTCTCTTGCATCTGTAACAAAAAAAAGAGTTTTAGGCTAATGTAAACCAATTATTTCAGTAATAGCCTCTTTAGGGTTTAGACTTGTAACTTGATGTAACTCTGAGGATTTTATTATTTAAGATATTTGAAAAGACACGTACCAAATATATTGGTAAACAAAGTTTATGTTGATAAACTCATTTAAACTACTACATACCTACAAGTAAATGAAGGCTTCTTAGCTGGAATTTCATTGCCTTTATAGTGCACATATTTCTCCCCTTTGATAATGGCTTTCCTTATAAGATTCCTATTGTACTCACTAGGATCTGTAAACTTCCTTTTACGAGAAACATCATGATTAACACTTTCCATATTTTCTATCATATTTTTCTAACTCGTATACTCTGTTGAACTAACCAAAGAATCTGACAAACATAACGTTAAAACCTGCTCGCAATATTCAAGCTGCTAGACAGCTGTTTCAATGTTAACAGGTGTAGCTAAACAAAATTACAGCTAACATTTTTAGTTAAAAGGTAATGAGTCATAGATTGACGCCTTTTTAACAAATTACATAATATTCAAACTTGTGCTGTGGGCCTATTACTTGACTGACTGATGCCCTATTAACACAGAATTTAGACCTAGAAATAAAGAATCCAAATCCAAAAAATTGGAATTGTGAAAAAAGTGACTAATACCATTTTAACCAAATACCGATTAAAATGTCCAAAATAAGTTATGTTCAAAACTAGTACTTTGCATTTTGATGTGTTACCGACACTTTCAAACGATTAAACTTTAATATCACTAATAATTATACTCATTCAGTAACTTCCATACCGACGGCTAGTAAGAAAGACACCTCAACTCGTCTAGGAATGTTTCTAATTGAAAGCTTCCATTGTGATGATAATAGTACGCTGTAGGCAGCTCTTGGATCCGATATTGGGGTTTATCTCCCAGAGGTGGCAACATTATACTCGATTTGTACGTTTTACTCCGTTGTAAACCAGGGGTTAATAATCCACACGATATAACATTATTATAACAACAAACTTCTGCCTGTTCTTAACACCTCTTGTTAATGCTTTCTATAGTTCCCTTACTCGTGTTTATTTATATCAGTAATAAAATGTTAAATCAGAACCATTTTATTCATAATTCTATAGATTTTAATAATTATATATGTTATATTAGTTATATGATAACTAAAGTTATGATAATGAACGTTTCAAAGATAAACCGAATGCTATGTGGTATTCAAGAGTAAATAATTAGGTGGGCTGGTGACGTAGGTGAGGTTTTTAAATATACCCGTACCGGATATCGATAAATATTGATAATAGGCTCGGGTTCATCCAGTCCAAGCTGCGATAACAGTTCTCCATATCAACGCTTCAACTGAGGCTAAGAATTAAATTAAAATATATCATGAAGGGAACATTGCATATCATATTCTTGTTCGATATCGTGCAGTATAAAATGAGTATTAGTATAAATTATTTATTACGTTAATATTAAGTTATTGCTGAAATTATCAGAAATTAATACAAACGGGAATCAACTAAACAGTTTTAATTACCTCCGGTATTATGTGTGTGAGAGATACATGGAAGAATATTAAATGGAAATTTATGTACGAACTAAAAGTGGTATTACTAAAATTCGACGGATTAGTTTGTTCCGAAAATGCTCTACTATAATTCGAAGGACTGAATGGAAATGTTTTCGAAGTAGGAACAGATTAACGAAGCCTGAAGAAAACGAAAACAGTGGAGGGTAGCAGAACATTGTTATCTTTTAGGGACATATTGATCGTATTGTTGTATATACAGGAATATCAGGTGCTGCAAAGGTTTTGTATTTCTCTCCATCTTGTTTTATTCAACTCATGGATGTAGTGTACGTACATTCACGTTCACAGTCTAGAACACACCCTGGTCAGAAGTAGGTATCGAGTGCTTTACGTTTTGTTCTGTGACATTGTTAGGGTTCATTATTACCAGTTTGGACATATAATTATGTGTTTGCTAAACCTAAAACTTATTCCATTGTCAAATTTAGGCTTCGGTAAGTTTATATCCATACATTTAAAAAGTTCTATACTTTAATCGTTATGTCTTAAAGTTTTATGAATCTAGAGGAGAGGGTATATTTCAATCCTTTAAACTTGTAAAATATAACGATGAAATAAGTCTGATGAGAAGAGGGTCATATTCAATCCTAGAAACCTTTTGTAACATATAACGATAACAAATGTCAAAAATCAATTTATCCTTTAAAATCTTCCTACATTAATAACAAAACTTATAACAAAAGACCAGTGAATGGTGCTTTTAATGCTCATATAGAGTCCTCCTTTTTTTATTTTGTTTGCCCATGAACACAACTAAGCAATAAATTTGTATTTAATCAGCAATAAAACAAATTAATTTTCATATTCCAATTTTTGTTATATCTATATATAATACCAAAAGTTTTTGTGCTAAAAACACTCTAGGGACGCTATTATTCTAAGTATATGTGACCAAGTTTATTTTAGACGGTCAAAATTGTGATAAGGAGAACAACCAATAAAACTTGCTTCCAGTTGTTATTCATAGCTAACATTTATAAGCAGTGGCACAACGCACGTTCTTACAGCGTTCTTTATTTATAGCTTTACAATTTTATCAACGTTTAACGTTGTTTCTATGGAGAAAAAAAATCATCGATACGTTTCACCACAACTGATTTTAAGTGTATTTCGGTTAATGTATTTCAGATAGCCACATTCTGGTTAATTACGTCCCTACTGTATTTAATATATAGTCATATTATTTCAAATAAGAAATAATTCTAACAGTACCATTACAACTACAACTACACATTAAGGGGTGATGCAAAAAATACCTTTTTGCTTGTAAAATCTAAAAAATATTCTACGACAGTATTTTGACTTTTCGTGGTCTAAATCGCTTCCTTATTATAACAATGCTATTTAAATCAAATATTGGTAGGGGGGCCTAGCGCCCTGGTTTACATCTATGCTTTAATCTAGTAAGACATGTTTGGTTTTAGGCCGTGACTGTAAGTATCTGGATTAATTTTTGGAAAGACTATGTAATGAGGATGTTTTGCGGGTGTGGATTTTAAGTATTTAATATCCCTAAAAAGTGACTTTTCCGATGTTTGCTTTGCTTAACTTATGACTAATAAACCAATAAAAAAATTAATCAAATAATTCATTATTGTTTTGCAGTATAACAAAAAATAGTAGAGTTATTTTCCAACCGCTTAACTTCTATTAATGCACGGTCTTATTTTTAGCTATGATATAATTGTAAAACATTTTTAGAATGTTGATACTTTCTTCGCGTCTATTTTAAAAGTAAAAATGTAGAGGGTGTTCAGTAAAAGTGTTCCAATATTTTTCGATTTTGTTTTACACATGCAAATTAGCAAAAAAATTATATTACGGTATGTCCTTAAACCTTTAGTTCTCCTTATATCTGTCTGTTTCTGTTTTTTACAAAAAAAATATCTTTTGAACCAGTTAAGATAAAGTTATGAACCTTGAAAATTTTATTATATATTTTACACCTTTTCTTAAACAAAGTATCAACAAAATCTTTTATCCGTTTAAAAATAGCGGACTTTAAAATAATTCCAATATATTTGAAGAATATCTCAAAAACGGATTAATCTATGCATTAATCTCTAGACTTGATATTTTCAGTGAAACTTCATTTTTTATATGACAACATGTAGTTTGATAACTGTGCACGTCCCTACATAGGATATTGCTAAGTATCAGTAGATTCGATCACTTATTGAGCTAGCAATTTTTCGTCTATCCACTTGCCTATTTGTCGGGCGGGGATGGCTAAATTTCTCTTCTGTATGTTTGCCTGCCTTTATTTATATTTTTCGTCAAGATATCTTGAGAAGAAATTATGTCACAAATTGGAAATTTTGCATAAAACTTGCATCTAAATGCAGTGAAGCTATTTAAGTAACACATGTGGCATAATCTTGTTATATGTAAGATAAGGTAAAGTAAATATATTTGTATATTATATATTGAAATTCATATGTCCTCATGATACGACGTTAATTAATCATCTGAAACACGTGCTGTATTATGTGGTGTATAAAATAATAAATGAATACTCTGCTTCTAGCTTCAAACTACCATGTAACTTGAGATGTCTTCGCATCCATACAAACAATAAAATATTCCAATAATTTGATGAAAAGTTTCCTTCCCTGTGAAACACAAGATTTTCCGCAATTTAAAGACGAAAAAGATTCGTAAATTTATGGAAGTTGCATATTATTTATTTGTTTTGTATAGCTGACTCTTAATGACAAACGTCATTCCCTGTTATTTTTTCGTGTTTGTTACTAACAATATTTTACTGTTTTTAGGAGTTTAATTTTTAACAGAAAATATTTTATTTTTCGCATTGTTTTGTTAGCGATTAATAATACTATTGTAATTTTTTAATCGTATTAAGTAAATATTTTACTGCTTTGAAGTAAAAAGTTCTGGTTTGAAATTTTTTAACCTAAAAGTGTTGTACGATTATTTTAAAGTATTCTTTTGTAGAAAATACTATTTTGTTCCTATTTTAATTGTTTCAACCGAGTTATTAGATTTTTAGGTTTTAAACAATTAATGAAGTTAATGTTAGTTTTGCGTTTTTATATAAAAAAAACTGTTATTTTTGTGAACTGACAGAAATAATCGGCGATCTTTAAAAAGGATATACTCGCGCGGATGGTACAGTTTGAAAATATTTCAACTTATCAACTAGTTTATACCTCTAGTTTTACATAAACAGCAAATAACTTCACATATAATTTTAATTATTCTTTTTATTTATATATATATATATATAAAAGAATGACTGCAATACATGTTACTGTTATAAATATTGTACTTAATATTTGTTACAGAACTTGAGGTATTTAGAATAGTCTGAACTTTAGTTTCTAGATTTTGGTCACTGCAGTTATGTTACTGCTGTAGGAAGATTTCAATACTGACTTACTTGAAGCAATTACCTAAAAAAAATAGGAGAGGCCTATCCTCTATTTAGCTTATTTCTGCAGTCCCCATTGATCACTGGCCTGTGCGAGGATCTTGTCTGACACAATAAGGGGGAGAGTCGGTAAAATACAAGGCTGATTGCACTGGCAAATGCTACAGATGTATAAATGTCTTAGATTGAATTCTTTAAGTTTAATATTTGATTAAGATAGCGAGGCAAAAATATTTTAAGCATTTTATTGTGTTAACATTGATCCGTGGAATATAAATATTTCTCGTAATTTGGCTAATTTGCTTGGATTATGAGTTGAAAGTAAGTTTGTGTTTGGCAAAATACTATGGCTTTGAATTATAAAGACTATATTAAATTACACCTGCTCAAAATATAAATTAAATCCCATTCACGAGTTCCACACTCATAGAAACTCCGTAAAAGAATGAGGAATATTTAATTTGAATGTAAACTGTAGACATAACTTGCGGTATACCAGAAAGTTGGCCCCTTTTATTATTAGAACGCCAGCTGTGTATAAGTACTGTCGCAGTAATGAATAACCCTTCTCAGTAAGGTCATAGAGACTTTAAGTTTGTAACAGAGGTTCATCTCGGCCCAAGGACGAACTTTATTGATTTTATAGTCAAAATGTCTCAGAGCAGCAATATTGCAAGTAAGTTCGAAAAAATGCCGTGTATTCAATTCTTTCACACTTAGTACACAAAGCAGCAATACCAGTGAAACAATCTTCCAGTTCTCAGCTTTTAATCATGAACTCCAACATATATGTCACAAAGAACTGTTTTAATCGAGCTTCAAAATCATTTTGCATTTTGCTATCGCTTGATGTACCCATGTAAATAGTCCGACATCAACCTAAGAAGGAAGTTTCTCGAAGACGATTTGCTCGACGTTGCTGAACCATAAAGTTGTCCTTACCACTGTTATTACATATTAAATGGCATCTGAACCTACAGTACATGGATACCTCGAGAATATAGTCGCAAGATAAGGTCAATAATTACAAGCTACTGAAGACCTCTCAATAAGAACCTTGATACATGCCATAAATATTTTTTAAATGTTAAATTGAGGTAAACGAAAAGTTTTAAATATTAATGTACAGATAACGTTCCTAGTAGCTTAAATAATTTAATCATAAGAATAATTTTATTTTCTTATGATATAATGTTAATACAGACGTTTTATTTAATGTTTTCCGGAATTGCCTCTTTTCCAGGAAGCTCTATAAAAAAGGGGTGTGTGACTGAGGACGCATATATAAAATGTGAGCGATCTACAAAGAAAACTATTTTATTTTACAGTTCTATACAAAGGAAGTATACTAACTTTAGTTCCATACAATATGTAATGAATTTGTATTTATTAAGTACAATAAATACGATGTTTCTCTTTTTTATTCATATCATCTGAAAATAGTAAAATTTGCGAATAAGATCTATATGCTTAAATTGGTTATAAGATTTTGAATAACTTAAATCGTGGTAAAATCTTTTACTTTTGTCTTATGAATAAGATATAAATTATTGCAATCATTTTGAGCCGACAATTTATTTTTTGCTTATTGCATCTGAATATAATCTATAATTAACTTTTATATTGTACAACAAAAGAAAAGTTGTAATGTGTGTTTGTGTTATATTTTATTACAATTATTTAACAATGTGATATGCTTATTGTGTAATGTTCATTATTTTTAATATATTAGAAAAGGATACCATCATTTCGGGCATTTTCCATCGTTATTCTTAAAAAAATTACAACAGATAATAAACTAGAATTGTCCTCTTTTTAGGTATCACTACTGTAATAAATTAAAAACTTTGTACAGTATTTTGAGTTCAAAAAGAGAAACCTGAAATTGTCTTTCAATGTTGTCCCTTTCTCCAAACCATTTCCTTCATTTTGGTTTTGTTGCTCCATGCTGACATGATATGGACTTTACCGATCTTGATATTTTTCTGGGATTTCCCTCAGTCTCTCATATTCTCTAGTGTTATGCAGTGTGCTTGTATTGTATAGTGACATGGTTTGTAGTTTACGTACTGGTAGCAGGTCTTTAAGGTAAATTATACACATTATAATTAATTACAATGTAGAATAGTACGACAAAACAATCATCACACTAAACTCCACATATTTATACGCGGATGAGTTAGACACTCACTTCCGGTATAAGTTTCGTGATATCCGTTTGTCAAATAGGTCTGCCTCAGCCATGAGAAATTCCCCCGCTAGCTGTGTCCGTAATTATTATTGTTTTATATAGTAAATGTTATTTAGCCTAGAACATATTGCATATTTCAATCAATAATAAAGTAACTCATGTCTACCTTGTTATCCATGACGATTTAAATCAGGTAGTGATGATGCACGTGCTTAAACCTTCTGGTGCAATAGTATTTATTTTATTAAGTAGTGTCTCGGCTTCAAGCTTTTGGGGTTGTTTTAGGCGGGTTGTTGATCAAAATTTAATGGTCAACACTTTTCGCTCATCAAGCTAACGACCTCCTCTCCGTGGTCACACAATTTATTGGTTATCAGTTGAACTGGACATCAGAATCCGTGGAGCCAATATTCTTGATCCAAAATTATTTTTACGTGGGAAATTTTTGCGAAAGTTGTATTGATGTTCAGAATTATGAATGATTTCTAAATAAGGTTATGTCAGTTATAATGTCAGTCATTGATATTCGTCTTAGGCGAAGTTTGCATCGGAGATAATAATAATTTATTATTATCAGCAATGAAAGGTTAAGATAGCGAGAGTTTCAAATTTAGCTAGTTCATCATCACATGATTTCTACAACGTGTCCCGTGCATGTTCAAAATTATGTGTTGCTTAACTTTGATATTATTTTAAAGAAGAAATCAGATACCAATTATAAAAAATGACGTATTCTATTATTTTTAATAAATACAGATAAGACAAAAGATATATATAAGAATAAAAACCTAATGTAACCTCATCAGTCAGCCTCAACACTGTCACACTCATGTTCTGTTCGCTATGTGAGGTCTAGGTTGATATATATAAATCAAGCCAAGCAAGAAATCTCAGTTAAATTTCTGGGTTTATATCGATAATAGGCTCACATGGGGCGGCCACGTGGAACATGTCTGCAAAAGGCTTCGAACCATGGGATTTGCTCTCAGCCGTCTCGCCAAGGTCTGTAGCCAAGAGGTTCTACGAACAGTATATTTTTCTCACGTTCAAATCGATTAATGTTCTGGGGTCCATCCAGTGTAGTAAATTTTAATAGAGTATTTGTCCCCCAGAAATGGTGTTTGCGAATCATCTCAGGACGTAGGAGATTCGAAACTTGTAAACCTCTTTTCGGTGAATTAAAAAATACTTACTCTGGCGGGTCTGGTGGGGTACGAGCTATGCTCTTTTGTTAAGGGCAATCCAAAGCTTTTTGTAAGCAATGGACACTACCATCAGTATCCGACCAGATCAAGAGGGCTGATATCTGTGGCTGCACATAGTACTAGCGCATTTGAGAGGGGTCCATACCACTTGGGTGCAAAAGCTTTCAATGCATTGCCATTGAATATTAAAAATGAGCAAAATCTACGTTTATTAAAAAAAAAAAAACTAAAGACACACTTTCTTGATAAATGTTTTTACTGTGTAAGAGATTTGTTAAGTTAGATATAGTTTTAGTATTTTGACGTGTAATGTAAAAATGTATTTTGCATTTACGAATAAAGATCTTGAATCTTGAATATTGTGTACACTTAAATTCAAGGCTTCATTTAGACCCTTCTTATATAAAAGTATAAGCACTATTTCCCCCAGAACGGAAGCCGAAATAAGAAAAGTTTGTCAAAAGACAAATGCAGGGAGATTAGCAGGAAACAGGTACTCTTACTTTAGCCGTCTGCGCGTGAGTGTATCTGCCTTGTTTTAACACTACTATGATACGCAACTGTCCCTTAGAAGATGTACCTGGTATATCCTATGATATAATATGTATATGATCGTGACATAGTTATGGTAAAGTACTTTTAATCAAGCAAAATTTTAAATCAGGCAAAATAACTTAATTGCATATGCAACACCCTATTGACAAAGTTTATAAATAAAACACATTATCCTTGTAAAAGTAAACTAACAGACTTTTATTAACCAAAGTTATCAACTGTATATTTAGAATAATGTGAAAATTTATTTACTATGTAATATATTTGTATGATTCGATGGTATAAAAAATCCTATTGGTTGTGTTGGCACCAATGTATTAATGAAATTCATAAATATAGGATTAGCAATACTTTTTCTTAGGACGTGCATAACTTTCTAGTATTTTGGATATTTCTTGGAGTCAAGATCTATTTCAGGCTAATATCGCGTGTGAACAATATCGTGAATACTACTGAAGCGATTTCGAAGATATGATGCTACCGAGATCAATGAGATAATCTGTTAATTCCAAACTTACGAAAAATCGCAAGAAGTACATTTGTGAGGCTGACTGTATACTAAAATTTTAAAGTGCTCAACAAGGCCTGCTGCACCTCCCGCTAATATGTTTCGCGGTAAGGCACATTTTAATATTTATGATTTTTCCATTAATGAATAAAAACTCTTTAAACGATACGTATGCTATCTGCATAATTTTTGCATTTGATTAAAGTGCACTTCATCAACAACATGTGCGAGTTAATAGTTAATTCAAACAAACATGTTACAGGGTGAATTATAAACTTTCTACTTATAACAATTTTAAACGTTGTATTCTCAAATTTATTCCTAGAATATTTTTGTCCATATATGTGGCTTTTCCAGATAAGGGAAACGTTAGCGTTGAAATTACATATGTGGCTGACACTTTGCGACAGCTATAATACACAGCGTGGAAGTGAACTACTGCACTTGACATACCTCTTGTAGTTAACTTGATACAGGCGCTTTACGAAAGCTATAAAACACAGCGTGGAAGTGAACTACTGCACTTGACATACCTCTTGTAGTTAACTTGATGGAGGCGCTTTAGGACACGTAACTTGGACAAAATAATATACAAATAATAGAAAATTCTATTGCAAACACCTTGGTGACGAAGAGATGCTTTAGGAGAGTTAGAACCCTACCTGATAAAATATAAAGTGTGCTTAGGTAACCCTCTCGAAAGAAAAACTTGTATTTAATCCTTCTAAAGGAAACTTTAATATTTGAAAGGAATTTAGCAATTTCAAAACGAATTTAAAAATGAATGGGTTCTTTTCCATGTTTTATTAAAATCCACGTATTTCTAATAATCATTTCAAACTTTCCATGAACTACTTACTGTTGCAGTATATTCTGTTAGTGTTTACGTATTGTGATTCAGTAATTTTTTGTAAAATGCAACACAATTTATGACATTACATTTTATACATATTTTAATGAAGGTTTTAAAATATATTAATTTCATGTGTAATAGTCCAGTCTGATAAGCATAATAGTGTTCGATAACACTTGATTAATGCACTAAAATAAACAAATTTGGAAATTAGAATCAGGCTGAAGAATTTTGATGGATAAATATAATAATAGAGCAACTTCTTTCATAAAAACATTACACAAGAATTTAAATATTTTTATATTCCAAGTTCATTTTGAGAAGTTGATCCCCCACCATTTCAGTTGCAATAACTTGTCACTCGCCAAATCTGACGACGGTGACGTCATTATGTGCTGGGAAGAATAAGCGGATAATATTTTAGACAGAGTGTTACGAAAACTAGATTTATTGATACAATACCAATAATAAATTCAATGGTTTATGCATTTGATGTATCTTCCTATTGAATCAACTGTGCAACCCGCCTCCCTCTCCACATCAAGGTCTTTCCACTTTAGAAGAGGTAAGTTTTTCTGATTACCTCGTAAACAAGCTTGGACTATTTCATTACTTGCACTAATTAAAATTATGATTTTAAGTTGTTATCATTAGATAAAAATTTACTAATAAGTTGTCATACGCCAATTTTTTTCTTTATTATGTAGTTACACATTAACAATTAGACCTAAAAGATCTAAAATATTCTGATATTGTTATTAAATCATAGTTTTTTGTTTGCAGGCTCACAGCGAGTATATGCTGGATCATAATTTCAATATTCCACTCTGTTAGGTAGAACTTTAAAGCTTATCACGTATTCGCCTCATGGGCCCAGGTGGGCAGTTATTCATGGGAAATCTGATTCTGTTGAATCGTTTGATATAGAAGCCGAGTAAAACGTGTGCACTCCAAGCCTCCTTACCAATGTGTATAGGACTACATTGACATTACATCACATTTAATCTACTAATTAAAAATGTTAAATTGTAATTGTAAGTATTTTTCCATCGATCAAAACTCTGCACATGCATTATATAGTCCGGTTTGGAAAGATAATGTCAGTAAATTCTGAGGTTTTACTGAACATCGTAACTATGAAATGTATTACAACCGATACATACAACCCAGTATCGAACTACCGACGCGACGGAACGTAACAAAAAGTAACAAGGCTTTTCTATATGGATTACTTACAACTTTGTGAATCTTTGACCTTCTAACTTTAAAATCGATAAGTTTCTTCTTTATATCTACATGAACCTACGCACCAGGTTTTAATTCTGTAGGCCCTTTCTATTTAGATTTATCGCTCAACAACTACAAAACTTAATATCTACCATAGACCTATTTCTATAATCGTAACTATGATAGAAGTCATAAGACAACCTCTATAATCGTAATGACTGTAATAGAACTCATAGGACTGCCTTTATAATCGGCTGGTCATACATCATATATTAGATGAATAAATATGAGAAAACCATTAAGCTGGTTTTACTTTATTTAAATAAACACCAAATATCTTCAGTACTTAGACTGTACTATCTTGCTCAGACCAAGCATAGCTTGCAACAGACCAAGGACACCAAGGTACTCGTTTAATATCGGTACCTGGTGTGAGAGGTTGAAATCTAGAAACCTGTGGTTGTGGAGAACGTAGCTTATACTCTATGGAATTTGTGGTTACAGCAGTCAAATATGGAGTTGGGTACAGAACCGGCAGTGGATGTTTGATAGTTGATTTTATTTTAATTCAGTTGTAAAGTTCTCAGGGGTTGAAATGTTATGTCTGAAGAGACATTGTTATTTGTGTTGGCTGAGACCTGTGCTAGACATTTTTACAAGTTTATTTATACTTGTATAGACTTATATAACATATAGCTTTAGAAAAAGGCTGAAATACTATGTAACCCAGTATCGTTGGTTATAGGTATAGAAACCCAACATTCGTAGTGTAACTTGTATAATAATATTGTTTAGTACTCAATAAATTCAGTTATTGAGTATTCAGTAATTAGCTAGCTTAATTTTAAGAATATGTTAAGTGACTTAATAACGTTACTTTAAGTGGATTAAATATCGTAAATTACTGTTATTTATTTCTGTGGGGACTTAAACACTTTGAAGTATAGCTGGATGAATGTTATAACATAAACAGAAATTTCATTTGACTGTCTTATGGCCACTAGTATCCAAATTAGCTCGAACCACAAACGATGGTATTCCTTGCTACAGTATTAAATGCTTAACGAGGATATTACTTTTCAGGCGTTGTGCTATGTGTTAGGTTTCACGCCAAGATAATTATAAAACTGATTAGTAAAACTATTCAGATAAAAGTAAGTTTATTCTGAAGACAGAGGCACAAGTTCTTCTAAAGCATATTAGAATTTGTGTGCTCGATCGTTCAGTTAGAACGGTATCCATTAAATCATCGTTTAGTATTTCACATGGAGACATGGTTTATTGCTCTTATATAAGTTATTTAGCAATTCATATAATGATTCCTTATTGATTTTCTAGTTTAAACCTAAGGATAATACATAATGAACTGAACAATCACGTTTCAAATGACCCGCCAGAATGTAACGGACTATGTAGCGCAAATACTGAAACACGGACGGAGTAACTTTTTACTTTGAAACATGAACATCAATACGGTTTTTTAGACAAAGGGAAATCTACGTACAATCTGCAAGTCTCTAGAATTTTTATAGCAAGAGGTATCGCACTGAGATCAGTCAGACAGCTTTTTGATCCTTCAACCCCAAAATCTTTATCGTTTTTCATTGGAGCAGGAGGGACCCATGTACCAAGTTTCAACTCTCTAAAAGTTTTCCATTGCAAGGGGACAAACGAAGCCGCGTTTAAAAAAAGGACTTGTCGAGATCGTAATTAATATAAAACTAGGCTCAACAGTTACATCATTGCTATTGTTAATGTTCAATTACTACACCAGGCACAGATTTTGTTAGTTTACGTTCATTTTGACTATCCATTTATTTCAAGTGTGAGGTTGTGAGCATTAGATGCATGTTCAGGAAATAATCCAAGTGTCTTCCTGAAGAGTGCTCAGAAGGGTCTCACATGTATATGTGTCTCACATACTGGTATTATTTGAAATAACATTACCGTATTTATAACTTCACCCTTTTAAAATAATATACAGAATTTTAAGTGCAGGGCAGTTTGAAAGAAAGTAATATGTTTATTTTATAGTCTATATAGAATGCAGTCCTGCAAATGCGTGGTTCAGGTTTTCCTCAATTCTTGGTCATCAGATAATATCCAATATTTGCAAGATAGTCTAAAATGTATGCATAGTTATGCGTGTTTAGACTGACCTCATATTGACTTGTCATTAGATAGATTTTAAACTCTGAACATGTAATGATAAAGTAAATAAACACCTTACCTAGCTACGTCACAGATGGAAATAAAATTGTTTTGATCTACAGTAATAAGAAAAAGCTGTACAAGTGAAACAACACAACGGTTGTCGAGAGCACATAACATAGTAGAGTGAATCGTTGTGTCTACACACGACCCAGCACACAACATAATACAGTGAATCGTTGTGTCTACACACGACCCAGCACACAACATAATACAGTGAATCGTTGTGTCTACACACGACCCAGCACACAACATAATACAATGAATCGTTGTGTCTACACACGACCCAGCACACAACATAATACAATGAATCGTTGTGACTAAACACGACCCAGCACATAACATAATACAGTGAATCGTTGTATCTACACACGACCCAGCACACAACATAATACAGTGAATCGTTGTGTCTACACACGACCCAGCACACAACATAATACAATGAATCGTTGTGACTACACACGACCCAGCACATAACATAATACAGTGAATCGTTGTATCTACACACAACCCAGCACACAACATAATACAGTGAATCGTTGTATCTACACACGACCCAGCACACAACATAATACAGTGAATCGTGGTGTCTACACACGACCCAGCACATAACATAATACAGTGAATCGTTGTATCTACACACGACCCAGCACACAACATAATACAGTGAATCGTTGTATCTACACAAGACCCAGCACACAACATAATACAGTGAATCGTTGTATCTACACACAACCCAGCACACAACATAATACAGTGAATCGTTGTGTCTACACACGACCCAGCACATAACATAATACAGTGATTCGTTGTATCTACACACTACCCAGCACACAACATAATACAGTGAAGTTTTGTATCTATACACGACCCAGCACACAACATAATACAGTGACTCGTTGTGTCTACACACGACCCTGCACATAACATAATACAGTGACTCGTTGTATCTACACACGACCCAGCACACAACATAATACAGTGACTCGTTGTATCTACACACGACCCAGCACACAACATAATACAGTGAATCGTTGTGTCTACACAAGACCCAATCACCATGGAACTTTCACCTATCTACACGGTTTGTGAACGTGAAAAAACTCATTTGTTTTCTTTTTTACATCATAATATATGTTGGACGTAATAATCATATTTTTTGTGTCTATATCATGTAAATGTTACTTTAATCTTGAATTTATTTTATTAATTAATTATTATCATTATTATTAAACAGTGTTTCATTTTTGTTGAAATAAAACAGAGTGCACTCTGTAGCTAATGTAACGTTGGAATTTTATTTACGTTTATTTATTTCAATTCTTTTAAACAGATTAAATTGTACGTAAAAGTTATTAAGTAATGACATTTAAATACGTTGATTGAGTATTCCTTGTGTTTGTAGAAACTAAATGCAATAAAAATCCCCAGTAAAAATTAACAATTTGTTACATAATATAAAACATACACCAGCAAATATTAGGTTCGATATGTAAAACACACTGATTAATACAATAATATAAAACTAAAAATAGTAAATTAAGCAAAAAAATCATAACTATATTCGCTCATGACCACCCAGAAACAAAGTAAAGAATCTCCACGTAGATAATTAGTTTTATTGCTTTTAGTATTTTCATGGCGTCTCCATTACAATAACAGGCTATTCATATAATGCTTTCATTCCTATAGATTAAACTAATGCTACAATAGTTTATTGAGAGCACTGTAGAAGAACTTTGCTTACAGTTTTCAGAAATGACTCTTGCAATGTTAATGAGTTTGAATGGAACACCTCAAGAGTTGACCTATAAAACTTTTAAATATTTGTGAGAGACAGCAAACTTTTAAACAGTTTGTGTTAAGTAAACTTTTTAAAAAGTTACCGTCGGGTATTTAGTGAAATCAACTGTGCTACGAAGTTTGAGCAACGTTCTTATAACGTTTTATGAGATACAGCGCATTTGTTTTTATTTTGTGAAATAGAAAGGGCTATTTATAGAACCCTAACACACACTATATATGCCTTCGTATAGTATAAAAATACAAACCGATTTACTTAATAAGGTATTGGTAGTAGTACTATGGAAGTAGAAAAACCTGATCTTATTAGTTGTAACAAATTAAACACTTTTTAGTAATATTTGGTATCACATAAGGATATTGGAAACGTGTGTGCTAGTTATGTAGTGTCATTCTATTAAACTTTCAATAGAACATTTATCAGACGTCTCAATACTTGAAATACAATATAACTGTAACCTTTATTTTACAAAATTGTATTGTTATTAAAATAGTATAATACTACATAATATTTAACTTAAATTATTTATAAAACTATAAAGGATTTCCTATTAAAACCTAAATATGTACAAGCGGTCAAAAAGGACTAATTTAGTAATCCTTAAAGTAGACGTTTCTTATCCTAGCAATGGATTTGTGTTTGAGTTAAAAGAAAGCTATACACTGGCCACACATGTCATAAGAGTACTCTGTAATCTGAGTTTAGACGTGCTCTTAGGAGTTAAAACGGGTTGCTCCCTTTCAAAGTCTATGCCGTCTACCACTTAATATGGCTGCTAAGGCATAGTGAGTACCACCACTGTGCTATGCGTTCTATTCCCTTGAGAACCCTTGCATCTAGCATAGGAAGAGATACTCCGTCTAGTAAAGATGTTTATATGTTGTTATATCTCTTCGGACACAGATAGATAGCAGATTTAAGCTGCCACTCTGTTACAGCGTATTCGGTTGAAGATTGAGAGCTTTGCTAAACCTAGCCAGTTAAAGAGACTAAACTCTCCAACTAAACGTTTCCTGGTTAAGACAATCTGATATACCATAGCCCCTCTATCTAACGTGTTACAAGGTACTCAATTGAATATAGAGAGCCAATCCAGCCAGTTAAGAAGACTAAACTCTCCAATTAAACGTTTCCTGGTTAAGACAATCTGATATACCTTAACCCCTCTATCTAACGTGTTACAGAGTACTCAATTGAAGATGGAGAGCCAATCCAGCCAGTTAAGAAGACTAAACTCTCCAACAAAATGTTTCCTTGTTAAGGCAACAGTTTTCTTCTGCGTATTTTCGGTCTTTTTAAAGTTTCTGGACACATTCGCGGACACCAGATCCACTTGGCCATACCTATGCACAAAGCTGATCACATTTAACATGAGTAATCTCTAGGAGTTCATGCAGTGACCTAACATTTTGAATCTTTTTCTGACTAGAGGCTCAAACAACCAAGACTGATCAGTCTCTAGCCATTAGCCTCCTTCGCGCTGTGCCAAAAACTCCCTATCATCTGTCTCCAGTATATCTGAGACTAAGGTGTTTTCGGATACTGGAAGTTATTGGATTTTAGAAGCTTCAAGTCTCTTGCTGTATACTGTCTCTGGGGGTTTATAGGCCTACTGGAGTTGACAACAATGGGTAGGTTATGCTGCAATATCCCTGTACTTCTTTAGATTTTTTAGGAGAGGAGAAATCTAAGAGATTGGTATCCCACGATAACACAAGCTTAATAATAAAAAAATCATAAACAGCCCTAATATTACTTGTAAATATTTTATTATTGTGCTACAAAAACACAAACCAGTAAAAATTACACAGTATTATTAAGAACATTGTAACAATACTTTACATGCCAATATTTCAAAATGTTGATTTCACAATCGTTCCCTTATTAACGTACGATGGGTATTATCAAATACTGTACTAAACCATACTGAATTAGGCAATAAATGATTGTTTTGACTTTAAAAATCTTCAAACTTAACGTTTCTTTTCTTTAGTCCACTTTTCATTAACAAATTTGAGAAATTTCTACCTCTATCCACAAGAAAGTGATAATTTTAGTATTTTACATAACAAATAAAATTCCTCAAACAAGACTCTGTAATTTTTAGTAAATGTTTAACATTAAAAGGATTTATTAGTATTTACCATTTGCCAAGATATACAAAATATATTAATAAATTATTAAGTGAAATAAAACAGTTTAAAATTTATTAAAAACTGTATTGGGATTATAAATATTGGGATTATAGAAAGAGGTCGAGTTTTTAATTTCGGATGCAAGCACGATTGCGCTGGTTATCGGGTTGTAACCCGAAAGGATTAATCTACTGAATTAGTAAAGTTAACAGAGAAATCTGGATGCTTGTTTTATTTAACAATACACACCCCGGTGCGATAGAGAGTAATTCTGATTAATGTACGAAACAAATTAGATCAAAGTTATTTACGAACCTTAGAATAGTATAGAAGTCTGTGTTTTGTGACGAAGTGGGTTAAGAAATCATCGCAAGTGATTTTGCATGAGTTAGTGCTACAAGTTACTAGTACAGAATCTTTTGGTCATTTTAAAGACAATAATGTATTAAAAAAATTTGGTTTGAATAAAATAAACATGTAAATTCTTAAACATTAGTAAACAATGTTGGAACTACTTTATTTCAAATTTATTTTATTACAGTTCAAATTACCCCGTACCAATGAGATGGCAGAATGGCGGAATCGATCAGATGGGCTTGTTATCTATATAGATAGTGCGTTTATCGGTGTCATGCAGTGTGGCTGAGATATTGAGGGGTGGCCACCGCCTTATCTATCGACTTCAATTGGACCGGTCTCCCTTCACAATTATTGGCTATTTACCGCGGTCCTAATTCAAACCGGAAGCAGATAAGCAGCCCAAGGGACAAGCGAGCCAAATTATCTATTGGAAAACACTACGTACCAATGAGACGGTAGAATGGCGGTAGACTAGAAGCGTGGTTTACGCAAAGTCTAAAGTAATACAAGCAAAGAGTATCAGGCGTACGGAGGTTGGAAAGAGAATTGGATGACGCTACCCTCACCGCTGTGTAGGGGAGAGGGCGATATATGACGTAACAGTGTCTGAAAATGTCAGTGATGAACGTCTCAAGTATCAGGAGAGCAGAGAATACCAATAAAATTGGGGCAGAGTGATCATCGCTATCCTGCGTTGCGTCTGACGTTTAAGGCGTTGTGAGCCCACAGTACTCACAATTTGGAATACTTTCGTGTTACTGACTTTTATTATCAACGAACGGTGGTAGAAATTTTTTAAAAATTAAAAAATTTTAAGCAATTTGTTTGATTTAGATTTAAATATAATACAATGCTCCTTAAAAATAAATTATATAAAGAGATTTTGAAGTATCTTTGAATATTTAATTCATAAATTATGACAAAATCCGTGTCCTTATATTAAGAAAGATGTAAATTAAAATTAATTACTTGTGAAAAACCTCAAAGACACTGCTCTCAATTATTTGCAGAGTTTTAAATTAAACAGAAAGGTACATTTATTAATGTAATAATTCCAGTGAATACGACATAAAAACAACGTGTTAAATGTGGTTGCAAATGGTATATAATATTTGCTCAATCTGCAAGTTCAATTGGTTTCTGGCAATTTAAAATCCATACTACTCATTTTTATAGAGAGCTAAGCCTAAAAAAATTTATGTTTGATTTTGCCTAGTGATCTTTTACAAGGTTCTTCTATTTTCAAGGAACACACTTTTTTCTTAAGTAAAAATTATTACAATTGTTGCCTTCTTTTTCTCCATTATAATGAAAATTTAATCATGATTGTCTCAGTATAATACAAATCATGTTAAAATAATGTAGAAATCATAGAACTGTCATTTCAGTACGAGGTCGAGTTTTAGCCATCAAATCTTCTTCAGAGTATATTATTCACTAACTCCATGTGGAAAAACTTGAGTATCAGTTGCCTAAGTATATCCAGATAACATTTCTCCATGTGGCTGCTTGTGGTGCAATTATTAGTGGTGTTCCACAAGCGCCACAATAATGACACTCCTGTTGCAGAAATCTGCGGAGATTAGTCTATACCAGATAAAGTTAGTTACAATCCAGCCAGGCTGTGCGAGTAATGATGATTATCCTGAACTACCGTTAGAGCTCTCCTTGCAGAGACTGAGATTTCTGCAATTTGCTCTAATTCGTGTCTTAAACCTCTAGCGTGTTTTAAAACTGTTGAAACTTGTACATGAAATTGAACTTGGTCATACCTGAAAATTAAAATGTAAAATAACATAATTCAGATGTAAACAGACCGAGAAAGTGGTCAGTTGGCTGTGTTGCAGTTAGTGGGTCCATTCTGTAGTAATACATTTATTCAATTTTTACTATTAAATTATACAGTTTTAAAGTTTGAAATCTATCACATTACTCAAGCGTACAGATCAAAGTATTCAAATTATCTATCAAAACTTTAAGATTGTATTTGTTATTTCAGTTTTCTGTGTATAGCAAAATACATTACCATAGTGGTGAGACGTGATGGTATGGTTATAAACTTAAATTGTCGATTCAAAAAAGCATTTCTATACGATATTTAATCTCTTCCTGAACACCTCTTCACTCCATTCTAAATCGGAAATTTTAATTACAGAATCCAATGTATTGAGGAAACCATTAAAGTTTTATGTTTACAACTGCTACTGTTCCATAATGCTTTATAAGTTCCATGTACACTTAAACATTAGAAAATCGATAATAATCTATTGCAAGCATTTTGTACGCAATTCGTTCTTGAACCGGATTTGCTTGATTTCACAAGAAAGGGATATCACAGCTTTTAGATAAATTATACTTAATAGTTCCTAAGGAGGGTATTGCATTGGATAAATGAAATGCAGAACAATATTTGCTTCTATATTCTTAATAGTTTTTTTTAGTGATTACAATTTCACAGAAACGTCACCTATAATGCGTAAATATATAAATTCAAATTAATGTAGGAATGATAATATTTGAATTAGATTTTAAATATGGTGAAAACAATTTCATTATAAATTAGTATCATACAAAGGTACAGTAACATGCAAACAGCGTAAGGTAATATTGTAATTTTAATGCTTTGTTTGCAAGTTTACTATAAGAAGAAGATTCAAGAAGTAAATTACTTGTAATTAATTTAGATTGTTGCTCTTTGTCAAAGAAAAAACTTAAAATAGATATTAAAATTGGAATTGGAAGTTAAGTAAAAGCTGTATACTCATAAAACATGGTTTTTGCAAATTATGCAGAATTTCTTATTATTGTACAAAATGATTCTAAAGAATAAAAATATGTTGATATTTTAATGTAAAACTTTACATTTCACTATGATGATTCTTGTTTCAAGAAGGATATTTGGAGCAAAACTTTAGTGCAAATTTATACATCAAATTATCTGAACTATTAATCGTTATTATTTGTATTATTTATAGAAGTATATTACAATCATTTACTTTACATTTTACAACTCAATACAGAATATATATAGGAAGCTAGAAATAACAGCTTTATTTCCCAGTACTGAGAGAAGTACTTAGAAATATATTATAATAAATCCTGCGCTCGGTAGCAGGGCTGATACTAATTCAAGGTAAAAAAATCAAAAGTCAACAGGAATAGATCTGTGTACTTACGTCTGATTAAACGACTGCTTTCGCTGTTGTTCAAAGGGGTCTCGTTCAGCTCTAATGTAATTTGACAGTGGAAAATGATCAGAGGCAGAACCTAGTAATGTAACGGTACCAGCAGGTTCGTCTAATTGGGATATGTTAAGTTTGAGGATTATATACTAAAGACTGCGTATCATTTTACGGTTTATATAAGTTATTCTAGATTTAAATACGTAGTTAGTCTAATAGCTTTGTTTTAGTTATATTCAGTATTGTTCCTTCATGTCATGTAATAAATTGAAAATTAAAAAATGTACAACCTGTATTGTATTTCGACCATTGGAGCGCGACACTTTCACAGAACTAATATAGTCAGTAACTTTCATAAACTCTCAATTTAAATTTGTACTAAACATTAAAATGCTCATTCATTTCATTCTTTGTAACCAACCACACATCGCTTGTAATTAAACTTATAGTTTGAATGAATTAGTTTTCATTGAGAGAGAAGTGTTTTAAACGTTTATTTCAATTTCTGTTACTTTATCGCACACCTTATGTTGTATCTTTCATATAATTAATAATTGCACTCCATTTTTTAATTGATTGCCTTCTGCCTAATTATACTTTTAAACCAAAATTTGATTTATTTTATTTAGTGTTTTACATACAACAATTTTTTTAATTTAAACTTTTTTTGTTTATTTGAACGAAACTTACTTTTAAATTGAAGTTATTTACTGGTTTACTATCCGTCTCATAATATTTTTACATAATTTCAATACCTTAAGTTGATAATAATTCATTAATGTTTTTTTAATTTTTAATAAATTATTTTATTTTTTCTACATATTTATTTTGCCGTTTATTGAATATTTTATTTATTTTTGTGTACTTATTTGTATTTTATTTTTGTTTTTTACACTCAGTTATTAAATATTGACTTAGCTTCATCTTTAATATACTTTGAATTTCAGAAAACAATATGTTTCGGTAATTTCTTACGTACCCAATCAGTTGTTTTATAGATAATTCTGCTGGATAAAAAATAATACCTTAGACGTTAGACTGATCTTAGCTAATACCAATTAGAGAAGGAGAGATATGTACACACTAGTTTTAGCACCTTGATAATGATGAGCCTCGTTAGCTGCCTCGTTGTGACAAAAAGCTCAATAAACATAGGTATTTCTATACGACATGAAGTCACGCGTATAAAAAGGACAGTAGGTATAATAGTTTTGTAACACACTAGCAATACGGTGGCGGTTATCCTAATAGCTTATTTTATATAAAATGCTAAAGTAAATTATACCTATCATCCTACAAGAAACGATAAACATAACCAATCAGTATTTAATTAGTTATTAATTTTTCTAACCATTTAAATAATGCACTGTCATGTCGGTTCTGTCAAGTTATTAATATGTTTTACCACTACCGCATTCTAATATAGATAAATGATTAACCCTTATAACCCCGGCCATTAAATCAAGTGATGTGCCAGAAATCCCAAGCCATTTTCAGACAAAATGTAAGGGTTTTGTAAAAAATTCATAACTCGGTTATTTTTTAAGATATTTAGGTAATTCTTTTTGTTTTACTTCTTAATATACGTAGCTTACAGAAATATACAAATAAAAATTATTATTTTGAAATTATGTGTTTTTACATACATATATAAAAAATAAATAAAAATGAAAGAATTTCTAGTTTGATCATGGAAACAATATAGATAAAAAAATATTTGACACAAAAATACCTATTTAATTTATGATATATTTAATCCTTAATAAAAGGAAACAAAAATTATAGGCCTACCTTATTTACAAGTGGAGTAGTAAGGTAAATTTTTGTAAAGCCGTGTAAAGTTTTTTTTGCCATTTCTGGGCAAGGCAATGTAACAAGACTTTTGAAATTCACATTAATTAAAATAAACATAAAACCAAAGTTATTTCTGACAAAATAACTAAAATTGTTCATAATCTAAATTTAAAAAAAGTTTTAAAAACAATATTTACATTACTGCAAAGTGTTTTAGCACTTGTGGTCACCAAAACAATTGGGGTGAATTCCTTTCTGGCAACGTACACAAAAATACCTTGCTTTTTTTCTTTTACCCCCACACTGAGTACTTTGAATGCTACACACACAACAATTCCTTTCCATTCTTCCTGGTAGTTGTTGCAGTCCATAGTTTTGTATGTTGTCACCACCAGCTAATGGGTCTTCATGTCGCTTCTTACTGTCCATCCACTCTTTACCCAAATCTTCTATTATACACACCATATATTGGAAGCGTGACATTGGTGGTCCAGAGCAGTTTTCTCTGTACAAAATATATGTATTCAAAACCATTCTAGCCATTATGTTGAATGTAGCTTTCTTCCAGTACTTTACTGTTCGCCTTTCGTCTAAATAATTGTAAAGCATCTGGTCATTCACATCTATGCCACCCATATATTTATTGTAGCTATCAACTACTTCAGGTATTGTCCTTGTAAAATTACCAGTATGTATCTTTTTTATTTTATCAACAGATTGGGCATGGCTTTTTGTTGACAATAATAGTACTGGATTTTTTTGTGTCTTCTTTTCTTTCATCCCAAGCAAAAGCAATTCATTTTGGCGCATATATAACTTTTGCCCCACTTGGAATTTCTCCTTCATCTCCATAGGGATACCTTTCCAATTTTTACGCAGGGTTCCTGCGATGTAAGTGGCCTTACAATATAAATACCTAGCAATAGGTATTGACGTGAAAAAATTATCTACAAAAAGATTATAGCCTTTCCCAAGATAGTTTCCAAGTGTCAGCAATTTTTTATAACAGTAAAAGTTAATCCCTGATCCTCACTTTTGTTAGTAGGCCTAGCAGACTCATTTTTACCTTTGTAACAAAAGAAATCTAGGCAGTATTTTGTGACACTGTCACATATCATCCATAATTTGATACCCCAACGACTATGATGTTTATTGGGAAGGTATTGTAAAATTTGAGAGCGACATCGAGTGGCTAATAAACTTTCATCTATAGAGAGTTCACGATGTGGTGTGTAGTGTAACCTAAACAGTCTGTTAGCATGTTCAACTATTGGTACAAATTTACCACATGGATCGTAGTTTGGTTCTCCTGGTTTACTCAAAGAGTTGTTGTCCGCAATATGGAAAAATTGCAATATAGCCTCGAATCGATTGCGACTAAACATTTTTCCAAACCATGGAATCAATTGTGAGTCACTTCTATTCCAGTAGCTTTTTATAGTGGGCTTTTTAGTTAGGCCCATGTTTAGTAACACAGCGATAAAGCCCTTTCATTTCTCCATGTGTAATGTTGGTCCATTTCCGGACTTTAGATTGAGGTGTTATTTAGGCCAGCGTGAGACTGAATATATTTTTTGGCATTTTCATTTGTCATGTTAACAAAAATCGTCAACAAATGTACAGTAAAGAAAATATTGAAGTACTCAACTGGCTTTGCATCACCTGGAGGGCAATGCTTAGGCCCAGGGTTTTCAAAATAGGGAAACTGAGTACTGCTTCCAGGATCATTTGATTCGTCAACCTTTTTCCATAACAAATTTGGGTCTTGATCAAGTGGTGTACTAGGCCTACTTTGAGGCACATTATTGTTACAAATATTTGTTTCTAGGCCTACCTCTAGGTCTTCCTGTAGGAGTAGATCTCATTGCAAACAGTAGGGCTACCAGATGATGTTCCTGGTTGAGCAACGTCCTCATCTGATGAATTTTTCAAAGGGTTCAAAAGTTGGGTTTTCAACTATATCATCTAAATAAGTTACAGATAATTCACAATCACTTTCCTCTGCTAATTCCCCTTCTGATTCAGAAGAAATGTTTTCAAGATATCCATCACTCAAATCGTCGTCACTAATCACATCCACACCATTTGCAACTAGGTTCCTAATTAGTGTATTTTCACTTACGGGAGACTTTGAACGATGTCTTTTACTCATTTTGAAATCAAACAAATAATAAACTCAACTTTAACTGCCGTAATGTACACTGATTTAACCTAAAAGTGTGAAGAAAACGGAATATTCACAACCACGTGATATACAGCTGTCTGCAACAAGCGTGAGCAGTCAGTCGAGACGAACTGCAATTGCTCAGTCACAGACTGACAAAATACGAAGTCAAACCATTACAAACTAATATATTTCGATGCAAGATATCTTTGTGCACAAGTCTGTGAAATTTCAAAGCATTTGGTGAAATAGGTGGCCAGTAAAGTAATAAAAAGTGCACGTCCGCACTATACGGACGTCGGGAGTTGACGCCATTTTTACGACGTCCGTATAGTACGGACGTCGGGGTTAAAAGGGTTAAAAAAATCTGAATCTATTCCAGTATAATTATAACTTTTGTGTATAAGTTGTGTAGAATACATTTTGATATAATTAATAAAAAAATTTTTAGACACAAAAGAATGGAAACTGGTAGGATTTACACATTCAATCATGAAAGAACTTCTTCATATCTCACTCGAAAACAAGGTAAAATATTTTATAATTTATTGCAGTGGTCGTTGGCCTAAGCTAAATGAAATGTAACGAAATGTACTCGGCCTTAAACTGTACCTGGCTCTAACTCTTCTAGTATCTTTAAGCCAAGCTGATATAGGAGCAATACTGATAACCCCTCTTACATCGAACAAGAACTAAATCCGAAATAAGCCTCTTTAATCATAATCAAAATCATGACAATCCAAGCACTTACAAGAGTTTAGCTTAATTGAATTAGCATGTTATTTAAGAAATTATTATTGATTTAGTCATTCAAAAACCTTTCCTCACAATTGCAATATAAGGTACCGCTAGTTAGTCAGTGCTTAGTCATTATAAAACAAAATCTAATAATTGGTTCTAAACCCCTTCTCTGACCCTTTTCAATAGAGAAAATAAACCAAGTTTGATAATTCTGCTTTCCCGCTAAAGCGGAACTAATTAATTGTAAGTATATATAAGTCAAAAAGGAAAAATATATATCATTATACACCTCCACTTTCAGTAGTAAAATATCCGGAACAAAAACTATACTAATAATTATCCTCCCTCTAAAAACAAAAAAAAATCTAAATTTATAATTCGTAGAATGGTCAATTATTATCTCATTAATCTTAAACCCTTATTTTCATCTAAATATTATTTATGTGACTGTTTTTGAGTTTGGTGCAAAAAAATTGTTTTTATATCTTCTGGTACCAACGGCAACTGAATTTACTTACATAAACTTCATTGTACTATGATATAAAACAAGGCGTTGGTTTTAGCCTTCAACTATATATAATTTAAAAGATAAATATTATAAAAATTTTGATATATTTGTATATGGTTTACTATAATAGTTACACAACTTGAAATATGTGACATATTTTGAAGAGATACACAAGTTAATTAGGAAATGAATTTTTTTTATCTCACCCAATTGCGCCCATATTAAAAAAAGGTAACTTGTCTTATAAATTGTATATTATAAGGTATTGCCGTAAATGAGATAATTGAGGTATCCTCTTCAGCGCTCTTGCCCTAATTATGTTATGGTTTGTGAAATTACTCTTCTCCGAACTTTGCGATGGAAACTTAAAAGTTAAACTGCCACGTTTGCACGGTTAAATGAAGTTACATATGTAATTTCCACCTTTGTTCAAAGTTATCACAATAACACTATTATTTTAAAGTAAATTCGTGTTTTAAGTCATACCTTACTTCCATTGTGATGATAGTAGTACGCTGCAGGCAGCTCTTGGATCCGATATTGTGGTTTACCTCCAAGAACTGTCAACATTATACTCGCTTTATAAGCTTTTCTCGTTACAAACTAGGGGGCGATAATACACAACTCTAACAATATTACAACAACAAACTCCTGCCTGTTCTTAACGCCTCGTATTAGTACCTCATTACTTAAGTCTCTTTACTCGTGTTTATGAAAACTATAAAATGTAAAGTAGACATTAAATTGTACAATTGAAATATAAGTAGTTTCCAGAACAATATTATTCCTAATGCCTTAAACTTAAATGCTGATCCAAATATTTTCGCAAATAAATAGGGTTTGATGACATTTAATATGATGTGCTACACAAACTATGTTTTAGTATGAATCTTTTCCAAAACCGATCCCTGTACTTCCAAAAGTTTCATTTGGGTCACGTAACTTTGAGACTTGAAAAATATTTCCATGAGTTCTTTGGAATGAGGTTTCTTTATTCAATAGCTGATTATGAAGGCTAGCGACAAGTCCTTGTCACATGGTAAACCAAAGCTACAAAGGAATCAAGCACGACAATCGTTCTATGAATTCTCATATGCCCTAAGTCCACTAACGAGCCTTATCAGCCAGGAAGCACAAGACTACACCGGATCGTTTTTATCTATTGACCATGATCATCTGATATTAGGTTCCTGGCCGAAAGGTTTGATGCAACATGTCATTACTAAGGATATCCCAATATCGTTCACAAGGGAAATGAGTGACTTTTTCTGTAAAGGATATAAATGCTCATTTTTGTAAGTCTTATTAGTTTTTGCTTTTGATAACACTTTGTGTGTTGAAATTTATGGCCTACTTATTTGTCTAATTTCAATTCATTTCCATTTAAATAACCACATTATTACATCAATAACTTGTTGCTGGTCAATGCCCTATATAATACAGATATTACTCTAAAAACCAGTTTAATTTTATGCTTTATAAACTCGTTAAATACTGAGTTTGTAATGGAACAAATTAAAGCAAAGTAGACCAGCATTATAGGTGTAAAATATAATTCATACGGTTGTTTCATCTACTGCTATTGTAGACAACAAATTGTGACAGTAGAAAATTATCTGTTTATTTTATATGGATCTGTGCTGGAAAGTACACTTGGTCACAAAATATTCCAATATTTCCGTTCATAAAATGGACTCGATATTAACGCCTCGTGTTCATAACACGAGGCGTTAATATCGAGTCCAAGAGCTGCCTGCAGCGTACTATTATCATCACAATGGAAGTAAGGTATTAACACGAGGCCTAAATATCGAGTCCAAGAGCTACCTGCTCCATTATCATCACAATGTAAGTAAGGTATTACCACGACGTTAATATCGAGTCCAAGAGCTGCCTGCAGCGTACTATTATCATCACAATGGAAGTAAGGTATTAACACGAGGCCTAAATATCGAGTCCAAGAGCTACCTGCAGCGTACTATTATCATCACAATGGAAGTAAGGTATTACCACGACGTTAATATCGAGTCCAAGAGCTGCCTGCAGCGTACTATTATCATCACAATGGAAGTAAGGTATTAACACGAGGCGTTAATATCGAGTCCAAAAGCTGCCTGCAGCGTACTATTATCATCACAATGAAAGTAAGGTATTAACACGAGGCCTAAATATCGAGTCCAAGAGCTACCTGCAGCGTACTATTATCATCACAATGGAAGTAAGGTATTACCACGACGTTAATATCGAGTCCAAGAGCTGCCTGCAGCGTACTATTATCATCACAATCGAAGTAAGGTATTAACACGAGGCGTTAATATCGAGTCCAAAAGCTGCCTGCAGCGTACTATTATCATCACAATGGAAGTAAGGTATTAACACGAGGCCTAAATATCGAGTCCAAGAGCTACCTGCTTCATTATCATCACAATGGAAGTAAGGTATTACCACGACGTTAATATCGAGTCCAAGAGCTGCCTGCAGCGTACTATTATCATCACAATGGAAGTAAGGTATTAACACGAGGCCTAAATATCGAGTCCAAGAGCTACCTGCAGCGTACTATTATCATCACAATGGAAGTAAGGTATTACCACGACGTTAATATCGAGTCCAAGAGCTGCCTGCAGCGTACTATTATCATCACAATGGAAGTAAAGTATTAACACGAGGCATTAATATCGAGTCCAAGAGCTGCCTGCTGCGTACTATTAATATAAAAATGGAAGCTTTCAGTGAGAAATATTCCCGCACGAGTTGAGGTTTCTTTTTCTTTACGCGTCGTTATTTTGGCAAGCTTTACATCTATTTTAGAAAAATACTATGGAGAAGTTAAACCAATTTGTATAATTATAAGTGATATTAAAAAAGGGTTACTCATTTGAATATGTACATACTTTAAATACACGATTAGTACAATTATGTTCTTGTATATTAATACAAATCGTTGAAATTAGTTTTTTTGGACAAGGGTATCTGAAAACAGCCTGAACTTTACTTTACTTATCCAAGAATTTTTTATTTGGGATTAAACTCATTCCAATGAGGTATTTTTGTACATACTATTAGTTTATTTAATATATACTGTTACATATATCATATTATTATAATAAGCTAATGACCTCACAAGAATAACAATAATAATATATATTTAAAGTACCTCAGTGTTTTCTTTTACTCTCCTTGTTCCATACAAAAGGAGGGAACATTTATTACATACAAGAAGTTTTACAGGCATATAACCACAGTAAACTAAACTATGTGTTGATTGCATTCATAATGTAGTGAGGCAATTCAATAGTCCTTTTAATAAGCAAAAAAATAAATAAAAAAATGAACAGTCGTGCAACCATAATGACATTGTATTGGCAAAAGTAATAATTAAAACAACATCGATGAGCATAATATGATTTATTTAACAATTTCAGTTCTAACTTTAATTGCCGGACCATAGAGTTTCTCGGGATCATAATCTATGAGAAACCTAGGTAAGTAGAAGCCACTGGCCTCTAGAAGCTTCTAGTCACTGACAGCTTCCATCCAGAGTTTAACTCCAGTTCACTTTCCACTTAGTGCAGCGTCTGAAATCTGAGTCTGTCACAGACTTGACTCGTGGAATCTGGCGTCATGTTCTTCTGAAGAGATCCAAAAAAGTTTGCGACGAAGAAGCTCAATGTGAACTCTTCAGATCCTTTTGAGATTAAATTTCACTAGGTACACTTTCATGTCTCTAGTTTACACCTTATTTTGTAGTCTGGGTGTTTCAGTAGTCTAATCGATGTAACTTCTATAGATTGTACTCAAAGTTAATATTGACACGTGATATTTTAAATAACTGGAATATATGTTACTCTGTGTTTTAACTAAATATGCCCATGGTTTATGCAGTATTTGTTCCTAAACACTTCTTTCAGTGACTACATAACTAAATAAAAACAATTACCTGGTTCTACTAAACACCTTGTTGAATATAAAATAAAACTAAAACTCTTAATTCATCCCATGAAACTCAGAACTGTACATAATTCATTGAATAAAATGAAAGCTAAACTTGAAAACGAACTTTATTCATTGTGTAATAGGTCAGTAGGGCAATAGTTTTGAATGTCAAATAGTACAACTTTCGGATCAAACTTTGATTCAACATCACTACAGTAATTCATAGTCATTTATTGAATAATTATTTATCATTATACTATGTCTAAATGTTCCAGAAGTAGCTGACGTTTTTCTTAAAGCATTATATCCATATATATATATACTTTAAGTTTTCTATATATATATACTGGAATAAAACTACTTGGCATTACCTATTTAAGACTTAAATTATTTAAATTCATGAAATTTCCAACCTTTGCAATATAGAATACATTTTTCGTGGCCACCAGATGGGAAGGTATCCGGAACCTTAATATGACAATAGACATGTTAACTAAATAACTAAAGGTGATTAAAAGGGGATCTCAATGCACTGTACTTTATCCTACTTCAGTGCTTCAGGTCGAATACACTTAGGTTCCAAGGCAATTTATCTTGTCTCATGAGTCCATTATAGATTACAGATAACGTCAATAGTGTAGGTCGACCAGAACCATAAACTCTGCAGTGAATTATTTTTGGTATCCCAGATTAATGTTATGGCATTTAAGAAATGTTCTTCCCTAAAACATATATATATATATATATATATATATATATATATATATATATATAAAACCAAAAATAAATTCTACTGGAACCACGATACACAGTGAGAGGGTTCTAGTACCCGATACATAAGTGACACACGGTAATAGAGTTCCCATCTCTTGCCTCTAACCTATGTCACTTCTCTAGGACGAAAGAGAATTCTCTAAAACTCAGGACACCAAGAACCATGACGTGACAAGCAGAACATAATACAGAGGTTTATTACTGGTTTTTTTTGGTTTCTGGAAGTATAGCAATAAGAAAAAATCTACCATTTACAGAAATCTGAAAGGAAATCATTTAAATTGTAATTCTGTATCAACAATATTAGTCATATTTATTTTGAAACTAAAAATACCTCATGCAAGTTTCATTTTATCTCTATTTGTATATTCTTATGGATCTTAAGGTTGGTATAGCATAATTCGTTGTTGACAACTAATAATTATAATTTGTAATAACTTTAACTTTCAATACACATATATTTACGTATGCCAATTTCATCTACAACTTACAAACCTTCAATTATTATGCACTGTGTTCAGAATTTTCTTTTGTTACCTCTAGTGTCGCTCTCGTAAGGAGCGAAGTACTAACAATTAAATTTTCATAATCGTATTTGTCTAAAATTTTAAAAACAACTCAAAAGAACAGATAGGTGGAGAATATTCCTTTCCATTAATTATATTAAAATAAAAATGGAATGATTATTCGTAGTTAAAATAAATCAATTAATGACTCAATAGTTTTTATCAACTTTCACACAAAAAACAATAAACACTGCAATAAAAAGTAGTAAATGGTTTGTATAGAAGTAGAAAGTAGGCTATATGAGTAAAGCAAAGTAAGGGTGTGGGCATTTCACATTTTTTAAATGATTTAAGACCAACATGGAAGTTAAATAAAATAATACCTAACCTCGGTGTTTTCAGAAAATGAGCTCGAGACAGCTATTGAAACGAAATGAAAAATATCTTAACGAGAGAGGCGGAGTAGTGGATATTAAACCTTCTCTGCAACGCAGAGGCTTTGCTATAAATGGCATTCATTATTCTACTGGTGGTGGGTGGCTTCAGCTTTTTAATGTGTTTCAACTCGGTCGTTGATAAAGTTTTAAGACCTAATGTAAGAACGGCAAAAGTTTCACCAGTATCAATGTAGAAGTATTGGTATTTATTTTGACTGTAATTGCCATTCGTGAATTTAGTTCTTGAAAACTTAAACGCGAGAGGTTGGCATGAAGAATTTTATAAAATTTAAGGTCAACACGTTTAAAGCTCTTAAAAACTAAACATGGAACTGTCGGTTTTGGCACAATTTGTCCATAAAATGTCTCCTTTAAGCCGTTGGTCCGCAGACTAAGTGTTAGAGAGTGCTTCTTAGCCCTAAATTCGCCTGGTAAAATAAGAAATCCTTACTTTACTTTACCTTAAAATGTCACCAGACAGTGGAATCTTTGTATGTGATTTATAGGAATTATATTTTGTTTTAGTTATAGCACTAATTATTCTCCCTTTTTACGTTTAGGATGGATTACCCTAATATGCCCAAACCGTTACGGCCACGTTTAACTTAACTTTATGCTTAGAGGAAGGACTCAACGGGTGGCGCTACATTTCAACACAGTAGGCAACACTGTCAGTACACTGAATTTACAGTATAGTGTCGGGTTTTCGGTGGAATTATGTTTATTTTTTTGTTTTAAGAAATGTTTGTCATAACTCATTACTGTACCACTTCAAAAATTGGACATTTATAAAAATGATCTTATCATTCTTGATGATCATTCTTCGAATTAAAGCAGAATTTAAGGAGATCCTGAAATTAGTCCCAAGGAAGGCCTATTAAAGCTAAGGATAAATGGCATAAGAAAGAGGCATGCGTTTTATGTTTGAAGGTTATTTTTGACGATGGAAGGATTGTGAAGGAAACAGGATTTTTTCCGGACATTTGCCATCGTTAAGTGAAACAAGAAAACAGTAACACTATTATTGGGGAAACTATTAATGGGGAAAGGGCCCATTCCTGTTCCCCTTCCCTTGTATTTCCGCCATCTTTGTTTTAGCCGGCCGTCACGATTACCATTGGCTACCCCCTCTGGTCAGTCGTAAATGGTTAGTAGACGAGTGAAGACATATTGTGACCTGTATTCCGTAGTTTAGTTTAATGATTGGTGTTTTGTATAGTTTTTTTATTAATTGCATGTCTTTAGTGTTAGTGAAGTTGACATACAACATGTAGGTTGTGATTCCTGACTCAGGCGTGCCACAACGCTTAGTAAGATTTGTTTATTTTAACCTAGTTTGTAATTATGTATTAGGTTAGTTCTTTACCTGAAGAAGAGATCAGATTGCAGATCTCGAAACGTAGTGTTACTGTTTTCTTGTTTCACTTAACGATGGCAAATGTCCGGAAAAATCCTGTTTCCTTCACAATCCTTCCATCGTCAAAAATAACCTTCAAACAAAGAATTGATTCTCGGTACGGACCCGGAACCAGTAAACAAATCAAAGACCTTGAGATCTTGCATCTTAAATTAACTAAACACATTAATCATTTAACTTTCTTGCATAAATGTAAGGTTGAAGACCTTATGCCTATAGGGTTAACTCTAAAAACTCCTTTTCATAGTAGGAAAGCCAGTAAAATTTTGTCTTCTGCTTCTAAATCTCTACTTAAAGAAAGAATTGCATATCATCATCGTGAAAAATACCTCCTCCAAAATAGTATTGAGTGTAAAAAAACTGAATTAAAAACACTGATCGGTACAGAATTCAACAACATTCTCGAAAGCATCCAAAATAGATGTATAAAAGTTTCTGAAACAGATAAGAAAAAGAAAATCTCCAAACTGGAAAAAATTAGGCCTAAAAAATGTGATTTGCCTAAGGATGGCAACGTGAATACGGATGCAAATAATAAAAACGTAATCAATCTCTCTTCGAAAATCCTGAATGAAGCGGAAATATCAGTATTATCCAAGGGTTTAAACTTTTCTGTGGCACAAAAATCGGTAAAGACACTGGATTTCGTAACTGGAATTGAGTCGGCTGTTTCACAGTTACATGAGGAACAGGGTGACCGCTTCCGCTGCGAGGCCAGTCTTTTACTCAGAAAAATTCCTCTCACAAAACCCAATTTAACAATAGAGGAGAAAAAGGCCAGGTCGATCCTTGGGAAAGATGACACGGTCAAAATCTTACCTGCCGACAAAGGCAACGCTACTGTGGTACTTGACTCAGTAGCGTATAAAGAAAAGATTGCGGAAACTTTAAATACTGGCAAATATACAGTTTTTAAATAAAGACCCGACTGATTCATTTGAACGCAAAGTAGCAAACACATTAAGAAAACATAAAGAATTTTTTTCAGATAAATTTAGATCTAAATTAACTCCTCACCACTCCAAAATCCCCCATATGTATGGCCTTCCCAAAATCCACAAACCTACCATCCCTCTCCGGCCCATCATTAGTTCTCGTGATTCACCTTGCAGGGAATTGTCTAAAGTCCTCTTGGACATCTTAACACCATTGGTAGGAAAAACTGACTCTTTCATCAAAAATTCCAGGGATTTCGTAGAGAAGTCAAAATCCCTAAAGTTGACTGAAACTGACAAACTGGTAAGTTTTGATGTCGAAAGTCTATTTACAAATGTACCAGTTCCAGAAACTCTCGGAATTATTAAATCACGTCTCAAAGAAGACCAAACATTAAAGGATAGAACTAAACTTCCCGTGCCAGTAATTATGGAACTGTTAGAACTATGCACTCAATGCAATTATTTTGAGTTAGAGGGTAAAATTTACCGTCAAGATGAGGGGATGGCAATGGGTTCTCCACTGTCTCCTATTTTCGCCAATATCTTTATGGAGGAATTCGAGCGAAAAGCTTTGGCTTCAGCTCAGTTCAAACCGAAGATTTGGTGGAGGTATGTGGATGATACCTTTGTTATTTTTTCTCATGGAGACATTGAATTAAATAATTTTTTGAATCACATTAATAGTATTTCTCCTTCCATCCGCCTCACAATGGAAGTGGAAGTCCAAAACAAGCTTCCCTTTTTGGATGTGTGTGTATTAAGAGATAGGGATGTCCTTAAGACAACTGTTTTTCGAAAGATAACACACACAGGAAAATATTTAAATTATCAATCCAACCATCAAAAATCTGTCAAAGAAGGAGTAGCCTACTCGTTGTTTGATAGAGCAAAGAGCTTGTGCTCAGATAAAGATGGACTAAAAGAAGAATTTAATCAATCAATCAAAATCAATCAAAATCCTTTATTGCTCAAAATAACATTTTCATGCATTAGCAACGTCATTAAAGTATACACACAGGGCTAGCTTAACTAACTTATACAGTGTTACATGTTATGCTAAGTATACATCAAAGAAAAAAAAACAAAACTATATTTAGTCTACTATTTACAATTTTATGCAAAAAATCCTGGACACTGTAAAAGGAACCGTCGATGAGGAACTGTTTTAAGTTATTTTTGAACAAGGTTAAAGAACAATCCACCTTTAAAGCATCTGGAAGTGAGTTGAAAAGTTTAATGCAGTTGTAAGTTACGTGTTTTTTGAAAAAAAGAAGTAGAATGTTTTGGAACTGGAATGTTAAGCCGGGTTCTAAGTGAATAATCTGAATTTGTGTTAGCTAGTGTCATAAAGTATTCATTCTTTTTTAAAAAAACCAAAGATTCATAAATAAATATGCATGGGGAAAGTAAGAATGTTGTTGTTTTTTAAATACATTTCTACAAGATTGATGCCTACTTAGCCCAAAAATAATCCGCAAAGCTTGCTTCTGCAATTTAAAAATGAAATTGGTTCTGCAGTTCCTTCCCCAAATGGGAACTGCGTAAACAAGATGAGAATAAAAGCAGCCATAGTACAAAGTTAGTAGTAGTTGTGAATTAGCGAAAGAAGCCAATTTTCTCAATGCAAACAAACACGAACTTAGTTTTTTTACTATTTTATTGATATGCAATTCAAATGTCAGGTTGCAGTCAAGTTGAAGACCTAAGAAGCTCACTGAGTCCACACATGATACCATGCACTCCCCTAGCATTACCTGTAAGTTGTCCACAAAACTACGTCTAAGTGTGAAATTCAGAATATGGGTCTTGTCTGTGTTCACAATCATGCCATTTGAGGTAAACCATTGAAGAAGAGCATTGGATTCAACAAAACCATTGATCTCTAAATCCACTTGATTGTGAGCTGTGACCAAAAGAGATGTATCATCGGCAAAAATACAAATATCTGACTTTTTGGTGCAATGTCTAATATCGTTAATAAATACCAAGAAGAGAAGAGGACCTAACACGGACCCTTGGGGGACTCCCATTTTAATGACCAGATCATTTGAACACTTTCTTCTTAAAATACCCTGGCTGTCCCACAAAGCTGATTTCAACTCGCTGAGATCGACCGCAAAGATACGATGCTATCCAATCATGAGCTTCACCTCTGACGCCCAGCCTCTGTAGTTTACTTAACAGTAACGAATGGTCAACTAAATCAAACGCTTTGCTTAAATCGACGAAAAGGCCCATAGCACACATTTTTTTATCTAGAGCAGTAACTACTTTGTCAATAAAACAGAACATTGCGTCAAGAGTACCTTTTTGTTTTTGAAACCCAAACTGATTACGGAACAAAATATTGTGCTTGTCAAAGTGTGATAAAAGTCTAATTGAAAAAATTTTTTCAAACACCTTTGAAAATGTGGAGAGAATTGAGATCGGCCTATAGTTGTTACACTGCTCATTGCTAGCCTTTTTATAAAGAGGCTTTACAATCGCAACTTTTAGAAGTGAAGGAAATGAACCAGACAATAAAGAAAAATTTATCAAATGAACTAGTGGCTTTGTAAGTAAATCTATACATTGCTTCAGAAGTTTGGACGATACTTCGTCAAAACCTACAGAACTACTTGGCTTTAAGGATAGAACAACATTCTTTAACTCAGTCTCATCAGTAGGGAACAGAAACAGCGAAGAACTCACTGAAAGTTTGTTAGACAAAAGATCCTGAGCCGTGCTGGTCTTAGCATTTAACTTCTCCCCCAGGCTTACAAAATAGTCATTAAAGACATTTGCCTTAACAAAAGGTTCATCCACAGGAGTTCCAGTTGAATCCAAGATTCTTCCAATTAAGTTCGTTTTTGAACTACTTCGATTCGTATTTTCATTTATGATGCTCCACATCGCTTTAGGTTTGGATTGAGCATTTAGAACATACCCTAAAACCTTCTCAGATTTGGCTGAACGAACTGAAGCTCTAAAATCTTTCTTTAGTTTTAAAAAAAACCTGCCTTCTATGGTCAAGATAATCAAGATCTCTGGTCTGTCTGTGTAAAGATAACAGCTGCCGTCTTACGCTCAATAAACTGTAATCAAGAACAATCTTACATGTAGGCTTTCGTTTAATAATTTTTTTCCTGCGAACAGGAAAGGCCAAATCCATATAGTATAGCAAAATTGAAGAAAAGGCCTTATACTTACCGTCAGGTGTTGTCGAAGAAAAAACATCGTCCCAAGTTTCCTTATTTAAAAAATTACTAAATGTGGACACATTGTTGGCACTAAAATCGCGCTCAAGCTTAAACTTAACTTCAGAAGATGCATCACAATCAAGAGCCAGAGACAATTCTACTTTTTGAGCCTTATGATCAGAAATTTCAGTTTCTAAAAACATAAGTGTGTATCAGGGATGGAGCGATATCAGTGTAAACATGATCAAGAATTGATTTAGATCCTTTAAACTCTCGGGTAAAAAACATGTACTGTGTTTCTTAAATTAAAAGAACTCATCAAGCTTAGAATTTTATTAGTAACCAGAGTAGATTCAGCTACATTTACATTGAAGTCTCCCAAAACAATTGTAGAGCAATTTTCCCCGACGATCCTGGATAAACAACTGTATGTAAGATCATAAAATTTATCAAAAGCACTCCCATCTGGAGAAGGAGGCCTATACACTCCCAAAACCAGAAGAGAACCAGGTCCAATATTCACACTAACTGCGGCCAACTCACAAACGCCTTCTACACAAAATCGACTTACATCTATGACAGTGAAGTTGAGAGAATTTCTTACAAGCAAACACACACCACCCCTGTTAATAGTCGAGCGACAATAGGACGAGGCGATTGTTAGTTCATTTAGATTAACCATGGAGACATCTTCATTTTTAAGGAAGTGTTCAGTAAAGCAGACTATGTCCGGCTTTTCCAGATCAACCAAAACCTCAATGGAAATCAAATTGCAAATAAAACCACGTACATTTTGATGGAGCAATCGTAAAGTTCTGGATTTATTTTCGGATTGTCTTAAGCAAGGAGTATAAGAGGGAGGCACTATGGCTGCTTTATCAGTCTGTCCCCAATTTCTAAAAAAAATACTCGAGTTCTTTTCATTGTGTTTTGATTCCAAATTTACATGTCTCAATGCAGAAGTTTGACATGCTTGAGAGTTCCATTTAAACGTTTGAATTTCAATGTTTCTGTTGGAAACTAAAACTGGTATTTGTTGTGGAGTATTCAAAACCGTGGGGAAAATCAGACTACTTAATTGAGAAACAATTTTTCTTTTACCTGAATAATTAAGATGCAAGCCATGACTAGTGTAGAACCTACGGTCAGCCAGTAAATCAAGAGCTAAAAATGTACAATGCTCAAACCTTGACGCAAGACTTACCAACTCATCATTTATTGTTTTAATAATACCATTCAGGGGAGGGTTTGTCAAACCTAAGAGGAAGGGCTACAATAATTACCTTAAGTGCAGTAGTATTCATGAGTAAGCCCTCCAACTCACCAACAATATCCTGTTCACAGTGTCCATTATTTACAATATCATTTGTACCCGCAAAAACTATTAAAGTATCATTCGAGCACATGGGCTTTACAACAGTTTTATAGTCTTTAATTACATGTTTTAGCGTCCCATTTGGTTTGAAATCTACACAAAAATCATAGTTTGGGGGACAGTTGGACAGAAACAGCCCACTTAGCCCTCGCCCATGGCTGTCAGCTAGAAACCTAATTTTAGTTTGTTTGAAACTTTGCACATTTACAGGAGCAACTTTAGGACATACGTTTGTAATTGGAGAGTCATGTTTTGTGTTTTCCACATTAGTAACTACAAAACTGTTTTTAACCCAGCTTTTCTTTTGGTTTTTCCTGTTTGAAATTTTAACTTTTTTTCTAGCAGTAGAGGACTGGGAGGTAGGTTTTAGTGAGTTTCCACTTTCCTGATTGACTGGAAGATCTTTGGTTGTATCAGGCAAGGATTCAGGAGTCAGGTCGGTAAGGTTAGAGAATCTGTTGAAGATTTCAAGTTCAACAGGAGTTGTATTAAGGAATTTTTGTGTATTCCCTCTGTTTCCTTTGACTACTTGCCAAGTAGATGAATCTACTTTTTTCAACTTCAAAGATAATTTTTCCCTAGTGCTTATACTAACATGATTTTCAGAAACTGTGCTAGAATTTGAAATTTCATTAGTAAACTGTTCGGTCGATTTAACTTTCACTTTGTTACTAGAGGCACAAGGAGTACATTTTTCGAACCACTTTAAAAAGTTTTGTCTGTTATTGGGATTGGGACAAAAATACTGAGATATTAACTTAGCATTAATCAGTACATTCAATCCACACTCAAAGCCATTGTTCTGTTTAAAACAAGCCACAGACTCCAAAGAAAAAACCTAATCTATTAGCTATTTTAGAGGCATATTTTACATTCAGGTTTCCCTGCGGAATCTAGATGGTACGCTACTCTGTTAGAGACGTCACAAAACAATAAGCTCCAATGTGAGCCTTCGTCGTGTTTGTCAACTGTATTCCTGCAGGAGGACATGGAACCCTTACTGTTGCTAACACCACAAAACACATACTTATACGACTCAAACTTAAGTTCTTGTAGCTGTTTGATCACATCATCCTTACAACCTAACTTAATAAATTCAATGACTGAGGGGTCAATGAACAGAGTTTTAGAGGACACTGTAGTTGGATGGTCATTAAAAGACGAAAAGTAGGCTTGAAGGATAGAATCATCGAACCAATAATTATTGGTCACTGAACACCCAGAGGGCGTGTTTTGCAGTTTTACATCTTCGAGCTGACTCAACAATTCGGAGTTAATTTTACAGTACTCACTATTTTCACCTACAAACCTGGTCAAGCTTGCTTATCAGAGTGTGAATATTTTCCTGATAGGCGGAGACCTTTTGCTGAAGTTTTAGAACAACATTTTTATCAGGTAAGTCAATATGGTTTACATTAGAGCAAGATTTCAAAACAGAATTTTCTTCTCTTGACCTAAGAAGCTGAGATTTGAGGTTAGACACTTTTGCCTCAACTGACTGCAACTTACAGCTAAGGACCTCGTTTTGCTCAACTATGCTGTCTTGGAGCTGAAATGAATCATTTAACTGAGTTTGTTTGTCTCGCTTAAAAGATTCAACAAAGGAAACGAGTCGTAAATTTTCACAGTACAATTCATCATTTTTTTGAATCAAGTTATTGTAATTTTCATATAAAGTACTCATGCTTTTTAACAATTCAGAAATGCTTCCGACTACACAGTTAATGTCAACATCAGGATTATTTACAGAAAATGAGTTTAGAATTGATGCAAGTTCAATAATATTTGTTTCTGTACAACTATCAACGTGAATATTTTGCAACATATTGAAATCCATTGTATTTAATAATAGAATGTACAGTTATTCACAAATGACGTTGCAGTTGCAATTGATCTACAATGATTACAAAGATATTGAAAAGAGTCCCATAATAATAACAATAAAAAGAACAAAATTTGTCAACATTCCATAATTATACACCAAATGGTCAATAGTTTATAAAAATATATAACAGATAATAAATAAATAATAACAGGTTAAAATCAAATATACAAATAGGTAATTAAATTAAAATCAGGCAATAACTAACAGAACAATAAATAAATAACAATTTACAATAAATGAATAACAACAATAACAATTAACAGTAAATAAATGTAAAAAAATTGTTCAATAAATAATATTAGGAAATAATAACGTCAATTTTGTTAATTAATATTGTTCTGTACTATTCTAAATTATGCAGTCGGTGCAACGGAGCAGATTTGAAGGTATGCGAGACAGTCTAGACGCCTGCAAGGTGGCAGCCGCAGTAAGGCAATCAGGGCAGCATGCGTGTTGTGTCTCCGGCCGGCGCGGCGCAGTGGGCGTTATTCCTGTGCGGGACTATCAGTGCTGTTACGTTGGTACAGCAGGCGAGCAGACCAGCGTGCGGCGTGTGTACTGATCAGCTGTGCGCTAACACTACTGTATTCCTGTTGTTACAGCCGCTCTCGGCAAATACACTTTCAGAGTTAGTGACAGTTTCTGACATTAATATACTCACAAAGTATAGCAAGCGTTATTATACCACAGCATGAGTTCTTAAAAAAATATTTATTAGACACTCAACTCACAATAAAGTCATAGACACTTGTTATTAAGTAATAAAACGGGAGCGATGTTCCATTCGACCAACTACTGCAGAACAGGTCTGCCACCCTCCCCGCATTAAGAAAATTGAATCGGATCTCAGAAGCAATGGATACCCTCAATTAGTAATTAATAAGTGCAAACGAACCAGAAGAATCATTCCTGAGTCAGAAAAACAGAATTGTGATAAATTTGGGTTTATGTCAATCCCTTATGTGCCGGGATTATCGGAGAAAATTAGAAGAGTAGGTAGAAAGTACAACATTAGAACCGCGTTTAAAACACACAACACTCTTAGACAAAATCTCGTAAAAACAAAACCAAAAAATGGCACACAGGATTCCAAAAACTGTGTTTACAGTATAAAATGTAGCTGCAATAGGGAATACATAGGCGAGACAAAAAGACCACTAAACATAAGGATAAAAGAACACAAAGAAAACACGAGAAAGGGTTTCACAGAAAAGTCAAAAATTGCACACCATTTTTGGTCCGAAGACCATCATATGAATTGGGATGAAGCCCACATAATACATCGGGAACCACATTTCTTCAAAAGGAAATTAATTGAGGCAACATACATTTAAATTGGCAGACCAACCAATCAGTCAACCATCAGTCGAGATTAGGCCGCTTTGGTTGCCAATTCTAAAAAATGAACTAAAGAGAATACCAAAAGTATCAAACGGATCGGATATTTGCAATAAACCAATGCGGAGTCACAATATGGTTTTAAGAAGTTCATCTCGCATGAACCAATAATAACGAAAGGGCCCATTCCTGTTCCCCTTCCCTTGTATTTCCGCCATCTTGTTTTTTAGCCGGCCGTCACACGAATTACCATTGGCTACCCCCTCTGGTCAGTCGTAAATGTTTAGTAGACGAGTGAAGACATATTGTGACCTGTATTCCGTAGTTTAGTTTAATGATTGGTGTTTTGTATAGTTTTTTTATTAAGTGCATGTCTTTAGTGTTAGTGAAGTTGACATACAACATGTAGGTTGTGATTCCTGACTCAGGCGTGCCACAACGCTTTAGTAAGATTTGTTTATTTTAACCTAGTTTGTAATTATGTATTAGGTTAGTTCTTTACCTGAAGAAGAGATCAGATCGCAGATATCGAAACGTAGTGTTACTGTTTTCTTGTTTCACTTAAACGATGGCAAATGTCCGGAAAAATCCTGTTTCCTTCATGCGTTTTATGTATGAGTACATTTAATTTCTGTATTGAAAGAATTGTAACGCGACCGATTTGGGGATTTATTGGTATCCGCTGCCACCACCGGATGATTCCGGAAAAAGAAATAAAGTTTGTGCAACAACGTTTGAATTTTAAAAACACTGTTTATTAAAGATTAATTTATAGAAATCACACAATTTACATTGGTTAAAAAGGGGAGAGCACTTCTGAATGATATAAAGTATTGAATTACATTATTGAAAGAATTTAGAAAATTTTTTAAATAGGGCGACAGAGAGTTACATGTCTACGAGTCTGAGGCCTGAACTAGACTAGCTTCCCAGCACACGCAGGTGCTGACTCTGCATTGTCAGCAGTCTTACTGCTGACCTCCTCAACAGTGCTGTACACTTTACAATTATTATGTCTTTAGTTAAAGTTTACTAAATGAATGAAATTTTTATATAACCAAATAAAGCATAATTTCTTGAATTATTGTTAAAATTGGGTTCGGGTCGTTTACATCACCCTCTCCTCTGGAAAAGATGTGTCATAGGATTAAAGTGATGGCACATCTTGAATCTATTACATTCGTATGTTAATGACTTATTTGTAACTTTAAAATGTTTTTTTTTCTTTGAAGTGTTCCCCAAATTATTAATACATATTTCTAATCTAAGTTTACATAACCATGATACTATTAAGATTTAGAATTATTACTAATATACAATATTTCTTTTCAGAGTCACAAGCCGGTCAGAGTCTTTTGATTTGTCACTTTAAAGATTTTAAAAATTTTCACGTTTTGTTCACTACTTAATCATGAGGGGGGGGTCATCCGAACAAAGGAGGCTTCGTGGATGATCTCTGCTAATGGAGTTTCTTCCTCCACCCTCACCGTCAGTTGGCTCTGGTCTGGGCCGCTTGTGCTCTGAGTTTGTCTTTGCTGCCGACTGGTCGTGCAAAGGCGTCTTATTCTCCTATGACATATAAAAAACTACGAGCAGTACACAATTTAAACTTACAACTACATACATGACAATAAAATTATGATTCTTATTTACATCAATGACGACAGGTCGGTTTATATTAGATCCTTGCAATAATGAATTTAGTCCTATTTCTTTATGATCATCAATTAGATTCTTTTTTATATCTTTGAGCGTTTCAAAAGTTATAATATAAGAGCGGTTTCATTGGGCTGCAATATGTTTATTTTCGGTATATGAAGGTGCGTAATGTTTCTTTTATAAACTATATTCCCTCTGATCCTCGAAAATATTTTACCACTTTTTCCAAAAATATCACACCTTGATACTTGTTTTATGATACCTGAGGTATTAACAACGACTTCTAAATAATCTTTTACAATGTCTGTTTTAATTACAGATGTATCATCTTCAATATTTCTAAAACAATTTAATATTACTTTGTAAGGTTCTGCAACACTATAAATCCAGTCATTGCCATTTTTGTAACCAAAACGGTTGAGTTTACATTCTCAGTTAGAACTCTGTTACACTTTTGAGTTACAGAACTTAATCCCATAAACAGTGAATAGATGCAACCATCGACTGTATGGTGTAGTACACTTATTGAATTTGGACAAATGTTAACATAACTGTGCCTACATTGAACATATTCATCTGAGGTGAGAGGTACATAGTACTGCCTATCTTTGGATATCAACAAGTAATCGTGTTCAATTTTCCAAACTAACCAATGTCTTAACCTAGGTTGATAAAGTGGTATCACTTCGATTTTATAGGTTTCAAATTGTCTATCAATTGAGCTTAATGGTACTGTAACAATCAATCTTATGCTAGCTGGGTTAGCTAATGCTTGTGCTGTACAAAGATCATAATACAAAAATATATCTTCATTATTTACAGGAAACAATTTGTTTCAAATGAGATGGTATACTCTTCTCAATTTTATTCAAAACCTTTGTGAAATCATGTGAATTTAGTAGTTTACTGCTTATCTTACCAGAGTATATAAGTTCTAATGCTTGCCTAAACTCTACTACTCTTAACTTAGCTTCATCAACAGTTTGACCTAAATGTCTTAACATTGTTGTAATTGCCATATGTTTTGCTAAGGACTGATGCATCATTATATTCTGTTCATTGAAGTTTGTTAATGATGTTATTAACCTGTCGTTGGCTGTAGATAACTTAATCATTATCTCATGAATAGCTTTAGTGTTACTTACAATTCTAGAATTAATATCTTTCATCAAAGTTAATTTGTGTATGACTCGAACTAACAACTGTACCACTTACTAACTTTAGTTCGTCTACCTTGGTATTTACATGTTCTAAATCTTCACTAGTCGGTACACCAAATAACCACTTTAATGCATAACCTCCTGCATTTATAAGTCCACGCTTATTTCTAGAATGTCCTACAGGTGGCAAAAGTTTTAATAAGTCAGTTATATCACTCTCATACTGCTCGATTCCTTCCTTCACTCTTATATATTCAAACTCGAAGTCTTCATCCCAGACGTTCACACCGATATTTTTAAACTGTTCTAATTCTACACATCTTTCTTTTAATGGTATCAGTTCATCAAGGATTTCTACTAGATCAAAGTCTAAAACGATTCTCCATTCATCTCCGGATATCACAGAGTCTTCTAGCTTCCTAAACACAACTCCTTGGCTCATTTCAGCTGCTTTGACCAACGTAATAATCATTAGTCCTGTAACAAAGGTTATACTTGACATCCATAATCTAACCTTTAATTTATGTTATGCATATTCAATGTTGTTTAACTAACTTCTCCTTATTATAATATAACACAATTAATCTTCTTAAAGTAACTCGATTTGTCCTTTCACTTCTTACAACTTTTTTTCTTCTGGCCTTCTGTGTTAGTACTCTCAGTAATCTCATGTGCTTGTGTGGATATACTCAGACAATTTTGATCTTCAGAGTACTCCTTTTTTATGTTTTCTCTCACACAACATTCATACTCATTCAGCAACATTCGTTTCACATTTTCACTTCTGTCAAACTGATCATTTTCACTTCATTCGCTACTGAGTTGTAATCCTACAAGATGAAATTTCAAGAATACTCAACAGCTTCGGCTTTCCTTTTACTTCTCTCGTGATATAACACTTTACTTCTACATTATTATAGTACAACTTGTATGCTTCTATTTACAACTCAACTTCATAGTCTTCCAGTCTGGACGGCTTCCTCCTTTCCCTGACTGGTCTTTCATTGTTTTCTTCTTGGGCAGGTTGTAATCCACTCGGTCCGGCTTGCTCTGCTGCTTGGCTTGGTACTGTTGGATCTTCAACCTCCTCTTCTGCATCACTTGCTTCTTCTTCGAGGCTTACTCCTCTTCTTGCTTCCTTGCTAGGAACTTCTAGTGCTTCTTCATTTTCATTCCCATGGGATTCTTCTACGCTGTCTTCGCTTTCTTCTTCTTTGTTTTTCAGTTCAACTACTGGCTTGATTCTATTCACGTGCACTTTGGCGTTTTTCCCTCTTATTCTTAAAACATCATTTAACTCAGATACGATTTCTACTATTTTGTATGGACCTTTCCATAACTGTGAGAGTTTTTTAACTCTGCCCTTTTTTATGTGTGGTACATGCAGGTACACTAACTGTCCGACATAATATTGACTTTCTTTCGACTTCTTGTCGTAATGCTTCTTTTGAGCTTTCCTTGCCTTTTCCTGGCAGTGTTTCGATATTTCTTGAATCTCTTTTAATCTGGTTCGTAGATCTTCTACGTAATCTGAGTAGACATCTGTGTCCTCAGTTATAGTGAGATCTGCTTCTAAGGGTGTTTCCATCTTCTTTCCGTACACCATTTCAAAAGGGGTGTACCCTGTACACTCGTGTTCTTGGCTGTTGTATGCCATGTTGATCATAGGTAATAGTTCATCCCAGTCTGACTGGTTTTTGTTGACAAAGTGGCTCAGCATTTTAGGGATGGTTCGGTGCACTCTCTCTGTCCGTCCGTTACTCATAGGGTGGTAAGCAGTCGTCTGTAATATTTTTATTTTCAGTAGTTTGCAAACATTCTGAATCAGTTCTGATGTGAAATTTTTCCCTTGGTCTGTAATTAATTCTTTTGGTACTCCGATTGACGTTATAACTTTCTGAACAAATGCTCGTGCTATGGTTTCAGCTGTTTGATCTGGTAATGCTATAAATATTCCGAATCTTGTGAAATGGTTGATAAAAGTTAATATGTACTTGTTATTTGATCTAGTTAACGGTAAGGGACCTACTATGTCGCATGCTAATCTATAACCAAATTCACTCACATCTTGAAACTTCCCTAATGGTGCTTTTGATTTTCCATAGTCTGTTCGTCTGTTGCATGAGTCACATGATCGTACGAATGCTGTTACATCTGCTCTCATTTTTGTCCAGTAGAATTTATCTTGAATTCTTAATATGGTTTCTTTATTCCTCCATGTCTACTCGTTGGCAAATCATGATGTAGTCGTATTACTTTCTCTCTCAATTCTCTTGGTATTACAATTAATTTTTCATCTTCTTTCTTGAAGTACACTACTCCTTGGGGACTTGTTTTGAAATGTTCATGCATTTTCAGTTTTTGACATTCTTTATCTTTCTTTTGAGCTGCTTTAATCGCGTCTATATCTAATAAAGGTAACTTTTCACACTCATTTTTGTATACTACTCTACTTAGACAATCTGCATTTTTGTTTTTCACACCGGGTTTGTGGTAAACTTTTGTAATCATACTCAGCTAATTTCAAAGCCCATCTTGTTAATCTACTTGAAGGATCTTTTAATGATAGTAACCATTTGATTGCACTGTGATCCGTGTAAAGAGAAAAAGATCTTCCATAAAGATAACATCTGAAGTACTTAACTGCCCAAACTACAGCTAATAACTCTCTTTCGGTTACACTGTAGTTCTGTTCTGCGGAATTCAACTGTCTTGATGCATACGCTATAGGATGTTCTACACCGTTTATTTCCTGTCCTAGCACTGCACCAATCGCTACGTTGCTGGCATCTGTGCTAAGAATGAAATATTTTGAAAAGTCTGGGTAGATCAACAACGGTTCAGTGGTTAGTTTTTCTTTTAGTTTTTTGAAAGCTGACTCACAATCTGGTGTCCAATTAAATTTTTCTTTCTTTTTGATCAATTTAGTTAATGGTTTGGCTATGTCCCCAAAGTTTGGAACATGCCTTCTGTAGTAACTGCATAATCCAATGAATCCTCTGATTTCTTTCTCATTCTTTGGCTGAGGGAACTCCTTTACAGCTTCAATCTTTTTCGGACAAGGCTTTACTCCTTGATTCGTGATTATATGTCCTAAGAAATTAATTTCGGGTTTTGCAATTTGGCATTTCTTTAGCTGTACACTTAAGTTTACCTCCTTAAACCTCTCTAGCACGTCACTCAAATCTTGTGCATGCTGTTCTATTGTCGGGCTGTAGACTAAGATGTCATCCATGTATGGTAAACAAGACTTTCCTTTCAGTCCTGATAAAGTGGTATCAATTAACCTCTGGAAAAACTGCAGGGGAGTGTATAAGACCCATGGGCATTCTGGTATATTCATAATGTCCTGTTGGAGTACTGAAAGCTGTTTTCTCTTGGCTGTCAGGATGCATTTTAATTTGGAAAAATCCCGAATTCATGTCTAGTGCAGTAAAGAATTTACTTCCACCAAGCATGTCAAGTGTTTCGTGGATATCTGGTAAAGGATAAACTTCTGGTACTGTGCATGAGTTCAGATCTCTGTAGTCGATGCACATTCTGTGAGTTACAACACCATCTGGACCAGGTTTCTTTGGCACTATGACCACTGGTGCTGACCATGGTGATACACTCGGTATTATGATTCCCTTATCTAGTTGTTCCTCTATCAGATCTTGTATCACTTGTTTCTGTGCATGCGGCACTCTGTATGGCCTTTTTTTAATGGGAGGGTGGTCTCCTGTGTTAATTTTGTGGCTTACTTTTGCTGTACATCCTAAATTTTCAATTCCTCCAAGGCTAAACAAATTTCCAAATCGATGAAGTACGTTTTCTAATCTTTGCTTTTTCTTCTGGTCTCAAATGCTCTATCTTTTCTTCTACTTTTCTTCTGAATTCGTCGCTTTTTTAGATACTGTGTTGACCCTTTTTGGTTCTGTCGAATTCTTTGGTTTTAAATGAGGTTCTTCTAATTTACAGATCAGAGTGTTCTTGTACATTACTAAATCTTCTGGGCTTGTATTAACTACTTTCGTCCAAAAAGTTCCATTTCTTACTTTAGTTAGACTTCTGGCTACATAAATTCCATGAATTTTTACGAGTGCTGGTTCTGTAATTACAACTTTGTTCTTAATTTATTGCTTTCGTTGTCTCACATTTTTCCCAATTTTAATTGTACTAACATTTCTGAACGGGCAGGTATGTTGAGGTTAGTTCTGCAGTAGGCTGGAAGATATTCAGGCAAGTTTTCGTTTTCGTTAGGCTTCACTTGCGCGTTGATTGAGCGATCGGGTTCTACTTGGAAGGTTTGAGTTCGCTTGGTGGCTATACCAAGTCCACTCACACAATCATTCGTAGTTTCTTTGTCTCGTTCGTATAGGTTGACTGCGTCACGACCTTCAATACTTATCGTTCTAAATCAATGACAGCTCTTTTCCACCTAAGCACAATCATCATACCCTATAACTGCAATATAATCGTCAGGCAAGTCTGCTACTATGAACGTACACATCATTTCTGTGTCTCCTAGCTTTATAGTCTGTTTTACTTGACCGTAGGTGTGCATTACGGCTCCTGTGATGCCATGTACACGAACATCAGTTGGTGAGATAGGTCCTTGGGTGACCCTTTTCTCTATCATCGAGATTTGTGCCCCAGTATCGATTATGACTGGCCCATTGACACTCCCAATGGTTCCATGAGCTAGTAGTTCATAGTTGTTTTCCTGCTCATTGATGTACGCAATTTTAGGTTTTTTCCTCGCCTGTCCAAACCTTATCTTGTGTAGGTTCAGATTTACTTCCTCACGGGGTTGCCAGCGGCGCTTCTGGGTTCCCCGCTGTAGTTTAACGGTAGAGCGTTTCTTGAACTATAACCGCTTCCTGAAGGTTGACCTCTTTCGCTACCCGTGTTCTTTGTTCTGGCCCAGCAATTATCAGCTGTATGACCTTGCTTCTTGCAGAAGCTGCAGTGAGGACGTGTGGAGTTTGCCTTCGATTTACATTCTGATTCTCTGTGCCCTTTTCTACGGCAATATCTACATTCCTTCATCTGCCTGTCTGTAGAGTTCCTACATCTACAGTCTTTTGCTACGTGTCCTATCTTTCCACAATTGTAGCATTTACCTGTTAAATTGTTTCCAAAAACTTTCCTTGGTTTTTCTTCAAATGGATTTGGCCTTTTTTCTAAGTTATTTATAGCTATCGCGGTAGTCACTGCTTCTCTAAAATTCTTTGGAAACTTAATCCTTGTTTGTCTGCCAATTTCTCCGTAAAGTCCTCTGACAAAGGCTTCCATTGTTCTTCGGTCAGCTTCTTCTCTTAATACTCTATTTACTTCTTCGTTATTGGTGGTTCTCAGTGTTTTGTCACTGACCCTCTTTACTCTGCCAGAGAATTGTTCGATAGTCTCTCCTTATTTTTGTCTGATGGTAGCTAACTGTTCAAAATAATAGTGATCTGGTAGGCTATCTCCAAACCTTTCTGTTAGAGCAGACTTAATTTCTTTCAGTGTTGTGGCGTTTTTGCATTTTTCATCTGATTTTGAAAACTGTAGTGCACTACCAATTAACTTTAATTTCAATACTTGTAATGTTTGTGTTTCGTTCCAATTGCTCAGTTCTCCTATGCCTTGAATGCTGTCGAAGAATGGCATGAGTAGATCGGCTCTCTCTCCATCGTAGGGAGTAATGCTAGACACTAGCTCAAATGATGGCCTGCTTGCTGCTCCGATTGTCATATCCATAGCGGATGGTGACATTTCTGTTCTGTTCAGCACAGAATTTCCCGCGATGGTTTCGTCTATGCAGTCTTGAAGAGACCTGACTTTGGTTGAAATTGCATCAAAAGCCTCTTGAAATTCAATGGTTTTCCCTTCAAACGTTACTGTAGAACTCATGATTGTTGATTTGTTATAATGATCTTAATAATCTAACATTTAATTTAGGAAACTCTACAAAATTTTACTTCGATTTTCGAAGTTCGATTTAAAATATACGACTGAATTTATGACTAATAATACTATTTTTTTCTTCAAAATCCCAAAAGTTTTCTATAAAAATAAATTTTCTGATAACCAATCAATGATTGATAACCTATCTAATCAATCAATCATCATCAATTGGTGTCAGTGATAATAATCCATATACATCATATAAAACTAATTAGTAGATTAGCAATGCCTAACCAATTAACAACATCGATTTACACAGTACAAGTATACTAATGTGACGTATAGATTTTGAATAAGATAGCGTCTAACTTCAAATTCAAATTAATTTTAAAACATAAATATTTCTCAATAACAATTATCTAAACTCAAAATATTAATTTTATCATAGCTGACACTTTTGTTTTAAAGAGTGCTTCTGTATTACAAAGATTAATAAATAATTTTTTTATCTAGAAACATTGGCAATTCCTGAATATTATTTAACAAGTATTCTTACCTTAATTTTAAAGTGAGAAATAGGTGCCCTGGAAGTGACGACCTGACATTGAAGTACACATTGTTACTCCATGTTAGAGTAATTCAATTTAATTTACTTATTACTTAATAATCAATCACAAAATTTGCCAAAAAAATGTGTTAATTCAATGGTGCATTCACTATTATACCACAGCACCTTTATTCTCTCTTATTTCTATGTCTTATTTTATTATATAATTAACGTAGAATATTTGGTAAAATTAGTTTAAAAGTATAGCCAATGTTTCTTTATTATATTTATTTAATTTCTGAACGTGAACAAAGGCTCACCAAATATCGCCGCCATTGTGACTGCCATGGTTGCTAGAGGCTGTGGACAGATGATGTTGGTTGTTGTCAGCGTCACCCACGATGTTGGTTGGTTGCTCCGCTTCCGTCTCCTAGGCTGGTGACGTGATGAAGATGGCAAGATGCCGTCGTCTCTTGGCGTCCTTTCTCGGTTTGGCGTCTTCACGTGTAGATTCCTTTATCCAATTCCATCGTCTTCCTGTTGCACTTTTTACTCCAAAATTTTGAAAAATCCAACTTGGAAACACTTTTCCTAACTGATAAAAACTGTATTTGACACTGGATTACACTGTTTAAGTAATTTTGATGTTCACGTGGTCACTTCGGCGTCGGGAAAACAATCAACTGTACAGTTAAACTGTCCCAAGGTTACGCGATAATCCCACCGCGCTGCCACCAAAATCTGTAACGCGACCGATTTGGGGATTTATTGGTATCCGCTGCCACCACCGGATGATTCCGGAAAAAAGAAATAAAGTTTGTGCAACAAAGTTTGAATTTTAAAAACACTGTTTATTAAAGATTAATTTATAGAAATCACACAATTTACATTGGTTTAAAAAGGGAGAGCACTTCTGAATGATATAAAGTATTGAATTACATTATTGAAAGAATTTAGAAAATTTTTAAAATAGGGTGACAGAGAGTTACATGTCTACGAGTCTGAGGCCTGAACTAGACTAGCTTCCCAGCACACGCAGGTGCTGACTCTGCATTGTCAGCAGTCTTACTGCTGACCTCCTCAACAGTGCTGTACACTTTACAATTATTATGTCTTTAGTTAAATTTTACTAAATGAATGAAATTTTTATATAACCAAATAAAGCATAATTTCTTGAATTATTGTTAAAATTGGGTTCGGGTCGTTACAGAATTATTATCAACAAATCATTTTCGTAAATTATATTCTACTAGCTGAATACCCATACTACGGGATGAAAAATTAACTTGTTTCAATTATTTTAACTTAGACCATACAGCTGGCTATGGGAGACTGTTTAATTTAGAGAATATGGTAGGCGTCGGGGTTATTAATCCATTCTGTTAGTGCCTTTATATCTTGCTCAACTTCTTAATGACTGTCTAAAATGTGTAGAGAGCCATTCTCCAACATCTTGTAACTTCTAGTTTTAAATGTATAAAAATAAATGCAAAAATTCATCATCTATACGGCCAATGTTAAGACATACTCTCATGTTTACAAAGATTTGGGTGCAACCCTTTAAGAGATATATACGTTAAGTATCATTTGTTAATATATAATGAAACTTCAAGTAACTTTTAATCCCATTGCAAGCAATAACTGAGCGATAAAACTAGGTACAAATGGTGTAAATGATATATCTCCTCTATACGATAAAGTTTATAAACTAAGTAGTTTTACGTTAATGGTCACAGTTGACCTGTGACCTGTGTGGTCTGAGTTAATTTATCTATCGTAACTTTCAGCTCAGTTCAAGCGCTGCACCTCACTGTTTGTGCTGAGTCAGACGAAGTTTGATTAATTCCACCCCCGAGGTTGTTAATCTACCATTATCAACTAATATTTCTCTACTCCTATCTATCTCTGTTTCTCTACTAGTGATTTCTCTAATATAGGGGGTTTAACTTGAATTATTTCAAGGTTCCGGCATTACGTTATAGATTATAGTTGTAAAATAAAACCATTTGATGTGTTTTTACGCTTTTTCTCAGTAATAATAGTTATATTATTTAATGACTATCTTTTTAGGTAAGTTAGAAGGACTTTCACGTAGATTATCTGCCAAGTATTTTAAGCAATGCGTTTAATTCCCTATGACACGATGTCCTTTGCAACGTATTTTTTGTCTGTAATCTGTTAGGTGACTGGAAAGCGCTGTGGATTCCTGTCTTATCTTATCGCTAAATGAAAAGCAGCGAGACTTTCAGTCTTAAATCACTTAACCCTTTGCCTCGGTAGTGCCTTTTAAGGTTTGTCTTCTCAGATCGAATGGCCAGCACTGCTGGCCGCAGCCATTTCTGTCTCAGCTAGACAAATTTTCTTATGTTTTGTTCTCTCAGGTCGTATACTGATGGCCATGGCGGCTTCTTTGTCAGCTCGACGCAAAGTGACGTTCACCAATCTACCAGGTCGGAACCTATTTTATGTTTAAAAACGTGTTTGTACATGAGTGTGGTTTTTAATTGTTTTAAACCCCATATGTTCACGTAAATGGTTAGGTTGTAATTTGCTTAAAAAGTTAAAACATACTGAATTTTATGGTGTGGTTTTATTTATTATACAACATTATAGTAAATTTATTTGAGTAAGTAATAAACAAGAAACTTTTCAATGCAAACAATGCTTTATTTAAAACAATTTTTAAATTATAAAATAGCCCCGAAACATTACTTGAACTTATTCATTGTTAAAATTAATTTCCCCTTGAAATTCTTGCAGAGAAGAGACATTAGTTAAATATGGACAATTAATGAAAAAGTACAATAAAGTACCATATGTATAGACACACACACTTTGAGATCAAATACTAAATATTTCATTCATACTTCGCAATCGTTACTGAGTGTGTTTTGTTTGCTTTTTTATTTTAATAAAAACAGTTTTATTTTAACTGGTTTCATGACAACAGCAGTATTTTAATTTGGTCTAAACTTAAAATCATCAAATTACAAGGTTTTGCATTATAGTAATAACTAAGATAAGAAATGATAACATGTATTAACATAAAAGATAGAAATATTACTGTTAAAAAATTCAACATTGGACACATAAATCAGTCTTTACAATTTGACTTGGTATGGCATTTTTCAAAGCAAGCTCCAGGACAAAGCTTAGCGTCACAAGTGTTACAGAAGAATTTGGTACGTCTTCAAACGCCTACTACAGTTCGGTCGCTACACAGAGCGTAGTCCTTTGTTTTTCTTTCTTCAAGGGGATACATTATGTTTTAGATCGCCATTCAGTGTCTGTTCATCACTAATATTTGAGGGTCTAAATCTTTTGTTTGTATTTCGAACTTCACGCACTAACTGTTTAACTAATTGTTTTCTAAATTTTCTTTGGGCCACCTTCTCTTCTTGTGTTTTATTACTGTTTAAACAAAATGAAGGAATTGACAATTCCTGTTTCCAATAACCAAAAAAAAAGATTTTTCTCCACCATTTGATGGATTTTCTTAAAAAGGCATATGACGACATATACTGGTCTGTTAGGTCTACTCCCCCCATAAACTCATTGTATATACATACAACGGTTGGCTTTTGTACAGTTTCCACTACTCCACCTTTCTTCACACGTGTTACAGTTTGCGTGGATGTATCATACAAAGTGGTGAACATAGTCACTTCATTCATGTCTTTCCAAAGGAGAAGGGAAAATTTGTCATCTTTTCGGAAGGCTTTGATCTCGCCTTTCTTCAGTTTTATAATTGGGACATCTCTGTTTTGTTTTTTTTTTATTAGAGTTTCTCCACTTTCTGCTCGGTCTTACTTGAGGGGGTAATCCTTTTCTTGTGCGTACAATTGTACCAGTTATGTGCACTATCTTTTCATGTAATGCGTCTGCAAGTTGTACATTTGTATATAAGCGGTCTGTGAATACATGCAGACCTTCTACTGTTCTATAGTCATGTTCTAGTTTTTCAACCAAGTGTAACACTACTCTACTTGTGACACCTAGGTCCTCTTGGCACATTCTGTTGTTGTCTTGCCAAAAATTTTACCCACTTGCAGACTCAGACATGATCCAAATCTTTATCCCCCATTTAATGGGTTTGTCTTTATTAAAAACTTTAAAACAAAACCCTGCCTTAAAGGCCACAGTACTCTCGTCGATAAAGTTATATTTATGCTTTGGGACGTAGTACTGCCTAAATTTCTTATCTAAATATTGGAAAAACCCTTCTTACCTTACCAGATCGGGTCAAAAATCCTCCTACACGGCTAGTTTATGGTGGACTAACATACAGGTTCCAAAAGATTTTATGGAACCTGTTCTTTGAAAAATTGTCTTTAAAAACAGGTTGGTAATCTACGTAGTCACTAGAGAAGTAGTCTTCTATTTCTGGCTTTGGATTCATTCCCATATATTAACACAGCTAAAAAAGCTTTCATTTCAGGAAGTGTCACTTCCTTCCATGACCACCAGATAGATCGCTTTCTTAACGGAGTATTCTTAAATATTTTCTCTATGGCATATCTGTTTGTTTCAGTAACAATTTCTCTAAGTAAGCTATCTGTAAAAAACAATTTTAAAAAATATTTTTTCTGTCTGTGCCATTGTGCCACGAGGTGGTCGAAAGCCACTATTATTAGAATAAGTGAATTTATTAAACCTTACGTCGTCGCCAGTCCATTATTCCCAACCATCTCCTTCAGCAGCCTCTTCCTCTCTCTCTCTCTTCAATTCCTACAGCGTGGTCTTCTCCATTTCCTTCTGCCTGTTCTTCACTTATTGCTTCACTGTTAGAAAACTGTTCCTCAATCACTTCCTCAAAGTCATCATAGTTCACTTCAACATCATTATTATATCCAATGTACTGCTCTTCTAATATACAGGGTAATTCAAAGAATACCACAACTTTAAATATGTATATTTAATGGAAGAAACATAATAGAACCTTCTGTTATTACATAATTATACATAAGAGTATTAAAACAAGTTTTTTTCGCTAAAAAACAAGTTCAGAGATGTTCAATATCACCACCTCCGGACACTCGAGCAATATCAACCTGATACTCAAATCAAATCAAATCAGATTTTTATTACCAGAACATTCTATAACGCATGGCAAAAGTCAACTTTTTACTTGCTAGAATTTTTTCATACACTCCACAATAGATCTCATTCAGATATAAAATTTACAAATTTACATACATACATTCATTCGCCAATGATTCCCACTTCCAGCGACGGATTCAGTCCAGTCTTTTTAATGGATGGTAGTAGAGTAACCCGGAGGATAGCCCCGCGCTCTGATTGGTCGAGAGCAGGTCACGTGATCCAAGATGGCGGCTAAGCCCCGCCCCCTGACGTCACTCCCCACACGCTGATGGGGAAAATTCCCTCGCACGCGGGAAAAATGCGGGAAAAATCCCTCACGCGCGGGAAAAAATCCCTCAAATTGCGGGAACCAAAAAAAAGTGGCGGGAACTTTTGAAAAATCTAATACTTACATAGCAAAAAAACTTGTTTATTTTAAAAATTTTAAGAAAAAAAACAATGGCATCCTCCCGTGGATGATCACCCGAACAGATTGGACAACGTAAGAGCCTATGGGCACATTGTGGGCACAGAGTGTGTCCACAAGGCCTCAACCCTACCGTCGGCAATCTGTCCATACAGACACAGCAGCGAACGTGCCTAGCCGGGGGCGACGGTTTCCGGTTCCTCAGGGTCGATAGTCGTAGGGATCCCTCGAGGCCGGCCGACTCCATGCTCTCGCCGATGCCGATGAGCAGACCCTCCAACGACGAGCGCACTTTCCCTCCAAAGCGCGTACGCTATCACGAGGCTCTGGTCACGGGGCGTCTCGTCGAGAAGATGGTCGACGAGCCAGAGGCATATCCCTGAGCTCGGCCCTCAGGGTGGACATCGCAAACCAACGCCCCCACAGTGCACGCCACGGGAGCGTGCGCCGGCGAAACAAATACTTGAAGGAAATGGTCCAGCACCAGTTCCCGTAACCTCTGCCGTGCCACATCTACTCCTGATGCAGCTGTAGGAGGCTGAAAAGCAAGTAAGGTATCACCACTACCACTAATACTACTTACTACTACTACTACTACCACTACTACCGGTGGACCACTTACCCTTCTACAAGCGCCGGTTCGACCCGTTGAGGTAGAGGGTTAGGTCGTGGGCCCAGCAGAGGACCGGGACGTCCGAGGGGGACCGGGGCGATGGTCGCTACGTTGGACCCACCAGAGGACCGGGACGTCGAGGGGGCCTGGGCCGGGGCGATACTTATCCTCGGAAGTCGCCGCGGCCGAGTCCCACCCCCCCCCCCCCCCACCCCCCCCCCCCCCCACCCCCCCCCCCCCCCACCCCCCCCCCCCCCCGGGGGGGAGCCCCCCCCCCCCCCCCCCCCCCAATATATACCCCCCCCCTCCCTAATTTCCCTTCTAATGTCTAGGCCGACAGTCTCGAAGTTTCGCCTTTACACCGCGCAGAGGAAGTTGCCGTAGCGCAGGCGGAACGATCTCGCCGGATCCTGAGCGTCGACAGATTTTTATGTCTATAAAATAGAGTAGTATAAATAAAGTCTATTAATACAATTACCGGGAAGAGTTTTAATTTCGCTTCTTATCGTTATCCTCCTCCCTTAGAATATGATACATCCCAGAACCTAAGATGAAGTAAAGTAGGACCCCTCATGATCCGACCTACACGGCGTGACCGACTTCCTCGGGATATCCGACCGAATCCGATTGTTTCCGGTATCAGGGCGATAACTTTATTTTTTTTTTTTTAAATTAGGGGGGGTTTTCCGAATTAAAAGTTTCACATTGCGGTTACATTTATTTTTTTTGGCTAGAGCTATATATAAACATGTGAATTGCAATGTATAACACCAGTTTAATTCCTATAAATAAAAAGTAATATAAGTAAAAATAGAATTTAAAAATATTATAACAGTATCACGTAAAAGGAAAATTTTCAACAAATTAAATATTTCTTTTAACGAACTGGTAACACTCTGAAGTTTATAAGGTACAAACGTTAGCCATTGTTTAATGAATTTATGGAAAATTAATTTTTTAAGAAATCTCGGGCATTTATGGTTTGTGATATAAATGCAAGGAATAATACATTAACCAATCCACAAGCTAGTGTAGAGTATATAAATCTCTTGTGTTGTAGGAGTGACGTAGTTTCATTTTTTATGGAAACTGCTCACTATTAGTAGAAATAAAAACTTCATAACTTCAAAGGTGTATTAAATAACATTATACTTTTAAGTATAAAAAGTTGAAATATATTGCTCTCGGGATCGAGGTCTTAAAACATTATTTTCTCGTAAGCATACTAACTTTTTTGATTTTCATCAATGAAATACTTTATACGAGTACGCTGTCATTAATTTTATTTTAGCCGAAATAATTTCCACTATTATGCTGTTTTATAAACTGTTTTACATACATTACATGTATGAATGTTCATCTTAAAAATATATACACAATTTGTTCTTAGAAAAAATGGAGCGAGGTGACTGCAGCAGAGGCATTTTTTCTCCTAAGGTTAACCCAAATTTTTCTGTGCTTCCGACCATAGCTCAAAGCCGTCAAGATCTGATATGACGATGTGTTACTCTATAAAACTATTATTTTGTTTAAACCTGGTGGTAGGGATTTCGTTGTGGCCCGGGGGTGTCTTCTTGTCCAGTTCGTATGGCGCTCTGTAGGGAAGTGTTTATCTAGTTATGATATTCAAAACATTGATTTGAAATACATTGGAGGAGATCGAGTTACATTATTAAACTGATTAGAATTTATTGATTGACTTTTGATAATGATGCATCATCCAAGTTTTAGGCGTGTAGTTTAACTATTTGGCCTCCATCTGCGGAATATTTTAAACAATAAACAAAGAGCCTTGTGTACTGAGTACGTTTAAAGCGAGGAGACGCTTACTACTCTCCATGCATAGTTTAAATTATTCTGTGCACCCCTTAGAATGCTCGAGTTTGACATTGAAATCTATTTGCACAATTTATAAAGAATTTTCACCTTCAGTTTATTGCTTTAAAAACTAAGAAGGCGAGTAGAGCTTCTCTGCCATGTTTCTTTCGGTTTTTGGGAGGGGGGTGTAATTGGATTCTGACATGTCTATTAATGACTGAGTGCCAACTAAACCAATGCGGATGGACTTTTGAATGCTTTTCTATATTTGTGTTTGTATTACATTAGTTGTGTTAAACGAAAAATATACAGTTACATGTATTATAATGAAAAAAATCATTAACTACTAAAGCTATATTATATAAACCCTTTATCCTTTATTCAATCAATTGCACTTGCCAGACTACTATTTAAAAACCAGATGCTAGACATATGACCAGCGTAGTGATGGAGCAGTAGTTTACACCTGAGTGTTATATTTGTTTCTCGACTTTAGCATTCTTGGCATATTAAGGGTTACAACAACATTAATATATTTCTATTAAACTATTTTTATTTCAGTATAATTCCAATAAAAAATTACTGTGGCTAGCTTCCATATTACATGAGTAGAATCCTATTATTTCTTCATTTTACTCTATGAACTGTTTGTTGGCAAAGATTATTTTATTTCTATCCTTATGCGTTACTTATAAGAGCCAACTTTATAATTATTTGCAACGCCTCGCGGAACGCTCAGCCACCAATTTTCCTGGAGTGGCATTACACCATCAAAGAACTTCAGCGTTTCTTATATACAATTAAACTTCATGCTGGACAGTCATTTGGAATTTTTTTAAGGGCCATGGGTGATAGGCTTCGCCTAAAGCTCAGCTAATCTCATTTCTTTCCGGAATAAAATAGGGTTTTCAATATCATAAATCCTTAAAGTAATTTTCTTAACACATGTCATCTAACAGCTCATAGAGATAAAATTCACTGGTTGATCTGTTTGGGTTGCCCTCCCTCAAGTGACTATAAGGCCCTTGTTTTTTGTCCCTCATCCTCTTTGTTTCGACGGCAATCTCCGGCCTCCATTACAGTGAACCCAACTTCCACAGCCATTCTCCACTTCCCCACCATCGTCTTCCGTCTCAGGACCGCATGGAAATAACAACCCTCCACGACCCAGGAGATCATAACGAGTACGTAATAGTGCACCACCTAATAAACCGGTTGTATACTGTTCCTAGTATACTGGTAAACTCTACAAGGGTTTTATTTGCCAACCACTTATTAATAATATCAATTATCATCGAGGAAGAACCACACTTTTCCCCTGGTCCAAGGGTGTACCACTAAACCTTTCCTTAAGTTAATTAACGAATTTTCTTCCAAAAAGCTTTTTAGCCAATATATGCTCTAAAGTTGTTAAAATTTTAAGATCTGAGACGGTAAAAAAATTTACAAAATCTAAATTTTCAACGAAAATGGGTAGCTTATGATGCAAAATATAAATCCTAAAAGTCTAAATTGCAGCTGAGGACGCAATACTTATTCTCGGTTTTCTAGTTTTGACTGTTTTATCACCGCACTATTCTATACGTATATTAAATGATGGGATACGGAAATACAAACAAGCATAACTTTTAAATTCTATATGAGCGAAATCATTTAGAAATATATATTTTGCAAAATTCATCCAAACACAACCATACTCTAATATATTAGATTTAAAAATTTTCCTGCTGCACTGTATGATGAATACTCCGAGCAAAGCATGCTGACCACGTCATTGCCGGGTAGGAATGATATTATTTGTGAATTCCTGTTACACAGACTGTCAGCGTAATCTGTACGTGGCTCCTCTGTCAATTCCTAAGTTGTAAAACATTTCATTCATGGATGGCTTTATCGTGTTGAAAATATGAATATTCAATAGCATTTCTTAATCCTGGAATGCCCGAGACCTCATCTATTCCACCCTACAGTCGACATTTGTCATTAACGCCGTCTGGGAACCATTTGTAGCAACCCAAGCTCTTCATTCCCAGTTGGAGCACTCCAGTCGTTGTAGGAGGGACTCCCAGGATAGGAGGGACTCCCAGGATAACCCTGCGTACAAAACAGGAAGTTGCTATTATGAAGTACTAAATTAGTAATTATTAATCCGATATATATGTGTGTGTGTGTGTGTGTGTTGATCTGCTATATTTTTGTTGTTCCCTGGACACGGCTCACTGTTTTGTAAAATGTGAAATAATGGAAATGTTGAATATATAAATAACTATTACCAACAACGTTAAGGCATAACTGGAAATGGCGATTAAAATGTAGGAATAATTAATAGTTCATAACACATATCGAGCCCAAGAACTATTTTAAAATTATTTCCTCTGCAATATTGTAAATAAATTGTTATTCTTTGGTAATCGCATAACTCGATAATACCCGCACTGATATGGCTTTTTTGTTATAAAATGTTAGTGATAATCCAAATTAGGTATTCATCGAAAGACAAATCGGAAATTATGGAAAATGGGAGTATTACTTACTAGCTGAATAACCGTGCTTTACTAGGGGAGTAAAATATAAACTTGTTTTACCTAGTTTTGTTATGTCCCAACTATTACTGTGTTGAATTTTGAGGTTAACTCCAGTTCACCTTCTTTTTATTTCAGCGTCTGGTATATGACGCTGCCTCAGACTTGACTCCTAGGATCGAAGAAACTCAAAATGAAACATTGACATCGTTCCGACATCAGAGACACCTATAAATACGTAAAGTAGTAGTCTCAATGTCTCATCAGGTATAAAAAAAACAATGTAGATGTTTCGTTATGACCTTCTTCGCCGTCGACTTTTTTCAGACAAACATGGCTCCAGATTCCAGGAGTCAAGTCTGAGAAAGCGTCAGATACCAGACGATGCAATAAAAGGAAGGTTAACTGGAGGTAAACTCAAAATTCAATTGAATCAACACTTCTTACCATAGCTACGTTATTACTGTGTATTGAATAATTTAATAAATTATTAAATAATTATTATTTCAGATGTTTCGCCTGAAACATTCCATTAACACGACATTACTTCATCACAAGCGAAGTCTAGACCAAGCCACATTCAGCTGGCCGTGGAAGAAATAAGGGTTCCTTAAATCCGCTGTTGGTCTTTTTAACGAGCCGTTGAGCTTTATTCACCGTCATAGAAAATCAGCGTTTGACTGGGAACTGTAAGCTTTAAATTGAAAGGGGATAACCTGAGGGACTCATGTCATATCTACCTGCCCGTCTGTCTGCGATACCTCTTGTTAGAAAGGAACAAGAGATTTGAAATCTGATACATGCTTTCCCTAGAGTCCAAGAAAATCCTCTTTTGATCAAAAGATGAAATGAGAGTCCGTACATCTGTCTTTCCCTATGCCCGGTCTATACGACAACTCTTAATAGAAGTAAAACTCTCGATATATTGGTTCCTCACTGTCCAAGTTTGAAACCCTATTTGTATTTGGATAAAACAACATTTAAAACATTCCTTTTACCCCGGAATGTACATTCCAGTACGTACATTATAGCCCCTGGAAAGATTAGTTCACAGGATTTGAGTTCTTATATGGATTTAAGTACAAATAACCGCTTAACTAGGTCTTAGGAATTATTCATAACTGTATAAGTTAGTTTACTGTAGTACAATATATACATTCCAAACCTGGTTCAGGCAAATATACTGTTCCTTAATGCACCTAGACCCGACGTACATCGTTTAATTTTGCATAAGTATACACGATTTATTTCTTGAGATAACACCAGTATTCAAATCGTTCCTTCTGATCTATTTATATTATTAGTAAATGATGAAGCCAAGTAGCCAGGATTGCACTGGTATACCTTGTAATATAGTAAATATATTATTAGTATTCACCTGATAACTCCAATATGGTTGTGCGTTCACTGTTGCCACATATCCGGAAGGCAGTAGCGATTATCGAGATTGTCAAAGGTACAAAAATCCACATGATTGAACAATGTTTCTGAAATAAAAACATAGGAGAGAATAAACATATAGTAAATCATAATACCAATAGCACTGATTTTGTCAATATCTTTCTCAAAGATACTAAAAAACATCCATTATAAAGTGTCTGTATTAATATAATCGTTTCTGAGTGTTTTCCTGAATTGTGATCTTGAATGTCTCAGGCGTGCCAACTTAAAACCCCCAAACGTACAGTTACCTACAAGTATTCATTTCCCATACACCAATAATTTTTTGTGTCAATCAGTGTGAAGACACCGTCTGGAACGGTAATATTCACACCTGTCACTCAAAGAAACCGGTCCAAGCGGGAGTGGGGAGTAGATTCTCCTCAAAAATGTTCCAATCATAAAAGCATAACAGTATTTGCAATCTTATTTGATTCCTTCTGAGCCGGGCTCAGTTTGGACATTCTGTTTTGTCTTTTACCTTTCCCACCTCGGCCACTCTTGTCAGTTGGTGGGGGAGTCACTCCGTCAAAGTATTGATTTTCTGCCTGGTTGGACTGATTGGTCGAGGTCAGCTGGTTGACCTTGGACTAGTTTACCGACCAGCTGTTCACCGGCACCGGCACCGGCTACTGTTCGGAGCGGGTCAGACACGTTCGGAGAAGCTTACTGTGTTCTGGCTGTTCTCTGCTCTTCCCGATTCCCCATGGCTGGCTAACTCTACTGCTTTCGGCAGGTAATTGTCTTTCTCACCCTCTTAACTTTATTTTGTTGGCGGGTTTTTCTCTCCCACCCAGACACATATTATCGTAGTTTAGTTATAAGTAGTTTATATATTATTTGTAACTTGTGTTCCTCGTGTACGTTGTTCGTGTCGCAAAAGTGTTTCTTTCCTGTCTATCGTACGTTCTAAATTTTGTTAATTTTATTAACTATGCTAGTTAAGTTTTTATTTTTGCACTAGTGCTTTCTAACTGATCCGTTCGGCGAACGGAAATTATTCATTCCGTGTACACACTTTGTCTTTATTTAGTGTAAGCGAGGACGGTACAGACTTTGCAAATTTTTGTTACCTCGTGTTTTGTGTTGCGTGCAAAATTGGTTGGCAACATTCATGATTTCAATTTTATTATTTAATTATTGCCTTTATAGTAGCGTGAACGGATTAGAATTTAATTATTGTTATTTGGGAAATAATGTATTGTTTATTATTTGTAAATTACATAATTATTATTACATTAAAATTAATATTATATAATGATTAAAATACAGTGATTTATTGTTACAAGTAAATGTTATCAAGCTGAATCATTTAGTATGGCTGTTCTAGCCTATAAGTAAATGTTTAAATATTTGAAAATTTGTTTTGTTTGTAATATTTAATATTGTCACCAAGTAGTATATCTTATAACACTTGGTGTCTTGAGTTATTTTTTTGGAAATAGTCCTTTTGATACTTGAAAGGTACTGTTAGTTACAGATGGCTTTTTTGTTGCTCGTTAAATTTAAATATTTTATATATACTTTGTGGCAAACATAATTAAGTTTTTATTATTTCTCGGGTTGTAGTAAAATTGTTCTGAATATCTACTGGTTATGTTGGGACTCTATAGGGGTCCCCGTGAGTGCCGTCAGCGGGACTGATGCGGCGAGTCTGCCCACAGCACTGAAGCCAACTGAATGCCCGCGCCCTGCCAGCGCTATTGGATCGGCAATCCAACCGGAGTGTAGTGCTCCCATTTCATTTCTTCTGGAACAAGGTTGGATCAAAAATGTTTTTTTACTTCTTATACTGAACTTGCGAGGACTGGGGTGCAGGGAGCGCTGCCAGATGTTAGATCTGGAGGAGGGCCAGTACCTAGCCAGTATTTATTTAGTTAGTTACATGACCTGAAGGGGAGGATTTCATCTTTAATTCGGATTCGTGGAGGCAACTAAGCCCCCGCCTCCTTCGAAAATTGGCTTTAAATATATATTTTTTTAATTTTCGGCTACAAACTTGAAACAAAATTACTTTTCAAAAATATTGGGCCTAGAAATTCTACAACCTTTTTCCTCCCCTCATGTTCATAAAAAATTTTACCTGTTAAAAATTTTATATTTACTACCGCCGTACCTGAAATTTTTATTTATATATCAAATTTCTATATTATATTATATTAATTTATTTATTATGTTATTTATTTCTATTTATTATGTGAATTGTCTATATTGGAATTTTAATCTATTGTTATTTAGTTTTTAAGTTACGCGGTGCACCGTGGTGCTGCAGTAATTGTATTTTGCATGAAGATGTTGCCACCTCATTAATTATATATCATTTACTCGAATTCTTGTCTCTCTTTGTCTCTCTTCCCACTAGTAGCATGTGATGATTTTTTTTACTTTGCTCCGAGTTTGGGAGGGGCGCGCTTCCTATTCCTCCTGTTTTTTTTTTTTTTTTTTTGCTAACTCGGGACACTTTCTTGCTGATTGGTATATTTTTTATGAACTTAAAGGCCCATGGGTTAAAAGCTAATAATGTCAGAAAGCAACGCAAAGAATAAAGGACTTCCTATACATAAACGTACTCTATGGTGGGAAGGGATGATTCAATGTGAATTTGAGTTTAGCTCCATTTCACTTTCCTCTTAGTGCAGCGTCTGGCAATCTGACGGTATTACAAACTTGACCCCTGGAATTTGGAGTCATGATTGTCTTAAGAGATCCACAAGTAGCGGGTGTCGATGAAGAAGCCTAAAATGAACTCTTTTTGGATCTCTTTAGATGACTCCAAATTCCAGGAGTCAGTGACAACCTCAGATTCCAGACGCTGCACTAAGATGAAGTTTTACTGGAGCTTAACTGAACGATAACAACTCATTAAAATTAAAATCTCAAATCTGTAGTTATAAGAAAATTTGTTGACATAGTTTAAGACGGTGAGATTTTTAAGAATGGTGAGAATATATTTTTATTCTTAAGAAACTCGGGTAAATCTCTTAAATAGGTTAGCCATGTCTTTACAGATTTACAGTATTATGATGATAACAGAATGGAAAATATTGAGATATAAATTACATTATGCAAGTGTTTTTAATATTATTTCCTGATAAATTTATAAATAGTATAATATTCACCATATAAACATCACGATCGCAGAGAGTGACAATGGAGTACAGACAAAACCTTTGGTTATTTATAAATGCTGTGTCACATTACCAATTAAGTTATTGTCTGCCACTACCAAGTCCAGTGGCTACTTAGGCAGTCGATGCTTAGACATACTAGACTAATCTAGATTACCAGCCACTTTGATGTGCCGGATGCTAGAAAAACATAAAAATTAAGAGTGAATGGCATGAATAGCAAACTTTTAGGAGAAAGTGACTGCTGTGAGTGGAGAAACGCCGCCTAACAAAGTATACAAATGTAGCAGAGTATATTGTATGTATATACGTATTGTATAGAGGAGCCTACTGTTCTGTACTGTCCGCCTCTTACACTCAAACACGCACCACGTACACACACATGTATGATCAATATCCCTTATTATATTGAGAAAATGTTTAATAACTACTAATTACAGTGCCTTTCATAAATATTAAAGTATTTTTATACTTACTTTTTTCCTTGTTTTATTACCACAATAACATTTTGAGCTCTCGTAAACGTCAAGGTTTTAGTTTTTTTCATCCAGATCTGTTTCAAGATCACAGTACGCAATCTTGCCTAGCAGGGGAGTAGATTTATGCATTACGAAACACACAGTACGCAATCTCGCCTAGCGGGGGTGTAGATTTATGCATTACGAAACACACAGTACGCAATCTCGCCTAGCAGGGGTGTAGATTTATGCATTCCGAAACACACAGTACGCAATCTCGCCTTGCAGGGGTGTAGATTTATGCATTACGAAACACACAGTACGCAATCTCGCCTAGCAGCAGGGGTGTAGATTTATGCATTACGAAACACACAGTACGCAAATCTCGCCTAGCGGGGGTGTAGATTTATGCATTACGAAACACACAGTACGCAATCTCGCCTAGCAGGTGTGTAGATTTATGCATTACGAGTTTGTAAAAATTATTGTAGATGAAGTTAACCCTGTCAAAACGGTTTATCTATATATCTTGACAATCAATGAAACAGTAGAACCTGGTGGATGTTTACACAAAAAATAACATGTGAAATTCCTTTGAAAGTCACTCTGAAATTCTGCTAACACGATTAAAACCTTTAAATTATTTCCGCTTAAATATATACTACTTTGTAATAAAAGAAACAGCAGGAAAACCTTAAATCGAAAGCTTATTAAATCTTAAAACGCGGAAGCCGAAGTTTGAATTGTTTTCCACATTCCAGTTAAGCCGGAAACAATAAAGGCTTTTGTAAATAATTTATAATTGTATGTTCTTTAGCTTTTTATCTTCCAAAATACATATTCAATATTAGCCTACTTCATACTCTCCGAATGATTAACACATTACATGTATATCATAAGAACTTGTATTTTTCGATAAAATTATACCGGAACATAAAATATAGGTATAGGTATTATAGGCATTCCCTAAACACTCTGTCGATATTTAAAATAATTAATGTATTAACAATAAAATTATTTTACTTACTGTGTTTTTTGAAATTTAAATTATTCAAATTAATACTTAAATTAACTAAAGTACTTTAAAATCAAAATTAATGACGACGAATTTATTTATATTTCAAAAATTTAAAGATAAACGTATAGCCTCTATGTCGTAGAATAATTATAGCGAGGAGATGATAAATTCACTTTCGGTGATATTTCTCCGCATCTCACCCAAACCAACACAAGCACAATAACTCAACGAGTATAAACCTCTGCTGCGTACATGTTTATTGTACACGCTGTCATAACGTCAGTCTCGTAGTGTAAGATAATGACACAACATGTCACATTTGTAATACTGATGGTGCTTTCATCTCAATTCTAAATTCGGGTGATATTACGTTCAAGAATACATTAATTATAAAAATATGTTTCGTATTTCTGACAATTAAATTTCATCAGTGTTACCAATGACGACTTAATATGCTTAAAAGATTATTTAGCTATTTACTATTTCACAGTTAATACTGCAACTCCACTACTTAAAATTTACACACATTTATAACTATTATTACTGTAAGAGTAGTTAGCTTGCATTTGTTTTTAAGTAAAGTAATTAATACAGACTGTACTCTGATGTAATCAGATTAATTATAACGTTGGATTAATTATCTGTACTGATCTGAGTTGATTACGGCCCGTCACAGATAAATACTGTTTATGCCTTAGGTAATTACTTCATACATACACATGTATGACGAACATAATAACCACATGTTCACTATATCGCCTGATTATAACCCTACAAAGTATGGGATCGCCTGCCTCAGAGGTATCAACTGGAGTAAAGCAGAGAGTTATTATATAACAGCATTACTGTACTAAACAAATATTGTAAATAAAATATAACCTTGAACACTACACCTACTCAGGAAATATGGGCCTAGATGCTGATTGACATTGATCAAACACATAAATGTTGGTTGGGCCGAAATTGCGGTTCGATAGTGACTGCGGGTCAGGCGAATATAGCCTCTTACAATATTCAGACAATGCCTGAGCTTTGGATAACACGCATACGGTGAAGCTACTCTACCAGACTTACAATATTCAGAGATTGCCTGAGCTTTGGATAACACACACACGGTGAAGCTACTGTACCAGACTTACAATATTCAGAGAGAATGCCTGAGCTTTGGATAGCACACATACGATGAAGCTACTGTACCAGACTCTTACAATATTTAGAGATTGCCTGAGCTGCCTCAGTGCTAACATACTGTTGGCAAGTTTGCATAGCACACATACGGTGAAGCTACTGTACCAGACTCTTTCAATATTTAGAGATTTGCCTGAGCTGCCTCAGTGCTAACATACTGTTTGTATTACACACATACGGTGAAGCTACTGTAACCAGACTCTTACAATATTTAGAGATTGCCTGAGCTGCCTCAGTGCTAACATACTGTTGGCAAGTTTGTAATAACACACTTACGGTGAAGCTACAGTACCAGACTCTTACAATATTTAGAGATTGCCTGAGCTGCCTCAGTGCTAACATACTGTTGGCAAGTATTGGATAGCACACATACGGTGTGAAGCTACTGTACCACGATCCGGTTATTCGTTTATAATAATCTAAACAACTCGGTTTATTTAGTCATTGTATAACCTACAAGTATAAAAAAATTAGAGAAAATTAAGTAAATCACTTTTCCAACGCCTAAATACAAATTCTCTCTATTATTTTATTATTTTAAACATTTCTGTCCTTAAAACTGTAATTAGTATTGATAAAAGACTAAGGGAGACCTTTTAATTTACCACCCAATTTTATCCTAACATAGCCTAACTTAATGTTACATAACATAAACTTACTCATAAATATATAAAAAATAGTTGCTTCAAAATCAATGTTTTGGTTTCAAAGTAATTACAGAACACGTAGTAATATTCCTACATTGGGTTGTAAATTATTGTAAAATATATTTTTTAATTGATATTAACTTCCGATAATCCAATACTGAAGCAGAACTATGGACAATTCACGAAAATAATATCCAGGGCGTGAATCGGAATATCCATGATCATATTTTAAGTATGTTTAATAAATCAGGACTAACACAACAAAGTATGTCTATTGGTCCATATTTCGCTTATAAAACATTGATTATTTTCATTGCAATGGGTTTTATTGATTTATTTATTTACTTTACGAACAGCAATGCCTTTAAGGCATATTATATGGTTTATCTTGATAAGGCCTCCAAACAACGCTGCCATATTCCAAGACTTGAAGTACGCAGGATTTATACAGCAGGACGATTAGATCGTGCAGAACAACCCACTCTTCGCTACTCTGGCAATGAGACCAATAACTCTACTAGCTCTACCACAGATATCATCCACGTGTAGCTCACAAGACAAAGTATAAGTAAGATGGATACCAATGTCTTTTATGTCGCCATACCTTTCCAGAAAAAACTACATTTGTTGTGTTAGTTTTTAAAAATGTGTGGTTACTTCTGCTGAAAGTTTATTGCTATACATTCACCAATATATAGTGACATTTAGCTGAATTTAATACCAATGTGCAACATTATCAAGAGACTGTTGAAAAAAAAAAAACACAGCTGAAGGTGATTGTATTGGGTAGAACAGTTTTTTTCTCGTTATTAAAACCCCATAAACTAATGTAACTGTTAAAGACCTTTTCTGCTAATTGCACCGAAAACAAAAAATGTGTATTTTGTGTACTAGTTAAGGTAACCAAACACTATCAGTATCACAATCCTAGCCAACTCACACGTTATATGGTAAACGTGTCAACATACAGTAGTGTCAACAGGTCAACAGATTACTGCGGGATGTGGGCGTATACAATAAACATGTACACAGCTTCCTTACACTCGGTGATTTATTCGTTGCTTGTTCTGGTTTTTGTTGCTAGAGGAGGTTAAGTGATGTAATAGTTATAATTTTTATTTTATGATTTTATACCTGGTTTATATATCTGTTAATTTGTAGTTACCTACATTTCTAACTTTTGTCGCTTTTTATAGTTTTTTCTGATTGCTTCTGTACCGCTGTTAATTGAGAGAAACATATTAATCATGTTTAAATTATAATATTATTGGGATGCTGCTTATGGAGATTGCTTTACTTGCTTATCGAACCAAATGTTGATTTTCGGTTTTAAAGGTGGAAAAAGTTTACAATAGTTCTTAGAATAAATTATATTGTTTTTAATTGAGCAATTTCATTGATGACAAACAATTAAATTATTATCACTGTTGTAGATCAAATGCTTTCCTTGTTCACATGTATACCAAATTGTATTTATACTTGTATACGTATTATCTAAATAATATGTATCTAACATTATTACATATATATATATATATATATATATATATATATATATAATTTTATATTGTATTTAATTTATTTGTTATTATTGTGTTTTTTCTTTATTATTGTAATGAATTTCTGCCATAAAAAAACATGGTAATTAAATTAAATATATCAAAATATATTTCCAAATCATAAAGATTATTAGGCTTTCCAAGTAATACTTTTTTACTTCTCTCTACGCCAATAATTCAAAAAAACAAATGTTAGATAAACCATTACTTTTAAATATTAAAGGTACACGTACAGATTCAGAGGCCTATAATTTACAAAAGCTCTTAATGTTTCCAACTTAACTAGGGAATGTGGAAAATCAATCGAAACTTCGGCACTTTGCGCTTAAAAGCTTTTTTTAAGCCTTCTATTAGTGAAACTTCTGATTTTAGCTTCTCTGTTTCCACTTTTAATACGAACCGTATGAAATGGCCAGTGATTGATATTTCATGATGATCACAACGTAAAATATTTCAACCCAACTATTTATTGACGTATCTATTTTGGGATTAAGTATGAATTACGTGGTATACTAGTTTACTTAATAGCTAAAACACCAAGATACGACAACCTTACGCAAATTTTGGTCAAAATATTTAAATATGCTCAATAATTATAAACTTATGGATCTTAAGTGAAGTGAAACCGTAGTTCCAAGAAAGTACATCTTACAATGTAAGCACTGTAGGGAAACAAGAAAATCGTCTTAATTCAGGAATATATATTGAAAATGAGGTTATAATTTTGATCCCAAACTATGCAAAAAGTGGACACTAAAATTTGGGAAAACCTAAAAATATCTATGTATCTATTAAGTAGAAATAATTTTCACTGCGTAAAAATAAATTAAATATTACTTTCATTATTATTCCCTATAAATAATAACCGAGGAGATGCAATGATTAAGCATAAATATATTGTATATTCTTGCATACGAGTTAGATATGAGCAGTATTGTTTATGAAATATTATTTTCAAACACATTTGGATAGCTTTTAATATTAAATAATTAACTATCGTATATAGTTAACTCTCAGTTCGTCCTAGTGTGCGCGCGCGCGAGATGACTTGATCTGGCCCTTCAGCTGATATTATCCATTTGATACTATTTAAATATTAATTTAAGATTCCTTAATAGCTTTCAGTTGTTATCTGTCTCTTATCTCTAGTCTCCACGATAACCTAAATACGGGTCAAAACCGAATTGGAACTCTACACTTAACTTAAAAGTTGCTGGACTGCAATCTTATATTTTATCGAACTTGTACACGCGCGGGTGCGCCAGTTTGTACGAAAATATAAATAAAATGTTGGAAATGTCACACGTGCAAAAATGAATCAGCCTCCTTACAAAACAATGAAGATAAGGGGGGAAATACGCAAGAAGGAGTATCTAAAATTTTGGTCTTTAATCTACAATAAGGTGGAGTGCTAGCGTTAATATTAGTCATGACAGCCCGAGGGACTGAGAAAGATAATGTTAAAAAGTTTAATTATATATTAATTTTGAGTTTACTTTATTATCCTATTAACATGCCTTATATCTCTTCCGCAGTATAATTAAAGTTGCGTAGTTCCAGGTTGTATCTGTACGAGTGCGTGGTTTGACCTTGCTCACAAGTCCTGTTGTACCATTCTTATATTATCGTTAAACTGTAGAGGACTTTGACAGTGTTTTCTGACAATAGTAACTGTGGAGGAGGACTTTCTACGTATTAATACCGATTGCCGTCGAGGGTCATTAAAGAAGGTTAAGAATATCGTTTTTTATCCGTATTTAATTTTCTGACAGCACGTTGTCAGGAAGGACAGCACGGCGACGCTAACCAGAATACTAAAACCAGTTATTTGTTTGATCGATAAATACAATTTTATTTTATTGTTTGAATCTATTTATCCCCTAATACTCCAATTTAGAGTAAAAATATTGGCTACCATGTTGTACTTAAAATATATGTACTCACATTTTATTTAAAGTATTTAAGTAACTTTTTAGGAAATATTCACAAAAGCTACATGCTCAAATGTATGAAATATTTAGCATCCTTAAAAGACCTTAACTTTAGTTACATGAAAATGTAAACCCTTAAATCAAATTATTTTACAAAATGTATAATTTTAAACATAAATCTTACAAGCACAATTTATTCCTTTAAGGTTTCTTCTGTAAAGTACGCATAGTTTATTCATAGTAGAAGAAGTTCTACTTTCTTCAAGTCTTAATTGTTTTTTTATGTTATGTTACTAGCAATCGTACTGGGAAAAGTAAATGAGTCTTAGGTTAATATTGTAACTTAAAATTCGATATATCGAAACACTTCAAGAACAAAATGAACCGATTGAAATTATTTAATGTTTCCTTATGTGATAAATTCAAGATGAATGTGGCAAGGACAGCAAAATATGATATAATTATAACCACTAGACTACATCACTTACTGGCAAGTATTCATATATATAGCCAACCTGTCATAAACTCTTTCTTCACTAAAGGAATAATTTACGAAAACTGAATCATCCTATGATATGTACTGTGTACTATATATGTGTACTGTGTACTATATATGTGTACTGTGTACTGTGTACTATATATATGTACTGTGTACTATATATGTGTACTGTGTACTATATATGTGTACTGTGTACTATAGATGTGTACTGTGTACTATATATGTGTACTGTGTACTATATATGTGTACTGTGTACTGTGTACTATATATATGTACTGTGTACTATATATGTGTACTGTGTACTATATATGTGTACTGTGTACTATATATGTGTACTGTGTACTATATATGTGTACTGTGTACTATATATGTGTACTGTAAACCTATGATAGGTATTATGTACTTATATATGTGTACTGTAGTGCCGTATATTTATACAGTGTTTTTGTATTTTCAGTTTTCTTGATTTAATTTCATAGAATTTGAATTTAATCTGTTATTTAAGTTCCACGTAAGCATTACAGTAGAACGTTTCGCTATTATCACGTGTAATGAGATCTTAGCTGTGATAAATTCCAGTTAATATTCTGTTCAGTACTTCTGTATGGCCAACTCCACTAAAGTGTTGGGTCACGTCTTTTGTATTGGGTTTGAAATTTCAGTCGCACTCGATATCTTTGCTCTTAGAACCCCACCCATTTATGAATAAAGAGTTTCTTTATTCTGAATTAGTTGTTTTCCCGCAGCTTCACACGCTTTTCTTAAGTTTTCCCTTGTATGAGCTCTTCTGGTTCAATTGAATTATATTTCGCCGATGTACAGTTTACATTGTTGACACGATTAAGAAAATCTGTCGAAAGCGTATGTATATGGCCATTGTGCAAGTACATGTACTTTATTATGAAATGTTCTACCACTCAAGCTTTAAGTTCAATCAGAAATTTATTTTAAAGACAAATATACATCAAAACCTATCGCCTTCAAAAATTGTTTGGCTATTTAATATACGCCACTGTCTCGTAATTACAGTTTATAATGTGCAGGCGCTTCGATAACTTTTATATTTTGCAGCGCCGCCTTGTAGTGAGTTACATATATCGGCATAGCATATAGGGTACACCTTCTACGTAGGAAAATACATATTTATAAAAAATAAAATATTTCCTTTTTAGCCTTATGATCACTTTTCTTTAGTTTAAGCATTTTCAAGTTAACATTTGAAGAGCACAAGGCAAAAGTGATGATAGTCACTTTTACCTAGTTTTTCAGGAGAGCATTTTTTCTATTTAAGTCTATCACAAATCTTACACCTTACCATTTTAAAAGCCGCGTATACCTTTATATTATTTTATGGGTATTTGTTGTGGTATTCAGCATAACAATAATGGACATTTAATACATTTTATTGTTTTATTAACAAAAAGATTTTGAAGTACAAAAAAAAAAACACGGAAAAAATTATGATAGTCCATCTCAAAACTTCTTCCGACAGGCACTTATTGCTGCTTTTTTGGTTGATTTCTGAAACATAAAAAATTTTTTAGTGTGATGAAATGTTCAAATGATGGATGTGTGTCTTTTTGTCTATCAACCATATGTATCAACTCATACGTATCAAAGTGTGTGTTTGTGTGTTTGCGCGCGCACGCATATTGTTTGAGTAAGATTGCTTAATCATTTGCAAAGATATAACTTTGAACTATTATTTTAACATAGTGCAATACTAAATGTACCTGTGCAGTAGTTTTTTTCCTTACCTATTTCTCCTAATGAGGAAGATAATCAAAATATTGTTGAGCTAATGGACCGCAAAACTGCTTGAGGTGCTGCAGATCTTGATACGCTGGCTTCAGCGGGATCAGATCCGTAAAAACATCTTTTGAGTTCTATTTAAAAATATAAGCCTATGCTCTTGTTATATTTACACTTTTAAAGATTATATAAACTTTAACCTAAAGAGGGTTTATAATGAAGGAAATGTTAGCAAGTTTGTTTTTATTTTGTTTAACAGAATATAATCTAATCATAGAAAATTTAATAGGTTATATATTACTTTAAAAACAATCTCTTTCTTACCTTCTCGCAAACGTGGTGGTAAAGTGAAGGTATAGTCATGATGAACCTCTAATTCTCTTGACAGTGATATTAGCTGGTTTGTAACTATCAGAGGGGACAGAAGGAAATGTTCAACAAGTCTAGTGTGGTGTTTTAAAAGCCTTATTTCTCGAATATGTCTGGTAGCAAAAGGACATTTCTTTTGGTAATACTTTGTTAAACAATCTTTCCATTTTCTGAACAAAGATTGGTCAGCTTCTATCACACTGAATGGTGACAGCTTTACTGTGGAGTTTTTAATTTCATTTATCTAATCTTCTGGAGTCTCAGCTGGGAATTTACCATTGATCAATGCCATGTCTCTGTCGCACTCTAAATAAGAATACCCTTGTATGGGGAAAACTAATCTTATGGAATCTAGTTTTTTTAATATACATACAACATAGTGACAAAAGCGGATCATTGTATAGTTTTTGTTTTGTCCCTTGCAAGAATCGCAGAAGACATGCAAGTTCTTAACAGCTGGATTTATACTAGTAAATATGTAGTTGTGCAGCATTGATGCAACTTTATCTGCACCCTTTCCTCCTTCATTCTCTGGGTAACAATAAAATGTAGCATCTCCTGTAGAAAGACTGTGAACATTAAAAAAAGACAATTGACGACAGTAATATACATCGTTGGTAGTCAAGTTCCGTAAACTTAATTTTTTTTGCAAGTCGACTGTGATTGCTTCTGTGTCTTCCCTTTTCTTGGATAATTTTCGTACTCTTCTAAATTTTCAATGGTTTTGGTGTAAATAGTTTTTAAATATTATCCCTTTCTTCATTAGCTTCGTCTAGCTTGATATTAAAGCTTTGTCTCAGCCTGATACCTGTCACACGCACTGCAAGTGTCACATCTAGGGTAGCCGAAAGCTATGTTGAATTTTTAAACAAATATCTGTCGGTAATATTTATAAGACACAATCCACTCACTAAGCCTGCTTGCTTTATAAAGGTTGTAAATTTTTTTCAAGTTTAAAGTCTCTGGAAGATATATTTTATTTGTTTTATTCAGACCATAATGATTTGTTCTGCCTTTAAATGAAGCTATGTGATCAAGGACACTTTGTTTAACATCTTCTGGTGTTCGACAGTGTTTATCATCATACTTCCCTCTTTGTTCAAATGGAGCTGAACCTTTAACTTTGAGGTTTTTTGGATGGTTTGAACCCTCCTACCAGTTACTCCATGAATAGATAAAAATGCTTTATAACATATTGGGACCTCAACTAATTTACCTTCATTCTTAATTCTAACTTTGTAGGTATATGTTTTTTTCATTGTAGCTTGCCTCATTCTCGGGCTTCCTCGACCTGCGTGTGCTTATATCATGAACACTATTTAGTCCAGCTAAATAAATCGACTGGACATTAGTCGATTCTAAATTATTAAAATTTAAAATAATTAGCCTTTTCCTCTCATCTTTATTATTTCTATCAAAACATTTCAATCTTTTCACCTACAATCTGGTCCAGATTCGTGAGTTGAAACTTTTAGTTTTTCATAATATCTCTTACCCTGCCATGTGATTTCCTCTTTTTAGTTCCATGTTTAATAAAATTCTCACAGGAATCATCACTTGTGTCACCACAATCACTCGTTTTGATCAGAAACAAAACTGCACAAAAACAAATGACCCTTCTTCAAAACGTGCTAACCTCAAATACTGTATTGAAAACAAAAGAAGCAACATATCAGCTGACGACCGTTGCCAACCTGACAGCCTGACTATAATCATATGTGCCCTGTCTGCATTTTACAACCATCGTTCTTGCCGTACACAGGAAAACTAAACCTGTTTGTAACTCAATGACTATTAGCGTTATTACTATTACTACCCGCCTAGCAAACTTCTGCTCGGTTGTGACTGAGTGTGTGCATTAAAATCAGAAAGTCAAAAATCATAATTTTTGCCTTGTAGTTTTCATATGTTCAAGATATGTAGGTTGAAGGAAATTTTTGTAATTTATATGTATGAAACAATATTAGTATTGGTGTTTTACATTTCTAGATTTTATGACTGCTAGGATTCATATTTTTAAAGAAGAAACAATAGATATTGATGATTTTATACTTGTATCCTTTCTTGTTCAATTGAAATGGTTCAAGCACGAAAAATATTTTACATAAAAAGTTGATAGTTTTGTAAGGCCAAATTGATTTATTATATGATAAACTAAAATGAAACAATTTTGTTCAGTATATCACACATTTAAGACAATGCTTTATAACATTATTGAAACTAATGCTCAACTTTTTACTGTAACATTGTATGATTAGATTTATTAACATATTTATACAAAAAAAAGTAATTTCTTTCAATTCCAGAATAATCATGGAATGTTTAGTCTTTGAAATTGTAATTACTCGATATAACGAGTCGTCATGGAAACGGAAGAGCCAGTTTCCTCCCTTGTAGAACTTACTTTTCAAACTTTTGATAATTGTAATTTTGTTCATGAAGATTCATAATCCTTTGTTTCGAAATTTGTGCAATAACCTTTTAAATTAGGCAATAAAACATTTCTCCGTGTTTGGTCCAGCAGTCGAGTTCTCCGTCTTCAATTTCTTTCTTGTTGTCAGAATTTAAAATCGAATTTGTTATGTCCAAATTATACTATAAGCGGAAAGTTCTTAAATTGAATATTTGTTACCTAAAAGTTTATTCGGTTCTTATTTTGATACAGAAAAATATGTATACATGTTAAGATATACACTGCAATATTAAATGTATGTTAAATACATGTGTGTATATTTGTATGTTATTATTTAATGTTACATACAGCCGTACATTGTGTTATCAATGAAAGTTGAGCATCACGTAAGAATGAACCAGATTGGAAACTATACACGAAGACAGTTGTGTTAGAACTGTAATTAAAAATCACTCTCCCACCTTTCCAATCTCCTACCCGCCTCCCACCGATACAATTACAGTTCAGAGGAAGTAGTCAATTGTTTGTAAATATACTCTGCTAGTAAGGCACAAAATCTGCTAGTAACTATACACATTACTAACTTGGGCAACTAACAAACTTTCTACAATGTGTACTCTATGTCTCCTCATTCTTACATCTCCTTTCTCCTTCTCTCATACCTCACATATTTATAAATCTCTCTAAATACGAGTGTATTACGGTAAACTTTCAGGCCAATATCTTAGTTAACATGACTTACAATTAGTAAATCAGTGTGGCATTAGTGAGTTTACTACAAATAATTACAGAAATCCTTTGGCTGATATGGCCTCAACTAGGCATAGCACGACTACATGACTAAACAGTGTTTGTCCAATAAACAAAAAAAATTAGGGCCAATTATTAAGCAATCTGGCCCCAAAACAATTAACAGGAATTGATGGGATTGGCATGAAATCCCTTAAATCGTTTCAGGACCAAATTTTAAATCCACTGGTACATTTAATAAACACCTCATTGCAAAGTGGTGTCCTTTCCCGGTGGCTGTGGGGTTGCCAAGTTTTTTTCCAATTTTCAAAAAGAGGAATGATTCGTAGATGTAAATTACCGTCTAGTCTCACTGTTGTTTTATATAATATACACAATGAAAACTCCATGCATGTGTTGTATATGGACACAGGGGGAGCGGCATGTATGTGCTGTAAATGGACAAATTGAGAGCGATTTAACGTGCTTTAAGTGAATACAGTGTGAACGCTATGTATGTGCTTTATATGGACACAGCATAAACGCTATATCTGTGATGTACATGGATACAGTGAAAAAGCTATATTTGTGCTCTATGTAGATACAGTGTTAACGCCATGTAGGTTTTGTATATAGACACAGAGAAAGGCCATATTTGTGCTGTATATGGATACAGTGAGAGCGTCATCTATGTACAGTACAGTATATAGACACAGTGAGAGCGCTATGTATGTGCAGTATATAGACACCGCTGGTCCGTATATTAGGTCTAGCAAGGTCATTATCATGTAATTATGGCGGTAGACCACATGAGCATATGCGCCGAGTTAATTGCCATGTAGTAACCACAACATTGTAATAAAATAGACTCGAAAGAGGATATTCCATAACTGTTTTTTTTGTAGGGAATTAAATTTAGATAACTGAGCTTGATTTAAGTGTGTCGTATTTAAAAGGTTTATGTTTGTTGTAGAATAAATCACTAATGAGTAATTCATAATGCCATCTTTGGTAGCTTGAACAGGGGGTGGCGAGTTTTCCCAGGAGGACTTGATAGGTTGTTTTCGGCGGTTTGTTGAACTGCTGAAGTTGTAGACTGGTAGTCCTCATGGTGTTTTCGGGGTGCGCAAAAGGCCCTTGAGGCTTAAGTGCATGGCAGTAGGCCGCCCCAAGGAAGAAAAAAAAAAAAAAAAATTCATAATAGAAAAAGAGTAAATAAGTGTAAGGATTTTATTTTAAATTGGCATAATAAGCTTAGAGCTTATTATGATCACTAAAAATATTTTTGGCCACAACCTACTTTATATAGAGTAATAAAGATAATTTAAAAATTTGCGAGACTATTTTGAATATTAAAAATAACACAAACAAATGTTTAATTTTGTTAACGGAACCATGGATGAACAAAAAAATAAAAACCGTTATAAGTAGAGGTATAAGAAGTTGTCAGTAAATGGGTATAACACAGACAAGGATGTACAGTGAACAGGTTAAAATAACCATTCGTATTACATTATGTTCCGTCAAAATAAACATTTTATGATTTAACAACAATTTATTATTAAAATCAGCCCTTATTCGATAAGTTATTAAAATTAACACAAAAATGTAAATACCTTAATATCTAGTTGTGCAGAACTATCTGCACATATGTAATAAAATTATTTAATTTGGGCAAAACATGGCTGGAAATTAAATGTTAGAGTGAAAGTGTAATTTTTAAATTAGTGTTAAAATGAACTAAGAACAAATTGTGAGATCCTTATATCAATATTAAATGTAGTAATATCTGAGCGTAAATAGTGCATTCTAGATAAAACAGTACATTTAAAGTTTAAATAAAATTACCGAGAAATAGTGTGGGATTGTAAAAGTTCACGTAATATTACATACGTGCATTAAGTTATAAGTTAAAAGACAATGTAACACAATGAATTTTAAAACTGAGCAGATCTTATATGAAAAAATATATAATAAATGTGTATAAATAAATAAATAAATATATATATATATATATATATATATATATACACATTCAAACGTACCGAAATATACGTTTTGTTAGGAGATATCTTTGCTATTATGTGTAACGTAAATCCAAACGAAAACAAGATTTTCCACTCCTGGTGTATAAACATCACATCCGCCCAGACGAGGAAATCCATATTCCTCTGAGTGACTGGTAGGAGTAATAAATGATCTTCAACAGAGTTAGAGATAATACACATACCATCAAACTTTCTCGATGATAGATGCAAGAAGATGATTTGGTTCTATTAATGTGGCTTGAGATACACGCAGTGGCTTAACTAGAACGTCTTAAAATATCTTACCATATTTCTGACTTACCCTGTATAATAATATGTTTCTATCATTTGCTTGTGAAATTAGTATATACAAACCTGCGCAAAATTGACACATAAATTAAAGGCAATATAATATATGTTGAAACATTGTGCAAACACTTTTTACAGTTAAAACTGTTTTCTACCGATTAGATATTAATGACTTTCAATAAGATTATTAATAAAAATGTCAATAGCCAGAACCAATATATCAGTAATACGTTTCTGTGAAAAAGACGAAATCTAGGTTATGTCAATATGCTTACAAATACGCTTGCAAGAACAATGAGTTATATCGTACCACATGTACGTATCATTACTCTGCAGCTCAATACTACAAATGTTACTTACGTGTCTGTTACTCATGCACATGTTGTTAGGGAGATACATTTGTTGTAGGGTCTGCGTTGGTCGTTTATTAAACTGCAGCTCAATACTACAAATGTTACTTACGTGTCTGTTACTCATGCACATGTTGTTAGGGAGATACACTTGCTGTAGGGTCTGAGCTGGTACTTTATTCAACTCCTTCTGGAATACCTTAATTTAAGAATTAGTTTTTAAATGATCAGTATTTAGTTTCTGATGCTTGTGCATAATTTTAAATCAGTTACTATCCACTTCCTGTTCATCAACCACATTATTTAGTTTAAGTAAGACACCGTTAAATGTGAAATCATTAAAAAATTAATATGTGGCTTGCATGTGGGCCATTCTGTTGGAGCTGTAGCCTACTTGTATTTTGAGAAATTTATAAAACAGGCGTTGTTTAATGGTATTTTTTTACCGGTACCACTAATACTGCAAACATGACATTTTCGTACAACCCTCAAGTTTAGGGGGAATTGTGTTAGCGGGTGTTTGAGGGCCGGCTTTAACAAATATGGATAATGCCTTGAGTGACGGTAGACACAAAACGGAACACAAAAACATATAGCATTGGGCCGCGGTGAAAGTGTTTTGAGTTCTAATTGCTGTAATGTATTGAAATAACCCTTCCCATTGTAACTGTGTTGTTTGAACAGCTGTGAATTCGATTGGAGGTTAACTATTTACAATATGTATACATATTCGGTTAAATAAATATATTTCAGTACAACAATCAGGTTGTATATTTTACGAGAGTTTGATGAATAGACATAGTACATAAGTCACTACAGAACACATAATAAGGTTACTTAACTTTAAATAAGTATGATCCGGTAAAAACCTTTCTGTTACCAGGTATGGAAATATTTGTTAAACACTTTACTTGATGTAAGGGAATGGCTGCAACTGTATAGTTTATTATTTATAATATCTCCTCTCTACAGTTCAATTATTTAAGTGGAAATTAGTTTTTGATATTTGTATTCTTTTTTTTCAGAATAGCTCTCAAATTTATTTTAATAAATCGTTGCACATTTTGTTTTATATACAGAATATATTTTTAGTTTATTTTGCTTAGAGTTTCATAGAGTTCAAGAGAGGTAGAAAATCCAGAGCGTGGAAGGAAATGAGCGTAAAACCAAACTCTGAGTTCACGGGTTTCCTGTTAAATAGGGATAAAAAACGGCGTTCTTAACCTTCTTTAATGACCCTCGACTTCAATCGTTATTAATACGTAGAAAGTCCTCCTCTAGTCGGTATTGTCAGAAACACTGTCGAAGTCCTCTACAGTTTAACCATAATATTAGAATAGTACAACAGGACTTGTGAGCAAGGTCAAACCACGCACTCGTACAGATACAACCTGGAACTAAGCAACTTTAATTATACTGCGGAAGAGATATTTGGCATGATAAGAAGGTAAATTCGGAATTAAGGTGATAAAATCGTTATCACCATTCCAGGATGCGGTTTTATTAAAATCAGGAGACCTATGGACGATCATAAATTACGGAATAGTGCAGATAATACATTGACATTACAGTTAATTTGGATTTTATTGCAAGATATCTAAGGCGTGGTTGAATGGCTACGGTTGTTTTTAAGTTGTTCGAAATTTAGAGCTCGTTTTCAATCGGAATAAAAGTTATACAATGATAAAATTTACTCACACGTTTTGATGGAATGTATACTGGTTCCTAGACGTCCTTCAAGGCAATCAGTCAATTTAATTAACAATTATAGCAATATATTTATTCCAGTCACTTTTAACAATCAGTGCCTCAGTTAATTAAAACAAAGAGGCAGTTAACGTGCAGGGCGTACTAGCTTAATTAACGTGAATAAACGTCAACATCACGTGACCGCAAAGTTAACGACATCCTTTTACTCTCTATCTCTCTCTTTATTACTGAACCGCAATACCAGTTGTAATATAGATATTTATACACAGTAGCATTTTACTTCAGATCTATACTGTACACATATTTTATAGTGTACGCAATATCGATCTTCCTTATGGATAATGTACAAATTAATAACTGTGTTCCTCATGTTAACAAATGCTTAGAGCTTCATGATAAATATGTTAATTTACGATGTTCATACGTAAATGAATGACAAGTTAACCGGTTGTATAATCAATGTAAAAAAATTCCACTCTAAATTTATAAAACGCTGTAGCTTCGTAGTTAAACACCAAAACGCGCAGGTTATTAATACAGATAAATGCTAAAACCTAAAATGGCAATTCCAAATTAAAACCATTTTCCTAATAAAAATCAAGCAACGATATTTAACTGCGAGAGCGTTTGTTTAACATGGAAAGTTAAATCACACAGTTTTGTGTTTTCAAATAATTTCTAGCATTTAATTAAATAAACTCCCAGATTAAAACTCTTCTCCCTATCTTTATGTTTACACATCTAAGAGTTTCTGTGTATTCTTCCATGTGTAAAATGAGTTAAAATATTTTTTTTTATTTTGGTAATTATTGATTTAATGCAATGTAACCAATTGCTAAAGAAATTTTGGAGATTGGCTCTTAGTAATATTTATGTTTTATTAATTTTCAACGAATTTAAAAACTACATGTTTTTGTGTGTTTGATCGAACTTAATAACAAGTGTAAGATTGTGTATATAAAACATCTGGTATAGATAAGGAGCGACTGTCAGGTGTGTACGAGTAAACTGTGCTTCTGTGAACATTATTCTTTTAAGATAAAGCTGGTAAACAATTATTCTTTCTCTAGTGCTCAGTTAAATTTGGATAAGATATTTGTAATTGTACTGTTGTGTTATTTAGGCCCTAGTTAAATATTGTGAACTGACTGGAAAAGTTACTCTTTGTTTCTAGCAACTTTTATCCCTATATTTACTTACAGAAATTGATTATATTATTAATTTGTCACCTTCAAAGTTTTTGGAAATTCTATTTAACCTAATCTATCTAAAACATTAAATATATTTTTTCAAGAATTAAAAATTATAAAGAAAAGAATGAACAAAGTAAAAATAAATACATACAGTAAAAGTGTCTTGGAAACATATTCACAAAATTTGAAAGCACCACCCTTATTAAATCAAGAAACATGAACTAGCGTTTAAAACTATAGAAACAATTTCACCTTATGATAAAACAGCATAAACCAATAATTGCATAATCAATATTTTATAAATTTAATAAATACCAGTGTTTGTATTTTTATCTCCTTGAGAAAGGATATGATCTGCCTCATTTATCCCAAACATGGAAATGTTAGTTGTTTATTGTGTATATTATTACTAGAAACATTACATTGTTTCTGTATTACTAAAACAATTGTTTGTGTTAGGACCTACCCTACGCACATCACATCAAATAGTTATTAATTTTGTATATTATTACTAGAACACTACATTAGTTTCTATATGACTAGAACAATGTTTGTGTTAGACCTACCAATGTTTGTGTTAGACCTACCCTACGCACATCACACTCACACGCAAATAGTCTTTTATTTTGTATATAATTTACTAGAACACATTACATTGTTTCTAGAACAATTGCACATTTTTGTTGGACCACTACGCAACATCACACACAATTTTGTAGAACATTACATTGTTTCTGCTAAACAATGGTTTGTGTTGGATCTTACTCCTAGCACATCACACTCAAGATAGTTATTAATATTATTATTCTACTGAGCACATTGATCTAGGGACATCAATATTGTTTGTGTAGACCTATTACTCAAATAGTTATTTTGTATATTATTACTAGGAACCCTACATTGTTTCTATTTCACTAGAACAATGTCTGTGTTAGACCTACAGTACGCACATCACACTCTAATAGTTATTTTGTATATTATTACTAGAACACTACATTGTTTCCATTATCACTAGAACAATGTCTGTGTTAGACCTACAGTACGCACATCACACTCTAATAGTTATTTTGTATATTATTACTAGAACACTACATTGTTTCTATTATCACTAGAACAAAGTTTGTGTTAGACCTCCCCAACGCACATCACACTCAAATAGTTATTTTGAAGTCGTTAATTGTTATTTGTTGTGTTTTTATGGTTTTGGTTGAACAACTAAATTATTGTAAACACATTTTATCCTCTATAAAACTCAAATTTATTACTATTAACATTGAAGATTTATCTTTGTTTCTCTTTTTTTCTAGTTTGTTTGAGTACCAAAGTCCGTGATCAAAAAGTTTATTTATATAAAAATGTAAGCACTTTTGAAACTCAAAACGTCTCGCTTGTCGCTGTTATCAAGACTTGAGTTACTCTTAACAATTTTGATGACAAAATTAATATATGTTAATGGATATAAATTAAAAGTAACTTTTAATTTAGACTCAAGGAAAGTTAAAGTTATTTTAAAAATTTTTAGGGTAAAATAAAATTTTAAATTTTTAAAAAATAATTTCACTAAAACCAAAAGAATATTTAAAGTTCTTATTATTGAAATTACTACACTACCCTATAAAATACATTTAAAATAATTTAATCTTTTCCCAATAAAAATTCCATAATATATTCTGTTATTAGACTATTAGAACTGATATTGTTATATAGTAATAACTTTCATAATTTCATAGAAAGTTAGTGAACTTATTAAAATTATAAATTTAAACAATGTTACCTAATTATAAAAAAATGGGTAAATAATCTGTGTTATATAGTAAAATCGGGTAGCGGTGCCATACTACCAAGTAAGACATGAGACATTAAATTTAATGTTTGTATATACTTTACTTTTGACCTTTAGTGTATTATGTTATGAGTGATTTAGTCATGTATGCTAGCTAGAGTAATGAGTAGCTGGTATTTAATATTAGGCTATAATAAATAGTTCCAACAGACTCAGCTATACTTTCTACACATAGGCTAGTTTTTTAAAGTAAATAATATCACAAACTCGGCCTACAATATTTATGTAGTAATGAGTTATACGTTGATCTGTTTGCGTTTAGCACGTTTTGAAATAGTTTTGGTTGAATGATTGTGACTTAAAATTGAAAGATCATGTTTATACAAATAATATCCTAACTAATAACTTTATTTGTACTTTAAATTATTATGGTTTATAAAACATATACTTACGTAACGTTGTTTATAACAATAATATAGAATGATGTAAAAGTATTCTATACGCTTCTTCCTATCCAGAGAAACAATAACTGCATGCCTCAAAGTGTTAGTTATAACTTAAAATATAATAGGCCAATATGCAATCTTTCTTTGACGATGTAAATATATTAACTTGCACACATTGTATACATGCTTAAAAGTTTAGTTATTACATTGAGATAGTTGTAGCACTGTGAAATATCCATAAAACTCACAGAAACATAAAAAGGTGGTATACAAGTTTTTTATGTTTAACTTTATTGTTACGGAGCTGATATCATGGCTGCCAGTACAGCATCTTTCTCTGCCTACTAGTAGGACTTGGAGTTGTTAACAATACAAATATCATGTTTAATGGAGTTTGTCTGTTACAAATGTAACCTGTATTAGAATTAATCGGTTTCCTTAAACACTGTTGATATGGCGAGGTTATTACTCTTGTGTAGGCGAGCCAGAGTTAGAAAGTAGAATTACATTAATTACGAATTATGAGTTTCTTTGAACTCTCCAGCTGAAAACACACTCCTACAAAGTAATAGTATTCCCTCTGGCTAACCTTTGTAGGAGCAAAACGACTACAATCTCTTAACTTAAATTAATGTTGTTTATTCATTTAAAACAACATTTTAGATTACTAAACAATTATAACCTGCGCTATTAAATTGTATGTATTAATAGTCATATAAAGTAATAGGGTTATTATTATATGGGATGTACTAAATAATATGTAATATAAATGCATTCTATGATAAAATTGCATGCATCAAAATTCAGATAGTAAATCATGTTTACCTCTGTTATATAAAGTAACTCATATACCAATTCAGTTACAGTGCTTAGTTCAGTAATAGTCGAAGATTAAATTATGGTGGACTGTATCTGAAATTGATATGATATTTAACCTCGTTTCATGTTATTTCGCTCATATTCTTTCTCTGACTTCTACCGAGTGTTTATTGTCGAGCATAGAAATGTATCTGTCAACAATAAGGAAATTTAATATGTTTCAATATATGGATGTTTAGAAAAAGATTATGTTCAGGATTGTATTTAAAAAACTATAACATGAGTAAAAGACTTAAAAGAGACACAAATGACAAAATTTTGTTGAATTTATATTTTGTGGGAGCATTTAAATTTTATTTGCGATGGTATAATTGTGGAAAGTTTAGAACATGTTAATCAAATACTCATTGACTAATATTCTTAAATATCTTAAAACAAGAAACAATTTTAAGAAATATATACCTTTAAACATTGCCTAAAATTTTAAATGTAGTAGGTAGACTCAACCAAAAGTTAAGTTTTACATTAAATATCATTGCCAAGAATATTTTGACACACTTCTATGTAAAATATTTGTATAGGACAGTTTTATTTATTTCTTAATTTTTAAAATCTTAGCCTCCTGTACAGAACACATTAAAGTTAACATCCACTAGGTGAAATAAAACATTTAAACATATTGTTGAGTTTTTTATACAAACTCTTTTTTAAACAAATAAAGCCCACAGATAAAATATTATTAAGGTCGATATTGCTGCTCTCACCTTAGCCAAAGGAACTATTTTTTATATTTGATTGTTTTGACACATACTAGACACATAAATTTGAAACATACAATAACTGCGCATACAGAACATCACTACAGAACGCAACTACACGTAAATGTTGTTAACTGAATACAATAACCTTTGATGTTCCTAAACAGTCTGTTAGTAAATTAATATTAAATAGCACTGTTTATTTATAAGGTAAATAGCTTTTTTAATCTATTTTTATTACTATGTGTTTATAATATTTGTTATTGTTATTGATTAATTGTTTAGATTTTACAAGAAGTTCAGAATAATTTTTGAATGTTTATAATAAGTTGGAAACCAAATAAGTTCTATATATCGTCAATGATGAGGAAAATGAATGTACTATGCCCTTGATTTGTCATTAATTTATTACAATTTATATCTAACGTTTATATTTAAATAATATAACTCCTAAAACCAAGTAGTTTATCAACATTGTCCTAATTTTAAAATATTTATAATTACAACTTGTTATGAAATTACTGCCATTTGGTATAAGATACTAAGTTAAAATATAGAAATCAACAATTAAACTCAACTCTTAAGAGTACAAATTACGTGTAATATCTGAGGCCCTCGCCGTCACATATATACATTTATGTACGCTTCAGAATAACCATCTAATATTTTTAATCATCAGAGTTTCAACCACTTTCGTATGCAACTCAAGACGAAGAAAACATTGTTTTAATACTCGTAGTTTTAAAATCTTAAACTCTAAACAAGGACTGTTTATAATTTTAATTCAGACTAAAGTAAAATATATATTATAGTTTAAATAAACTAAAATTTTGAATAAGGTATACAAAGATAATTACAGTAAATATTGAAATTTTAAACACTTGTAACAAAAAATATCAAAAGTTAGATGAACGATCGTACGACAATCAGTTGATAGCAGTTTAAAAATCAATAAGTTTTCACTTAAATAAACTTCACTTGTATTATTAGTGGTTGTGAGGGAGGTCGTTCTACAAGTTAGGGAGAGAAAGTGGGAAACACTTCCTCCTGACTTCAAGTCTGATTTTTCTAAATTACAGTAGATAGCTATGACGTGTGCTACGATGTTAGATCTCTTCCTGGAACAACAATCACTTGCTCAGGTACTTCGGTTCCTCGTGAGACAGGATGTTGTGAACCATGGTTATAAGCATCCTACAAGGGAATTCCACTGGCAGTGACTTAACAGCACTGTGATTCCTAATTTGTGCCCAACGCTGTGGTATTATTTGCTTTTTAACCTAGATTGTACTTATTTGGTATGTTAGATATACACCTGAGGTAGACGCCATATTACTGTTCTCGAAACGTAGCGATTAACTGCATTATTGAATGATGACAAAGTTCGGGGAAAAAATCCAGTTCCCTTCTCAATCCGTTTATTCCAAAAACAAACTTTAAACAAAGAAGTAGCTTGATAATATTACAAATCGTATCAAATTTAAAATGAAGCAAACAGCGTGTTTGGAGATCATGAGTACAACTTATATCGCCTCGAGTGCTGTTGCTGTAAGTATCTTAGCACTAGTAAATAAAGGACTGAATGTGCTGAAGCTAAGTAAATTCCTGCAGCAGATTTCTGAACTGTACGGGTTAATCTCAGTCTGCCAAGATGCTGGATATCACGAGTGATGTGATGGTCACAGAATGTAACGTCACAAGATTCCGAATGCTTGTACTTGTACATACACTGTCACAAACCCACCATCAAGAGCGATCTGCACACCTCTGTACATCAGTGCCTGTACCATATTGTGAGAGATTACGTGAAGGTCAGAGATTGAGATTGCGACCATTGTCTGCAGACCATTTAACGAAATATCGTTTCCAAAGTCCGAGTTTATACATGCAATGTATTTTCAAACTGAGCTAGGATACATATTATTAGTGCAATTGGAATTCATCAACATACATCTAGCCAATAATATCTTGTGACTTACTTTGAAAAATCCAACATAGTTATAAAATCATGTCTTAATCTGTCTATTCTATCAATAAAAAAACAAAACAGATTCGTCCGTGCAGTAAACGTACTGTGTTTTTATCTAGAATCAGATTGTATTTTTGTAGGAATATCCTTAACGTCTATGTGTTTCATCAGTAAAATATAAACCTTTTTCTCTAGGATTTTTGAAATTACGGAAATAGATTGACATCAATCCAATCTAGTTTTATTAACGCTATAAGGCATGAAATACCTTAGGTAGACTATAAAATATACCTTTTCCCTTTTCGTGTCAATTTTCCCTTACACAAAGACTCCTTTGTGAGCTACTTAATGTCACTTAAAGCACAAGATATTTCTTTACTGCTTATGACTTCATCTTGTTCCATGCTGATTTAACAGGATCAATAGCAAGTGAATGTAAATTATTAACGTATGTTGTATACAAACTGTATGAATTTATAAAACTGTAGCTTACATTGCCGTTTTGTAACTTAGTCTTCAGTTGTGTGGATAAGTAATTGTATGTTGTATTTGTTTACTTCAAAAATCTATCAATGTGATTGAAAACTCGATAAAATTTTTTTAAATATGTGTTATAGTTTTTTTATTTTTGTGCTATTCTCAGACCATTCTTTTGGAATGAACGAAATTGAAATAAATTATCTTTTATAGCTTCAGACGTTTTATAAGAATGTATTGCAAACTTCATTACTTATTATATATGATTTAAATGTTGATCTATTCCATTTTTTTAATCGTATTTAGCTTAACTTATTCTGGTGTTAAATTTAATTCAAATTGTTTTCTTTTTTTAACTATTTATCAGTAAATCAGTGCTAGGTTAACTATTATATATTTATATTCTTGTTAGTATTAGTCGTGAACCAAACAAATCTGTAAAAAGTCATTGCAGGCAAATGAAAATGTGGAAATAAAAATAAATAAAAGTAAGAAATAAAGATTTATTACACTATAAAATATTACTAGTTCTAACACATTCACTCACACGTTTAGAATTTCTAAACTGGTGCCATAAATAAATTATCCTTTAGTCATTCTCACCATTACAATTTAGCGGTAAGGACTGTAGATCCACGTCGTAAAACTGTCGGGATCATTTCTTACCTACTTCTTAAGGTGTGGACAGTGGGTCCACGGTCCCAGCCTGGGATACACTGACCGACTCACGAGTTTCTTTAGACGAGGGGTTGACAAGGGATCGTCGTACTCACTCTACAACACTTGAAGGAATGTTCCGAGATCTATACTCTAAACCTGCTAAATATTTCTCAGTAGAATACAGAAGAAGGTATGTACAGAAAGAATTAAACAAAATCTAAATACATTAAACAAAGTCGGATTAGTTACACCATTTCTTACTTAAGAATTGTTGTAACAATTATAATGGTCTTTGTTTCATTATTTAAATTTTTCCCCGACTAGAAAAAAAACGATTAAAGTATCATATGGTAGCACAATCATATGTGTAATTAATTTAACTAATATTTTTTACATTGATCTTGAAAGCATATAGTAAGCTTGATAATAGTAACACTTCTTATTTCAAAGTTTTCTGCAACCACTGTTGAGAGAAAAGTAAGAAAATATTTTGATAAGAAAATTAAAAGTTTTAGTAAAAGTCTAGTTTTGACTGTACACTTTGGCAAATTTGGAATATGTACTGGTTGGTGAGTGCTATAATGCAGACATCAAGGAAACATTTACTACATAACTTTTATTATAAATGTAAAGACTGTTATAAAACTCATAGTTTAGTTGACTTTTGACAGAATTAGGCTATATATATTTATTTATTTCCTTGATCGAGGAAAATATATCAAAACTCGAATAAATTACAATTGCCATAAGTATCAACTTTAAGGCATATTTCCTTGATCGTAGGAATAAGGAAATCGCACCACTGGCGAATTGCGAACCAGAAGTGCTCATAAGAATACCTACGAAATAACCCCGTAATCAATTTCTGCTACTTTACTACTAACACCCATTATCGACACCAACTGACGCCTATCACTCAAGTAGCTTTTAAACCAATCAAGTGCTAAGTCCCTTATACCAGCATTAACCAATTTTGTTAATAAAATACCACGGTCAACCGAATCAAAGGCTTTCGCCATGTCAATAAACACCATAACACATTTATTATTATTAAGGCCGATTGTTTCATGAATTTCTTTTGTAACCATAAATAAATTATCATTAATATTTTTATCTCTTTTAAAACCAAATTGATTTTAAAACAAGAAATTGTTCCGGATTAAATAATTGGCAAGCTGTAATTTAACACACTTATCAATGAGTTTAGCCAGAACACAAGCGAGAGTAATAGGCCTATAGTTAATGATCAATTTTTTTACCTTTTTTATAAATTTGAATTACTTTGCCAATCTTAAAAAACATCTGGATATCTTCCCTGAGGCAAACTAACATTAATAACATGAGTAATAGGCATTTTTAAATTTTTTAAATTACTTTTAATAACTTTTGTATGGATCCCATCAACGCCAGGAGCTGATCCCCCTATCAGTTCTAAAACACTTTTCTCTAATTGTTCAAGAGAAGCTGGAGAAAATTGGAATACAGAGTCTATCTGATAATCCTCGTCATTGACAACCACCTCCGTGACAGGAGGGATTGCTTTAAACAAATTACTACCCACATTGGCGTAGTACTCATTAAACTGATCAGCAACTTCTAAAATTTTATTGTTTTCACTTCTACGGTATCCAGATAAAAATGTTTAATAGGAAATGTTTCTTTCGATTTAGTAGTTCCCATCAATTCTCCCAAGTTCTTCCAAATTTCCCTTGCGTTACCTTTTGCCAATATGATTTTATTTCCATATTAATTTTCCTTAGCACTTTTTACTAATTAATTTACCCGATTTCGACAATTTTTGAATTCTATTAATGCTAATGGTTTAAAATGCTGTTTTTTATTGTTTACTGAGTTTGGCCCTGTTCCTGATTCCTTTAATTAAATTGTTTGTGGTCCAATGTTTGATTGTTTTGTATTTTGCAAGGATAGTTTTTTCCTAGGTGCATTTTTAATGATATTTTGTAAATTTGTAACAAGTAAACCCGCACTAACATTGACATCATCCTTTTCTACGACCGGAGACGGAGTAGCGTAATTGTACATTTCTGACGTGGAACTTTAACAATAACAAAATAAAACGTAATTTGCTTACCAAGTAACAAAACTGTGTGTTTTATCATTTAATATTGTAAACTGGAGCCTACAAATGTTATAATCATTTCATTTGTTGAGTTAACATCAACAGGCACATTGGCAGCATTCTTCACGCTTACTGGTTAGTTACATTTTCGTTTTATCATTTAATATTGTAAACTGGAGCCTACAAATGTTATAATCATTTCATTTGTTGAGTTAACATCAACAGGCACATTGACAGTATTCTTCACGCTTACTGGTTAGTTACATTTCGTTTTATCATTTAATTGTAAACTGGAGCCTACAAATGTTATAATAATTTCATTTGTTGAGTTAACATCAACAGGCACATTGACAGTATTCTTCAGGCTTACTGGTTAATTACATTTCGTTTTATCATTTAATTGTAAACTGGAGCCTACAAATGTTATAATCATTTCATTTGTTGAGTTAACATCAACAGGCACATTGGCAGCATTCTTCACGCTTACTGGTTAATTACATTTCGTTTTAGCATTTAATTGTAAACTGGAGCCTACAAATGTTACAATCATTTCATTTGTTGAGTTAACATCAACAGGCACATTGGCAGCATTCTTCACGCTTACTGGTTAATTACATTTGGTTTTATCATTTAATTGTAAACTGGAGCCTACAAATGTTATAATCATTTCATTTGTTGAGTTAACATCAACAGGCACATTGGCAGCATTCTTCACGCTTACTGGTTAATTACATTTCTCGTTGCATATTATCCTCTTAACGAAGCTTTCACTGATTCCTCTTTAAAGATAATATTCATGCCACACTTAAGTGGTGTAACTAAGTAAAGTGTGACGTCACACGTTTAAATAGCTCTGTTATACCACATGTGCGGATTCAATTTGTCTCCTTACTGCTGACTCGGTATCATTGGCATATAAGTAATGTTATAAAGGAAATAAATTAAATATTTAAATGCAAACCCACATATATGTCTGGTTTTACTCACTAACTAATATCTAAAGGATAAAATCATTTATAAAAAAAGTACTCAAAAAACATAATACATTGCACACTTTCTTTACAGTATCTGAACTAACCACATAATAATAATTTATTTTTTATTAGGGTTGTTTGTTCTTTCCATGATGTTGATTAGTCTACAACTAAATTTTAAAATGTACATATTACTTTAATATTATTCACGTTACAATGTGTGCGTGTTCTCCGATTTGGTTTGTGGATTAAAGGCTAATAACAGCTATTTACTGTTAAAAGTAAATAAATTATTACTATTATTAAACCATCTTAAACCAATATCCTACTTAATATAGGAATAAAAAGAAGCAATATTAAACGAAATTAACGTAAAAAAACAATTGCAATAAAAGCATATCGTTGACCGAGACACGTGTTTGATAAGTTGGGAGATCAAATAATTGTTTGTGTCAAAGGCAAAAATTATTGTATTGACAGTAAACAGTATTTTTCCTAACGAATTAACATCTACAAGATAAAATCATTAATAAAATAAAAGTATTCCGAATACATAATATAGTATATACTTTAAACTTTAGACATTATAACACTAGATTATATACATATATTGTGACACATACACGACCACTTTACTGTGAGAGATCATAATCGAAAACAGAGCCACCCATTAGTTTGAAAATTTGGGGTACAAAATATTATATAAGACAAAGACATAACATTTATTGTAAAAATACAAATTTTACTACAATTGTTAAACAATTTTAAACTAATTTAATATTTAGTGTCAGTATTAACAAAGAAGTAATATTAAACAAAAATAATTTATAACAAATTAAATTCAAAATTTTGAAGATAAAATAATTATCTGTGTAAAAGACCAATAATGCTAACAAGAAAATGAAAAATAAAAATGAAATATTTGTTTTCAAATGAAAAAAATTGTTGTTTTCCGTACTAGTTAATACAGCAATATATATATATATATATATATATATATATATATATATATATATATATATATATATATATATATATATATAATATATATATATATATATATATATATATAGATGTTCAAACCTTCTCAAAAATCTTACACAGAATCAACTTCAGTTTTAAAACACTGTGGGTTTTTATTTCATAGATTTACATGACTTTATCATATCTGATATCTAAGGGTTTCGATTTATACTGCTTTGAAACTCGCAACGTTTGTTTATGAGTTGTAGAATGCGAAACTCCCCTCATTATGTAATATCCAAGGATGGTTTGCAGTTGCAGCTAGCTGGGCATTCTCTAGGGGTCTAAAGACAACATGTTTGTTTGAAACTCGCAAACGTTTGTTTATAAGTTGTAGAATGCGAAACTCCCCTCATTACACAATATCCGCGGATAGTTGCAGTTGCAGCTAGCTGGGCATTCTCTAGGGGTCTAAAGACAACATGTTTGTTTGAAACTCGCAACGTTTGTTTATAAGTTGTAGAATGCGAAACTCCCCTCATTACACAATATCCGCGGATAGTTGCAGTTGCAGCTAGCTGGCCATTATCCAGGGGTCTAAAGACAACATGTTTGTTATCATACATGTACTGTTGTAATGTTCAAACCTTTTCAAACGCTTTTGAATCAAATTCTGGTCAATTATTTTTAATTCATCAGATCTCCAAAATAGCCTAACTGATATCTAATGTTTTCGGTTTACACCAAAAATAGACCATAGGTTAACTATAAAATAGGTCTATATATGTACATTATATTTGATGTAACATTTATACCAATCATGTTGCTTGTTCGATAACACATGTGCTCGTGTTTGGATTTTCGAATAAATTGATTTGTTTCTATATCTGTAAAACAATTTTTTAAGTAAATACAGATATTTTATATCAGTAATTTAATCGTCACACGGCAATAATCGAAATCATTTAAAAGTGAAGTTGTGCGGTTATTTATATATTATAACGTTTAAAATCTATAGACTTCGTTATTTGCCATTTTTGTAAACATTGTTTTTACTAATAAGAGGTTTTAATAAGTGAGTATTTCTTTATATAAAAATATATAAAAGCATTTATACACAATCTATATAACCTTATGATCTAGAAGCCAGGCATGGATTGCACAACGAAGTATTTCTTAAATTACACATAAAATACTTCACTCGTATTGGTCAATACATTTCTAGTTGCTTTTAGCCGATTGATGTAGTTCTCACTCCTCTTGAAAGATGAGTACGATGCCACGCTTGTGTGGTATAACAGAAACACGTACGCTAGATACATACCATATATCGGTTATACCATACGTGCGGGACTCAATACATTTCTAGTTGCCTTTAGCCGATTGATGTAGTTCTCACTCCTCTTGAAAGATGAGTACGATGCCACGCTTGTGTGGTATAACAGAAACACGTACGTTAGATACATACCATATATCGGTTATACCATACGTGCGGGACTCAATACATGTTCTTGAATGCAGAGTTTCAAGTTAGTTTGTTTCGATGATTAAACATTTTCTATTCTAAATTTTACCTCTTATTTTAATATTTTGTTATTATAACAACTTCATACGGCTTGATAACATGTGACTTGTTAATATTTGAACCTATATTAATAACCTATTAAGAAACAGTTGAAGTACAATGATGTGTACAGCCATAGTAAGCTTAGTCTAAAAATTCAATTGTAATTCATTACTATTAATCATTAAATTTATCTTCAACTATTATCAACCACACATGGATAAATGAGATGGCGTTTCAAAAAAGTTTTTAATTTATTTATGGATTTATCACACTTTAGGTTTCGAGGAAATTTATTACAGATTTTAAAAGCTAAATATAAAAATTAAGAGCTAATATATCAATGTCAGTAATAAGGACACTGGTTGATAACTTTATGCAATGTACGGAATATGGTGCAGCTTGATTTCCGGTGTTATAATTTATTCTGTACTATTTTTAACCGTTGTTCTTAACATTATTGTTTCCTGGATATTTAGTGATTGCGGGATTGTTTCTATTAAAAGTACACATAATCATAATATGTTTCCTTTGAACATTATTGCATTTTAAATACGGAATTTTCTTAAAATACCGCCCCACACTTGAGATACGAGTGACCATAATCATATTAAGCTGCTTTCACAGTATATGGACAGGCCACGTGAGATAGTCTTCAAAGTGGCACAGCCTGAATTCAAATTCATTTCTATTAAGGCTATTTATTTTATTTACCATGATGAAAAATCTACAATACAATAAAAAGTGTGAATTTTACTTTAATTTTTATCATTTATTCATTTTCAAATTTGTGTGCATCCTTTGCGATTGGCAAGATAAGAATATTAATGGTTGGATTTTGTTTTCATTCAACACTGCAGAATTAAAATCACCACGGGATCCAACGAATAGATATAAATATTACTCAATTATTTTTCGATAACGACAGGAAACACTAAAATCTTCTCTCACTTTAGAGATTATCTTCTTAGAAATATTTTCAGGAGAAAAAAATGGAAATCTCTTGATTAGAAATGGTTGAAGATGACAATATGGAATTTTTTCAGATGTTGTTTTATACGACCGAAGGGATGTCACGTTTTTCTAAGTAAAAGTACATTCATAAATGAACACATAGTATATTAAGACATATATTAGATTTAAATTTTTATTTATTTAAGGCATAGTTCATTCAAAATAAAAGTAAAGTAAAAGATAGTGTGTGGAATTACGCTCATAGCTAATCAATAAAGTTAGCTAATCAATAAAATTACAATAAACTAAATTAAAAAGCACACATTTTATGTATAATCAATTACTCGAAATTATTTAAATAGCTATTATTGCTGCTACATATGAACCATAAATTTAATCAATTATTTTGAGTATTTGAGTAATGTGAGTTGTTTTTTAATTTGTTTACGATGGTGATGGTTTATAGTTAGCTAATCAATAAAATTACAATAAACTAATTTAAAAAGCACACATTTTATTTATAATCAATTACTCGAAATTATTTAAATTATTATATTGCTGCTAAATATGAACCATAAATTTAAATGCTGTATTTGAGTAATGTGAGTTGTTTTTTAATTTGTTTATGATGGTGGATTGTGCCAGGTATTTTTAGGTCTAAATTTCTATGCATATTTGCTTTCCAAAACTCTTTAATTATACACTGTAAACTGCAAACTCCGCTTGACAATATGTAATACAAACAAAGGATGGACATGAGAATTGCATCTAAGAAAAGTATGGCAAAATAGAATGGGATATAAAGTCGCTCATATGTTTGAACATTTGGAGAACAAACTTTTATCTATGGCAAATGCCAATAACAGTATTTTAATTTAAAAATTAAATACAATATTTTACTGAAACCTTTGAACAGTTAAACTAATTTACTATAATTAACAAAGAAGTACTATTAAAATTGAAAGTACAAATACAGGAATCGCTGACAGAGACACTTAAGTTTTAAAACATTAGAGATAAATCCTTTATGTTTAAACAAAGACTAAAACAATTGACAACAACTTACAGCGGTACTACAAGTGAATAAATTATATTCTGTTATTTATTTTTAGAGAGAAAAATACGATACTTAAAACACAACTCAACTCATTAGTAAAACACAAAAAAGGAAAAGTTATTAATATAATCAATTACTCTCAATACGTAATACAAAGCGTGCATTAATATTATAGCACTGGAATACCTACTTAAATCTTTGCTATTAATAGATCACACCACTGCCACTTTAAAACAATGTTAACACAATTAAAATATTAAGATATTTCAATCTCGTCATGTTCAGTTAAAGCATGTAAAAACAAAATTCACACCTGCTTTGGCACAATACGCACAAAACATCGCACTCGGAATGTATGGTGTCCCTATGGAAAAAATGAAGATATAGTAAGTGCACTGAAAGAGGCAAGAAGGCACTGGATTTGAACATTTCTGACTCGATGGTGGACGCTTGACACAGAGTGGGAAATAAGCTAAATTAAGGCAATCCATCCGGAACAATAGTACAGTTCGTGAGGCATGCGGCAAAAGAGGAATTCATCCAAAAACTGCTAAGGAACGTACTCCGGGTATGAGCCACATACGAGAACAACTCGCTGTCGGAGAATTCTCGCCATGATAAGGGCACCCTGCAAAGAAAAAATACAAGTTTCTTTAGGTCCGGAGTGCATAAATCTTCTTTCGGAGAAAATGCAGCCGTATATCTAGTACATGATCAAGCTGATTTCAGTAAACTTTAAACCCCACATGGTAACAATAATCTAGGTTTGAATAAACTTTATTGTTTAAATTTTGGTTTTTTCATGTAAATAAATAAATATAATTAACATGCATATATTTTTAGTTAAAACTGGATTACTTTATCTTTCATTGTGCTTAAAAGTTTTACGTGATATAAACAAAAACACTGAGAAAAAAGTAAATAATTAAATAATCATGATATTATACAGATCCATGATTATTATTTATTTCATGATTATTTTTATTTCAAGTGTCTACCTATTCCCCGGTTATATATTGTATTTTATTAATAAATGAGTGTGGTACATAATTATTAGATGGTATTACAAAACGGTACAAAAATGGTAGAAAATTATTATGTAACTTTAACATAAAAATATTGATGTCGGGTGCAAGTGTCCACCTGTTCCCCGGTTTATACATAGTACTTTATTAATAAACTATCGTTGTACAAAATTATTTATTGGTATTACAAAAAGGTACAAAAATGGTACAAAAATATGATATAACTTTAACAGAAAAATATTAATGTCGGGGAACAGGTGGACACACGTGTTTATAAGCCTGGGGGATCATTTTATAATATGTGAAATCACATATTACAAAATCAAATCAAATTAGTGTTAGTAAACGTTATCTTGCAATTGCTTAAAGTTTTATTTAATTCATTTATAAAACGTGTGTAATATTCCTTAGGATTTTTTTTATTTGGGTAATTGACTAATTTGAAAATGCTTTTTGTTTTCAATTCGGGAAGAAGTATAATAATTCGCTCTCGGCTAAATTTTCTTAAAACATATATCTTCTACACTAATTACCTTTTTACTTTCTTGTCTTATATTTTATAAAATAGCATTGAACGTGTCAAAAGCAGACGATGCATCACCCTGACTACACAACAGACCAATCAGCGTTATCTAACAGCTGATTAGGTTAGGAGTAATCAAATCGGTGGTAGAGTGTCGGGAGCGCCAGGAGACGGTACAGCTCCCCCTCCCCCACCCATACAACCAGCCTTATCACAGAGTGATCAGTGATACTCACATATGCAACTGCCGCATACATGATCTCTGGTAGACTTGTGATTCGAGCAGCATTAACTAAACTCTCCAAACCATTCACCAACAACACGGTTTTATACCCTATTGCTGAATTGGTATGATCCAACAAATTAATATTTGTGTTACATACACCGATCTATAATTATCATTACACTTAATACAGAGGGTATACTTGGGAATAGTCTACGAACTAGTTTCACTTTAATTAATCCAAATTTCTGAAAGTATAATTACATCGGGAAAATCTTTAAAGACTTGATGTAAAGATAAAAATCGTTTCCTAAAGTTCTAATAGTTTTTTGAAATAATATTTAGTTTTGCATAATATAATGTTATGGTAAAGTGTTTTAAACAAAACAATTGAAGTTTAGGCCTTTTGTGATAAAGTTAGTAAAATTAATGAAACTAGGAAATTGACTAAACGCATTCATAATGATTTAAAACTAAGAACCGAAACTGAAATAAAAAATTAACAATTTACAGGCCTTTTTGTCATAAAAAATTAAAATTTAAACAAGCGTATGCACTATTACAATGACAAGTCACCTGAATCGTCATCTTTTGGTAGGAAGATCTTTTCCTCAACCCCACTGGTGCCGATCATCATTGTCACTCTTTAGCTGCCTCCCCATCCCCAAGAGCCGCCTCCTCGCTGGTGTTAGGTCCTTGTTCACGAAGATAGAGTTGTGAGCCGCTCTGTCACCCATCCGATGATACGCATCAAACATAGAGTCCACGACGTCCATGTCCAAGGCCTTCCCTACCTCATTAACTGCACTCAATACGTCCTCCTGAGGTTGCATAGGGACACCATATATTTCCACGAAATTCACTCTCGAGTACTTTCCATTCCCTTTACTCGTTTTTTCAAGAAATTCACCCTCTTTCCCAGCTTGTCATTAAGTTTCAGGAGACCACCAGTGATCTCCAAAATCCCATTGAGCAACCTTCTATTGGTATCCAGTTTTTCATTTAACAATTCAATTTTTTTGTTTAAAACTTTCTTCCTGACTTTTCTGATTTTTTTTTTTTCAATTTTGAATACTTTCTTAGTGATGTCTTCCAGGGAAAGCTTTTCTCTCCATCCACATCGACTCGCCGGCGCTTCATTTTCTGCTCAGTACAGTTTATACATTTCCAAGTATCAGCCGTTATACACCCCATTTTGGCTTTGTTTATATCCAGACAAGTGCAATGAAAACCTCTTACCGCACTTACAGCATGTCAATGTCTTCTTTTGTTCAAGGGGGTTCATACAAATTCCACAACTGGCCATTTTTCTAAAAGGAGATGAAAGTGAATAGGTTCAAAACTCACCACTTAATATATTTGACCTGATCGCAAAAACTAAAGGCTTTATAAGTTCAAGACAGGAGCACGATCTCACGACTATCCTTATCTGAACGCCGCCGACACAGCACTGTAACTATATGGATAACCGATATAGGTAATGGAAATTTCATTTACAGTTTTACTTGTTCTGCCGATAGTGGAGTGTTGTGTTTTACCGACGATGCATGGAATTAATTAACTCACTTCTTGAACGAAGATTTATGTGCCATTCAATTGTGATAACGAACCATATGCTATTGTATCCAGAAGAAACTAAATTTATCAACTTAGAAATGGACGTACATGTTTAAAATAATATTTTACAAAAATGTGCTGATTGTTGCTTTAACAGAAATATTGCAACTTCGAATATGCTCGGTTTGGGTATAATAACAATACTAAATAATTAATTATGAATTATTCTTGATCAAAAAAATAAATTAGAAAATCATGTAAAAAAAATCAAATAGCCATAAGACATGTTTATTTTCTAAAATTATTATACAAGGCAAGAACGCAGAGTATTTGATTATGAACTGTTTTACTGGTGTAGAACTAACTAGAACAATATGAATTCTATATTTATTCAAACTAAAGATAATTATGTATAATCTAATGACTTTTTCCATAATAGTCATGTTTGTTTTATGACCATTTTTTAGCATTTATCTGTTCCAAACCACACCTAACTTTTCATAAAAATTTGTTTTTGTTTGTTTTTTTGGACAAACAAATTATTAATCGGATTCCAACAGATGTAAAATTAAATTTATCTATTTAAGAAAAGAATTCACTTTTCGTTAAAAATATTAGTAATGATCATTTTCATATTAATTAAAACGATTGGAATCTCTAAATAGGCATTTATTTTCTAGCCGCCCTTATAATTTTCTAACATTGCTGTAATTTAATATAATAGTATTTTATAACGAAAATTATGAGTATCGTCTTGGAAATTACTGTTCAGATATCAAAACGTAATTTTGGTGTCACGTTTGTCAAAAGATTTTTGATAAAATGTTTTATCTCGGGCTTATTGTAGAGGGTCAACTTAAATGAGAGTCAAGACAAAAGCCGCATGAGCCTAAAATGTATGATTATTTGAACTGTGTTTAATAGTCAAGTGACTTTACTGATTACAACAATCCTACTAATTACACAAACAATCCTGCAAACAAAGTTCAACTATTAAAATATAATTCATATATTTTGCAGCTTTAATGTATTGCTAAACAACATGCTTCATGAGAAAACAATAATTGAGAATTCCAATTATATATTGCTCCTCCCGCTTGCAAAACTTTGCTACAATAATCTGGTGATTACAAATATTATTATTTAAGTATTACCCTACATTCTTAAGGTGTCGAACGCATGTTTAAAAATGTAATTGTACATTTGCCTAATCCATAGTTTTATCAACGCTATTAATATATTATCGTTGAATTTGATTCCATTCTGATTTTATTAACAAAATATAATAAAATGTTTCGTGAAGTTTAGATCATAGGTAAAGATACAGTGTGTTGCCAATTATGCTTGCCCCCTCCCCACACCACACGCACACTCGCACACACACTCACACGCTCTCTCATACACACAACAGTTTTTGATGTCAAGTCATTCAATAGTTTAAAAAATTATTTATAAATCATACTATTATTACCATGTACGATGTATCCTTTAAAAACACTGATATTCGTGTTTATTAAGGGAATAACATTAATATGTCTACATAACGTAATATTTATATACCTTATAACAGAAAACAAATATATAGTTGGGATATTTTTCTGAAGAAAGCCTCATTAATAAAAGGAAGAGTTTTCATTTATAAATATATAAAACTGTTATAATAATTAAACAGATGGAAAACGAAACGATTAATACGACAATGAACAGCAATAAAATACTTAGTTACATTTTCAAAGCGAAAAAGTATATTTATTTCATAGACATTAATCTTTAGCAGTAAAAAATAAAAAAATATTGAAATCATGTTAATAAGCTTCACAGACCTGAGATACTACTGCTGCCTTGTCTTTGTCTCTTAAAAATATCATACACGTTAAAGTTCGCCCTGACTAGGCTAGACAAGTTTAAAGTGAAGCACCACAAACTAAATTTCAACATATTGTGTTGGCTTCCGTACGAATTGAAATGAAGTCACACATCGGAAACTTCATCTCTTTAAAACCAAAATGAACCAATAATAAAGAGGCCCATTCCCGTTTCCTGTGTTGTCCGTAACTTCTGCCTTGACGGTTGTCGTTTACAACTGACCTCTGGTCAGTTCCTAGTGGTTCAGTCGCAGACCTGTTGTGAGCGATATACTTCAGTTTGATTTTAATAGCTTTTTTTATTAAGTACATGTTTTACAGATAAGTGTGCATGGAGTTTACAATTGACCTCTGGTCAGTTCCCAGTGGTTCAGTCGCAGACCTGTTGTGAGCGATATACTTCAGTTTGATTTTAATAGCTTTTTTATTAAGTACATGTTTTACAGATAAGTGTGCATGGAGTTTACAATTGACCTCTGGTCAGTTCCCAGTGGTTCAATCGCAGACCTGTTGTGAGCGATATACTTCAGTTTGATATTAATAGCGTTTTTTTTATTAAGTACATGTTTTATAGATTAGTGTGCTTGGAGTTTACAATTGACCTCTGGTCAGTTCCCAGTGGTTCAGTCGCAGACCTGTTGTGAGCGATATACTTCAGTTTGATTTTAATAGCTTTTTTATTAAGTACATGTTTTACAGATAAGTGTGCATGTAGTTTACAATTGACCTCTGGTCAGTTCCCAGTGGTTTAGTGGCAGACCTGTTGTGAGCGATATACTTCAGTTTGATTTCAATAGCTTTTTTATTAAGTGCATGCTTTATAGATAAGTGTGCTTGGAGTTGGCTAAAGGTTTAGTATGATTTTTTTATTTTAAAGTACATTGTAATTATTTGTCAGGTTATTTAATAACCTGAGCAAGATATTATATTTGAGATTTAAAAACTTATTGTTACTGATTTATTATATTACTGAATGATGGCAAATGTCTGACAATTGTTACTACACAACAAATAAACATAAAATTTAAAAAGCTCATCCATTCCTTAATGAAGGTTCAGTTTGAACGTTCAGGACACTAGAGTCACACCTTACTGAAAACGGTTCTGCTGTAGAGAATGGAAACTATGCATGGAGACTAGAAGCGTCTCTTCACTTTAACGTACTCAGTACACAACGCCTTGTTTATTGTTTAAATATTCCGCAGTGGAGGGCAAAGTAAACTCACCCTAAACCGGATATCTCATTACCAGAAGGCAATCAATAAATCTATTCAGATTAATAATGTAACTTGATTGTGATTCCCTTGTGTTATCTCCTCTAATGTATTTAATCAATGTTTTGATTATTATAACTAGACAAACACTCCCTACCAGTTAAATAAAATAATAGTTTGTAGAGTAAAACTCGTCATATCCGATCTTGACAGCTCCGAGACATGGTCGGAACAAAAAAATTCGGATAACCCTAGGAGCGAAACCTCATATTCATAGAAATGTCGTGTATATATTTGACGAAGTCGATGCTTATATCAATGCACAAAAGTGCATACATTATTGCAGTTCGAGATTGTTTCTGATTTCTTCTACCTTGGAAAATGCCCAGATAATTTGGTTTCCTTCATAATGTCAGAATTTTTATTTATCATCCCTATACAGGTTGAAAATGGGACTCGTCACGCTATTGCAGAGTTAATCAATTGCGGAGCGCGGCGTAATTGCAAGAACTAAAGTGTACGTGATAAGCTTGGATGTGAAGAAATTGCCCCTTTATCGTACTAGACCTAGACAGCGCCGTTATCGTCCATCAGAAGATAAGTAAAGGGTATGTTCTTAGCGTTTTCACCCTAAGAAAAGGTTAATTCTTTACTTATAAAACTTTAAGTTAAAACTAATTGTTTTTGTATTATTGTACTACTTATTACTATAAAGCTAGTCGTGTTCAAAGATATTTTTAATGATCATTAATTAAAGTGTAATAACCTATCTTATTAACTTCTTTTATGATAGTTAATTTGTTAAAACAGCGAATGATCATATCTGTTATCATGAAACATGTGGCTCTGTGGGAATTATAAATTAATTTTCAAGCGTTCTGGAGTTTTGATACCATTATCATCCTCACAGTTACAATTACTGAGTGAAGTAGATGTACCGCTATAACTGACTCGACGAGATCGTACAACGGATGTCTATTAATACAAGGCCGCATATTATATAATAAAGATTATTATATATGACTAAATGAATATTCAAAAATCGCGAGGATATGTTTAAAACTTATAGTTTTACGAGATAGATTTTCTGACCCTTTCACTGAACTGACAACTGGCAGCCATATGGCTTCTTTATTGTGTAGCTTACGATTAAAATGTTCAGGTATTAATATAATTTATTTGTTAGTGAATGTTTATTATAGTATTTATTCTCTTTTGGTGGTCACGTAATAGATCTATTAGGTTGAAAATGTTATTATTCATTGAGATATTTAATGTAAGTAAGACCAACTATCGCAATTAATTACAGTCTGAAGAATGTTTTCCTGGACCATATTCAAACGGCTACAAGTTTTTATCTTTAGGCTGCATCTATTCTTAAGGTATTAACTCTGATTTAAACCTCTGTCGATTGGTGTTATTGATTTTACATCTGTATAAGTCTATTACATGACTGTTAATGTTTGAACTGACTATAAACCTCAATTTCGAATTTAATATAATTAGTTTTAAAAAATCATTCAAATGATCAAATAATCAAATGGTTTACAGTTCACGTGGGTCTAAATTAATTTATAATACGTGAGGACGACAGTATTTATTAAACTTTCACATTCAAGATTCATAAACACATATATTTTAAATACGGTCTAAACCGAAATCGATCCGATAAGAAAGACCTCTCACCTCCCAGGCTACAATAAGCTACCGTAAACTAACGATAGTCAGGCGGGAACAATTTCCTCATTCTCTCACCACGAGACATACTGCAAATGAGGTGGCGCCCTTTTTATAAACAGCTATAAATACTTTAAAAAATTCAAACAGCTGTCTCTTTATTGTGGCCTCTAGCAAAGAGTACAATATTCTCACAATACGCTTCAGTAATAAATGTGTAAATCTTAGACCAATTCATGCATTTACTGATATTAAAAACGCGAAGAAAACCTGAGGACGCGGCCTTAACCATAAGGGTAATGTCGAATGATTCGAGATGTATATTTCAACAGTTTTTGCGTGTTGTATAAATACATCATTTAATTTTTCACTCAGCTCAAACATAGTTAAATATTTTTCAAGTTCATTTCCTTTCAACAATGTTTCTTAATGTTTTATTTAGCTGCTATGCTTGGTTATGCGGAAATTGTGCCTTTATATTAATCTTGATATAAAGGTTTAAGACTCTACATGTAGGGAAATGCACCACACACAATAAACTTTGGCATTACAAAGTTAAACATAAGATTATTTTAAATCTTCATGTAATTTTAAAGTTAAACTAAATGTTTTTAGCATTTAACTAAACTATAACACCAGGATTGTTTTTTACATCTAAATTACCTTTCGTTGATATGTTAACTCTATTTTTACGTTAATTTCCTATTTTATCCTGATATTCCCTATAAATATAACGCGTGAAACAAATATATAAGTCAAAAACAATTATCATTTCTTTCTAATCCTATTTAGACATGTAATTCCTTTCGTACATGCACACCAATTCAGCCCAATTCTTCATAATTCGTACCTTATAATATAATGTAAAATACGCTTAAAGGCACAAAAATACTTTACGTAAAAATTTCAAACTTATCACATAAGTTTTTAAAATCCATTGAGGTCACGCAGATTTTACACGATATACAGTATTTTAAATACTTCAGTAATATTCTTGTAGCTATTTTTATGCCCCAAATAATCTACAAATTCTTTATATACCTTAAACTTAGCTTCTACCCAGAATGAACATTAAACTAGTTAATTTAGTAATACATTTTTAAACCACTGGTTAATTTCTAGCCCCAACAGAATTTTTTCATATTTTTAGGTATTAAATCATCTTATAGAGTAACTAACTTGTACTTATTTTATGTTCAAATATTCTTGTGGTAAATTATCAACGTATTTTTTATTATAGGATATTTAATTTCTTATCTTTTATATTTAGACTCATGAACATTTCTGTCTCCCATCCACGTGTGTAGTCTTTGTGGGGGAAACATTCTCTAGTTATGAATGTTTGTAGCATTTAAAACGTTTGTTCTTAAATAATTTGTTTATATTAAATTGAATCAAATTATCTTATTAAAAAACTAACTGACAGAACGAGTCTTAACTAATGGCTTACATACTGTAAGTTTTAATACTCTGTCTCAACGAATACAAAGAAAATACATCATAGATATGGAGAACATTAAACGGACATGTTTCAAAGTTCACATCCTAAAAATGTAAGAACATTCTATTTAGGTGCATTATAATGTGATATAACAAGTCTTAACTGATGGCTTACATACGGTAAGTTTTAATACTCTGTCTCAACGAATACAAAGAAAATACACTATAGATATGGAGAACGTTAAACGGACATGTTTCAAAGGTCACATCCTAAAAATGTAAGAAAATTCTATTTAGGTGCATTATAATTTGTTTTACAACATGGGTTCTGTATGGTTTCTTAAGCCTTAAAATAATGGTTACGTTCTGTTTCACCTTCCTGTTTGAGCCCAGTCAATGAGGGAATCCACCCTCGACACGAAGGTAGACGTGCAGTTCCCGAACTTCCCTCTAATGTCTAGGCCGACAGTCTCGAAGTTCGCCTTTACACCGCAGAGGTGTGCCGTAGCGAAGGCGGACGACTCGCCGATCTGAGCGTCGAGATTGTACGTCTAAAAATAGAGTAGTATAAATAAAGTCTATTAATACAATTACCGGGAAAAGCTTTAATTTCGCTCTTATCGTTATCCTCCTCCTTAGAATATAATACATCCCAGAACCTAAGATGAAGTAAAGTACGACCCCTCCTCATATCTGACCACAAGGCGTGACCGACTCCTCGGGATATCCGACCGAATCCGATTGTTCCCGGTATCAGGCGATAACTTTATTCATTAGTCCAATTAAAAGTTTCACATTGCGGTTACATTTATTTTTGTAGAGCTAATAAAAACATGTGAATTGCAATTATAACACCAATTAATCCTATTAATAAAAAGGAATATAAATAAAAATAGAATTTTAAAATATTATACTGTTTATTAACTTAAAATATTAACTTAAATGTTCTTTTACGAAATGGTACACTCGGTTTTTAAGGTACAACGTTAGGCATTATTAAAGGATTTTATGGAACATTAATTTTTTAAGGAATCTGTGCATTTATGTTTAAGTTATAATGCAGAATAATACATTAGCCAATCCACAAGCTAGTGTAGAGAATCAATATACAACATGGCTACCTGCCAATACTCATAGTGATAAGTGATCCTAGGAAACTGTGAAATAGTGATGGTTTTAGGTAAATTCAACAAATTACCTACAAACTACGCTTTACCTGAAGTACTGTAAGTGATCCTCACACAATTATTTCACATCTTAATTTCAAGACTTAAGAGAAACATTCAATTAACTGATTTCCAACAACTGACCTAGATGATGATGTCACAAATACCACATAGCAATCTAGCTGAATCATTGCAGCCACATAAAATCTAGAAAGCAAAGCTAAAAGAAAATCTTTTCTCATATAACATGACAACAGAGGTCAACTAATCACAAACACAATTTTAATGAAGAATACAAGTGCAGTCTATCGTCAACATATGTTGAACTGACAACTCGCGCCTGACCTCATTACAACCAGCTCCAGCATTTGTTACGCAACCTGCTGACAACTGCTAGCAGCTGTGTACTTACTGACCTAGCTTAAGCTGTACTCCTGCTCTACTCTGTACCTAGCTGTACAAAATGCCCACAAAATATCCTTGTGGCAACTGTGATATAGGTGTCAGATTTTCAGGAATAAAATGTACAGGAAAATGTAAAAAATGGTACCACTCAGGATGCCAAAACTTCCAGAAAAAAGCTTAAAAAAATGGACCGAATCTGAAATTGCAAAATGGCAATGTATTACCTGTAGAAGAGACCAACAGCTTGATCAAGAACATAGTGATCCAAATTTAAATTTAAGTACAACTCCAATCACTCCAGACCGTTCTTTTCAAGGCCTTGAAAATAGTTTTACTCAATGTGTTAGTTTTGGAAGCACAACTTCCTCTCTCCCTCCCTCCCTGACTGACTTAAAACTAGACGAAGTAAAATCTAAACTGATTGACCATGAAAAGCTAGAAGATCAGGACTTAGACAAATCTCTGACCCTAGCTGCAGAGGCCGGAACAATCTTACTACAGGAGAATAATAAATTTAAAAATAACATCCACTATCTAAATAGTCCAATTTCTCTACTTGACGCCAACTCAATTAGTATGGAAGCAAAAGTTGAAGAACTCTCAGCCATAGAAATTAAACATATACAGAAAATTGAAATCCTGCTAAACAAGTTGGAGGATGTAGAGCAAGAGCTTATTAAATGTAAACAAGATAAATCTGACTTACAAAATATTTTTGAGGAACACGACATAAAACAATCAGAAATGCTCACTGGTTATCTATATAAAATAGACGAGCAAGACAAAATCAACTCAAAATTGAAAATAATGACTGAGCAAACTGACAGTTACAATTTTAAAACTTTTAATGACATGGAAACCCAAACAACCTTTGTTAGCTCACAATCGACAAATCCTAATCCTGCTTCTTTGTTGGATCTAGCTCTTGTCCTGGAAAAATTTGACCATATGGAGCAGTCCATGGCTGATCTTGCGAGTTATGTCATGAATAATTATGCCCCTCTGCCAGCCCTTAAGGCTGATGTCCTGAATATAATAACAGGACAAGAAGACCAGAACAAAGAAGTAAATATAAGGAAGAAACAGAAGGCTCGTCTTACTAAATTAAAGCCAGTTTCAGAACTAAAAAGTAAAAACTACCCAATAAGACAAACTAGAAAATCAAATTACTTTAGTGTTTCATTACAAGTAAAAAAGTGTAGAGACCACAAAACACCGGATTTGACCTAATTACGCCTGACCAGACTATACAGAAGAGTAGGGGAGCCAGACAAACCCCGTCACAAAAACTGATCAGCTCTCTTGCGACGCATGGTTCCGGCCCAATACCTGACCAGCATGAACAGAAGAGTGGGGGAGCCAGACAAACCCCGTCACAAAAACTGACCAGCTTTCTTGCGACGCTTGGTTCCGGCCCGATACCTGACCGTCATGAACCGAAGAGCCAGACAAACCCCGTCACAAATACTGAAAACACCAGACACTCCAGTACTAAATAGCAATAAGATAGTTGTTGAAGTGTAGGTACATTTTCCAAATGACTATTCACCACCTAGACAAAGTACTTTTTATAGAGTTCATCCGGAAAAACATTTTTTAGGCAAACATCCAAAGGCATTTCACAAATTCAAACCAAAATACAAAACCAGGATCTTTGTAAATCCCCATCACCCTGCAAACAAGTTAACCTAAAATCACTGTTCTACATCAAAATATCCAAGGACTGAAGAATAAAACTAACAGATCAGTCCACCTTCAAGAAGGTGTTCTACTATCTACTATCTTTGTTCTACTAAAGTAGGTGGCAAGTGTGTAGCCAGAAATATTGATATTTTTAAAAATGTCTTCTTTAAGTCCATATTCTGTGAGTATTAAGATCCTTGGCTGTACTTCTTCTACAGCCAAGGATCTTAATACTCACAGAATATGGACTTAAAGAAGACATTTTTAAAAATATCAATATTTCTGGCTACACACTTGCCACCTACTTTAGTAGAAGTAACCATACTAAAGGAGGAGCAGCAATATATGTTGACAAAAACATATTCCACCTGTCAGAGACAATCCCTGTTTCAGCATACTGTCAAGAATTAATCTGCGGAACAGCAATGATTAAGCTAACATTGAACAAAAAACCATTATACATTACTGGAAATTATAGACCTCCTTCTGGTAACCTTCATCAAGCAATGAGTCTAATATCAGATATGTTGAAAAAACAAAAGCAGAAAATCACCCCATTCTGTTATTAGGTGACATAAATTTTGACTGCTTAAAGACTGACAACGAAAACAAACAACTTAATAATGTTTTGACCAGTCACAACATTTATAGATTGAATCTACCTCCTACTAGGATTACATCGAATACAAGGTCTTCAATTGACTGTGTTTGTACAAATCTACCACTTGAAAACGTAGAAAGTAAGGTATTTTACAGCCGCCTATCTGACCATACTGCACAACTTTGCACGTTACAAATAAGGACTTGTCAGGAAAACACCTATTACAGTGGAATGAGCCGAAACTATTCCCAGAATAACCTTAGTATGTTAAAGGCTTTACTGCTACAAGAAAATTGGGATGAAGTGCTCAATGCTTACACTGCAGAAGAAGCTTATACTAAATTTATGTCAATAGTTACCATGGCTCTCAATCAAGCATGTCCATTAATTAAAGAAAATTAGAAGGAAAAAGAAGGTGACAAATAAACATTTTGTAGACCATCAGGTAAACTTGCTAAAAGAAAACTTCCTTCAGAAACTTCTAGTATATGAGAAAACAAATAATGAAGAAGATAAACGCAATCTAGCAAAGGCTAAGAAAGAATATGACGAGGCTGAGAAAATTAAGACAAGAGGCATCAGCCAGTTTCATAAATAGAGCAGAAAATAAATCTAAAGCCTTGTGGAAGATAATAAACGATTAAAGACAGACAAAAAATGTAATACAACAAACACTCAAGCTTTAAATTGATGGACATGTAGAAGATAACCCCTATAAAATTGCAAACCATATGAATCACTTCTTTACCAGCATCGCTGAGAGAACGCTGAAAAACAATCATGAACCATCTATAGACCCACACACAACCTCGCACACCGGCCATGACTTACATAACTACCAACACGCAAGCCAAATAAAAATACAAAATATTATAAAAAATCTCAAACAAAAAACTTCTGCAGCAACCGACAATATCTCCACAAAAATACTTAAACATTGTAAGGAATCACTAACGATCCCCATCACAAGTATTATTAACAAATTTTTGAGTCAAGGTCAATTTTAATCAGCCTTAAAACTTACAAAAGTTTACCCAAAACATAAAAAGGGAAGTAAAATCGAAGTTGGCAATTACAGGCCAATATCAATATTGCCAACTTTCTCTAAAATCTTAGAAAAAGTTGTCCTGAGAAGGCTTTTGGACCACTGTGAGAAGTTTAATTTATTAACTGAGAGACAACATGGTTTCATCAATGGAAAATCAACCATGACCGCCCTGACCGATTTTGCTGACTACACAATGGACAACCTTGAGGAAGGAAAACATGTTACTAGTTTCTTCCTAGACTTGAGTAAAGCGTTTGACTGCTTGATCCATGATCTCATATTACACAAATTAGACAAATTAGGAATTTAGAGCACAGCCAAGATGTGGTTTAAAAGCTATCTTAAAGACCGAAAACAAATAGTAGAAATAAAATAAGCAACAAGTAAAACCACAGCAATAACTAGATCAATACCTTTACCTATAAATCGAGGAGTACCCCAGGGGTCTGTTTTGGGACCAGTATTATTTATACTGTTTACAAATGACATACCCGAACACCTGGACAAATTTTGTACAGTTTCAATGTACGCTGATGATACCACCTTGCTCTTGAGTGGACAAAAAGACAACCTAGATATCAGATCATTCACAGCCTTGAACATGGCTTATCAGTACTGTCAACCCAAATGACTTAGAGGTAAATCCAGACAAAACTAGTCAAGTCGCATTTAGGAGAAGATGTGATGAAGTACCAACAATACCCGACGTGGAAAAAAACACCCAAGCTAAATATTTAGGAGTCATTGTTGATGAGGGATTTACCTGGTCACAGCATGTAGACAATCTTCTCTCCAAATTAAATTCCTCCCTTTATATGATTAAACGTACAAAATGTATAAGCGACATATCTACTGCGAAAATTGCCTACCATTCCTTGTTTGAAACTCACATCAGGTATGGCCTAATGATATGGGGAGGAACTTCCGCAAGTAATCTTCAGAAAGTTTTGATTCTACAAAAGAGGGCCGTAAGAACCTTAGCTGAGCTAGGCTACAGAGAAAGTTGTAGAGAAGCCTTCAAAACCCTGAAGATTATGCCAATAGTAAACCTCTACATAAAAGAAGTCATCTTATATGCTGTTGGACAACCCCTGACGCAGAATAGATACCTACATGACTACAATACTAGACACGGTACTCGTTACCAACTACCAGTTCACCATCTCTCCCTATATGAAAAGTAACCCTCCTACATGGGCATGAAGCTGCACAACCTTCTACCTGAAGAATTGAGATGCCTCACCGGGAGAAGACTGAAGACTACTCTTACTGACTGGCTAATTAACAATCCTTTTTACTCACTTAATGAGTTTATTGAAAGAAGACAATGAACATTGCCATTTGAAAAACTTATTTTTGAAATTGCAACAACTGTTTGTGATGATTTTATTTAACGCCATTTCAATACCTAATGTATTTGAAAATAAAGAATATTTGTATTTGTATTTTTATTTGAGTATAATCTCTTGTTTCTAGGAGTGACGTAGTTCATTTTTATGGAACTGCTCACTATTAGAGAAATAAAAACTTCCTACTTCAAAGGTGTAATAAATAAATATACTTTTAAGTATGAAAATTGAATTATATTGGCTCTCGGGATCGAGGTTTTAAACATTATTTTCCGTAAGCATATAACTTTTATTATTTTCATCAATGAATACTGTATACAGAACGCTGTATAATTTTATTTTAGCCAAAATCATTTCACTAATGATGTATAAACTGTTACATACATTACTGTATAACTGTTCATCTTAAAATATATACACGATTTTGCTTAGAAAAAATGGGACTTTGCTCCTAAGGTTACTCAAATTTTTCTTGCTCCGACCATAGCTCAAAGCCGTCAAGATCTGATATGACGAGTTTTACTCTATAAACTATTATTTTGTTTAACTGGTACGGAGTGTTTATCTAGTTATGATAATCAAAACATTGATTAAATACATTGGAGGAGATAACACAAGGGAATCACAATCGAGTTACATTGTTAAACTGATTAGATTTATTGATTGACTTTTGATAATGAGATATCCAGTTTAGGGTGAGTTTACTTTGCCCTCCACTGCAGAATATTTAAACAATAAACAAAGCTTTGTGCACTGAGTACGTTAAAATGAGGAGACGCTTCTAGTCTCCATGCATAGTTTAAATTATTCTGTGCACCCTTAGAATGCTGAGTTTGACATTGAAATCTATTTGCACAATTTATAAAGAATTTTCACCTTCAGTTATTGCTCTACAGGTACTTATGTAGAGTTTATTTCAATGTCCCCGTATATTTCAGACTGTCATTCTGTCCAAAGTTTAAAGTCGATATTGTCCTTTTAATTTTGTTATATTTGGTTGTTCGGTATCGAATTCTAGGTTCGTAAAACCATGCAAAAATCATAATACTAATTAATATTATCTTAAAATATATAATTTATCAACAATGGAAATGTATTGCTAACAAAAGGAACTTTTACTTTTCAAACAAGAAGAAATTAGACCTTCTGTGCCATATTTCTTTCGTTTTGAGTGTAATTGGATTCTGACATTCTATTAATGACTGAGTGCAACTAAACCAATGGGATGACTTTGAATGCTTTTCTATATTTGTGTTTGTATAATTAGTTGTGTTAAAGAAAAATATAAAACTAGATTATTATATGCAAAATCTTAACTACTAAGCTATTATTAAATGTTTTTTTTTATGTATTCCATCAATGCTAGCCAGATTACTATTAAACTAGTATAGACATATGGTCACAGCAATATGGACAGTATATACACCTGAGTGTATTGCTCTCACTTTAGCATCTTGGCTATTAAGGGTTACAATAATATTAATATATTCTATTAAAGCATTTTTATTTCAGTATAATTCCATAAACATTACTTGGTTAGCTTCCATATTACTGACTAGAATCTATTATTTTTCATTTTACTCTATGAACTGTTTGTTGGCAAATTTATTTTATTTCTATCATTATGGTTACTTATAAGGCCAATTTATAATTATTTGCTAACACTCAGCATTGCTTATATATATATATATATATATATATATATATATATATATATATGACTTCACGCTGGAAGTCATTTGGAATTTTTTAAGCCCATGAGTGATAGGCTTCGCTAACGCTCAGCTAAGCACATTTCTTCTAATAAAATAGTTTCAGTATCATAAATTCTTAAAGGAATTTCCTAACACATGTCATCAACAGCTCATAGAGATAAAGTCACTGTTGATCTGTGTGGTTGCCCCCTCAAGTGACTAAAGCCTTGTTTTTTGTCCTCATTCTTTTATGAGGCAATCTCCGGCCCCATTAGAGTGAACTCAACTCTCAACTTCCACAGCCATTCTCCCTTCCCACCATCGGCTTCTCTCAGACCGCATGAAATAACAACCCTCCACGACCAGGAGATCATACGAGTACGTAATAGGCACCACCTAATAAACCGGTTGTATACTGTCACACCATCGGCTTCTCTCAGACGCACGAAATAACAACCCTCCACGACCAGGAGATCATACTAGTACGCATTAGACACCACCTAATAAACCGGTTGTATACTGTTACACCATCGGCTTCTCTCTGACACATGAAATAACAACCCTCCACGACCAGGAGATCATACGACTACGTAATAGGCACCACCTAATAAATCGGTTGTATACTGTCCTAGTATACTGTAAACTCTAAAGTTTTTTTGCACCCTTAAAATATCAATTATATGAGGAGCCCACACTTTTCCCTCCACAGTACCACTAACCTTTCTTAAGTTAATTAACGAATTTCTTCAAAAAAATTTTTTAGCAATATATGCTTAAAGTTGTTAAAATTTTAAATCTCACGGTAAAAATTACAAAATCTAAATTTACAACGAAAATGGGAAGCTTATGATGCAAAATATAAATTCTAAAAGTCTAAATTGCAGCTGAGGACGCATACTTATTCTCGGATTCTAGTTTTGACTGTTTTATCACCGCACTATTCTATACGTATATTAAATGATGGGATACGGAAATACAAACAAGCATAACTTTTAAATTCTATATGAGGAAATCATTTAGAAATATATATTTTGCAAAATTCATCCAAACACAACCATACTCTAATATATTAGATTTACAAATTTTCCTGCTGCACTGTATGATGAATATCCGAGCAAAGCATGCTGACCACGTCATTGCCGGGTAGGAATGATATTATTTGTGAATTCCTGTTACACAGACTGTCAGCGTATCTGTACGTGGCTCCTCTGTCAATTCCTAAGTTGTAAAACATTTCATTCATGGATGGCTTTATCGTGTTGAAATATGAATATTCAATAGCATTTCTTAATCCTGGAATGCCGAAGACCTCATCCATTCCACCCCACAGTCGACATTTGTCATTACGCCGTCTGGAAACCATTTGTAGCAACCCAAGCCCTTCATTCCCAGTTGGAGCACTCCAGCCGTTGTAGGAGGGACTCCCAGGATAGGAGGGACTCCCAGGATAACCCTGCGTACAAAAAAGGAAGTTGCTATTATGAAGTACTAAATTAGTAATTATTAATCCGATATATATATATATATATATATATATATATATATGTGTGTGTGTGTGTGTGTGTGTGTGTGTGTGTGTGTGTGTGTGTGTATGTGTTTTTATCTACTATATTTTTGTTGTTCCCTGGACACGGCTCACTGTTTTGTAAAATGTGAAATAATGGGAATGTTGAATATATAAATAACTATTACCACCAACGTTAAGGCATAACTGGAAATGGCGATTAAAATGTAGGAATAATTAATAGTTCATAACACATATCGAGCCCAAGAACTATTTTAAAATTATTTCCTCTGCAATATTGTAAATAAATTGTTATTCTTTGGTAATTGCATGACTCGATAATACCCGCACTGATTTGGCTTTTTTGTTATAAAATGTTCGTGATAATCCAAATTAGGTATTCATCGAAAGACAAATAGGAAATTATGGAAAATGGGAGAATTACTTACTAGCTGAATAACCGTGCTTTACTACGGGACTAAAATATAAACTTGTTTTACCTAGTTTGTTATGTCCCAACTATTACTGTGTTGAATTTTTAGTTTAACTCCAGTTCACCTTCTTTTTATTGCAGCATATTCTGGTATATGACGCTGCCTCAGACTTCACTCCTAGAATCCAAGAAACTCAAAATGAAACATTGACATCGTTTCGACATCAGAGACACCTATAAATACTTAAAGTGGTAGTCTCATTGTCTCATCATCAAGTACACAACAAAACAATGTAGATGTTTCGTTATGACCTTCTTCGCCGTCGACTTTTTTCAGACAAACATGGCTCCAAATTCGAGGAGTCAAGTCTGAGACAGCGTCAGATACCAGACGATGCAACAAAAGGAAGGTGAACTGGAGGTGAACTCAAAATTCAATTGAATCAACACTTCTTACCATAGCTACGTTATTATTGTGTATTGGATAATTTAATAAATTATTTAATAATTAGTATTGCAGATCTTTCGCCTGAAACATTCCATTAACACGACATTACTTCATCACGAGCGAAGTCTAGACCAGGCCACATTCAGCTGGCCGTGGAAGAAATAAGGGTTCCTTAAATCCACTGTGGCTCTGTTTAACTAGTCGTTGAGCTTTATTCACCGTCATAGAAAATCAGCGTTTGACTGGGAACTGTAAGCTTTAAATTGAAAAGGATAATCTGAGGGACTCATGTCTATCTACCTGCCCTTCTGTCTGCGATAACTCTTGGTAGAAAGAAACAAGAGATTTGAAATCTGGTACATGCGTTTCCTAGAGTCCAAGAAAATCCTCTTTTGATCAAAAGATCAAATGAGAGTCAGTACATCTGTCTTTCCCTATGCCCGTCTATAGACAACTCTTGTTATAAATAAACCTCTTGATATATTGGTTCCTCACGGTTCAAGGTTGAACCCTATTTGTATTTGGATAAAACAACATTCAAACATTCCTTTTACCCCAGAATTTACATTCCAGTACGTACATTATGGCCCCTGGAAAGATTAGTTCACAGGATTCGAGTTCTTATATGGATTTAAGTACAAATAACCGCTTAACTAGGTCTTAAAATTGTTCATAACTGTACAAGTTGGTTTACTATAGTACAATATATATATATATATATATATATATATATATATATATATATATATATATATATATATATATATATATATATATATATATATATATTCCAAACCTGGTTCTGGCAAATAAACTGTTCCTTAATGCACTTAGACCTGACGTACATTGTTTAATTTTGCATAAGTATACACGATTTATTTCTTGAGATAACACCAGTATTCAAATCGTTCCTTCGGATTTATTTATATTATTAGTAAATGATGAAGCCAAATGACCAGGATTGCACTGGTATACCTTGTAATATAGTAAATATATTATTAGGATTCACCTGATAACTCCAATAAGGTTGTGCGTCCACTGTTGCCACATATCCGGAAGCAGTAGCGATTATCGAGATTGTCAAAGGTACAAAAATCCACATGATTGAACAATGTTTCTGAAATAAAAACATAGGATAGAATAAAAAATATATCAAATCATATTATCACTAGCACTGATTTGTCAATATTTTTCTTAAATATACTAAAAAAAATCCATTATAAAGTGTCCTTATTAATATAATCGTTTCTGTGTGTTTTCCTGAATTGTGATCTTGAATGTCTCAGGCGTGCCAACTTAAAACCCCCAATCGTACAGTTACCTACAAGTATTCATTTCCCATAAACCAATAATTTTTTGTGTCAATCAGTGTAAAGAAACCGTCTGGAACGGTAATATTCACACCTGTCACTCAAAGAAACCAGTTCAAGCAGGGAGCAGACTCCCTCAAAAATGTTCCAATCAAAAAAGCATAACAGTATTTGCCATCTTATTTGATTCCTTCTTGCTGATTAGCCTTTTTTAATCAACTTAAAGGCCCATGGGTTAAAAGCTAATAATGTCAGAAAGCAACGCAAAGAATAAAGACTTCTATACATAACGTACTCTATGGTGGGAAGGGTTGATTCAATGTGAATTTGAGTTTAGCTCCATTTCACTTTCCTCTTAGTGCAGCGTCTGGAATCTGACGGTATTACAGACTTGACCCCTGGAATTTGGAGTCATGATTGTCTTAAGAGATCCACAAGTAGCGGTGTCGAAGAAGCCTAAAATGAACTCTTTTTGGATCTCTTGAGATGACTCCAAATTCCAGGAGTCAGTGACAACGTCAGATTCCAGACGCTGCACTAAGATGAAGTTTTACTGGAGCTTAACTGAACTATAAAAATTCATTAAAATTAAAATTTCAAATCTGTAGCAATAAGAAAATTTGTTGACATAGTTTAAGACGGTGCGATTTTTAAGAATGGTGAGAAGATATTTTTATTCTTAAGAAACTCGGGTAAATCTCTTAAATAGGTTACCAATGTTTTTAAAGATTTACAGTATTATGATGATAATAGAATGGAAATATTTAGATATAAATTACATTAGGCAAATTTTTTAAATATTATTTCCTGATAAATTTATAAATAGTATAATATTCACCATATTTATTTTCAGATATACAATGTTTGATCACATTTCCAGCTATTATTAAATATTACGTTTATGTTAAAAGGTTTGGTTTTCTAATTACTTGCAATCAAAACGTTCACTCCCACATCTTAAAACGGTAGGTTGCGCTACTCGCCATTTCAGTAGACAGTGTGCAACTTGGGAGCTAAATTTTTGCAAGGTTCCTCTGCTAAATCCATTTGAACTTAAACTACCAAACTTTAAAAAATATTTTAAAACTTTTCAAGATTTTTTTGAATGTAGGCAGTTAGTATAACATTTTTTAATTTACACTAATGTAAAACTGACAGTTTATAACGTATTTTACATTTTCATCTAAATCAAGTCTCTCGAAAGGTGACTAAGATTTTATAAAATTATCCAATACATATTATTCACTTTAGGCCTGACTTCTATAGCTCTGCTATGTGCTCCATAAGTTCAATAATATAAGAATATTTAGTAAATAATAAACTGTATAATTTCAACACCTGGACGATAAAGAAATTTGTAAAAACAAAATTGATTTTGTCTGAGAATTGCTAAAAAATAATCTAGATTATCCTTGATTAAAATACTCGTAATTATATAAATTAAATTCAATGACTGATCGATGATATTTTACATAGCAGGCAGTGAAATGTGGGGAATAATACATTAAACGGATGGTTATAAGACTAATATTATTTTCCTTGTTAGACAGTATATAGTTTTTTAGATGGTCTTATGTTGTTTTGGGTTCGTCGATACGGTTTTCGGTTTTTAGGAGGAAAATTTAAATCGTCTATCTGATCTGGGACGCATTGCACTACAACCCGCAAAACGATTAAACAAGATCAATTTAACAAAATTCAAATTTTTATTAAACACGGACTTCTAGTAGCTTATATTAAATAGTTTCTAACTGTTTTGATATAAAAATAGCCCATTTCAAATGTATTGACTCAATAGCCTATGAGCCTCGATTTTGAGTGTAGTGTCAATTTACTGGATAACCCTGGTTTATCCCGGAAGGATTTGGATCCTTAACGCTAAAAAACCTGTAAGTATGTCAGTGCAAAGCTGAATTTTATATTTTATTCAAAACAATTACTATATTAAAGACTCTTGAAGCAATTGAAAAAGGTCTACACAAGTGGTCAGTAAAAAACACTTTAAAAATGAATTATTGGCTAAAAATAAATAATAGTATATAATATTTAAAGTAAGTAAAACATGTATTGGTGTTGTTTTATCAACTACTAATTAGTACAATGACAAACTACAATTTTAACTATAAATAATAGCCTATATAACAACCAAGCTTTAATAACTTATAAACTATAAACTCAAATCTAGCAATGAAGTTTATTTATTACTTAATCTATTATAATATTTGTCAACTTTGTTTTAGTACATATTTACATACCTACGTAAACATGCACTCATATAAATTCATAAATACATGCATACACACAACGTGAATATTCTATTAATATATACAACGTGCTTAAAGTAGAATGGAAAGATTACGCTATGTTTATTACCATTATCAATAAATAATAGTTTATAAAAAGCAATTATTCTATAGATCTTTTCAAAACAATTTTAAATTATTAACGGTCAAAACTAAGTGTAAATCCAAAATAAATGTAGAATAATAAAACAGAAATGAAAGAATAAGAAATTGTTAAAGAATACTGGTACTTAAACTAAAGAAGACATTTACCTCAGTGCACTATTAAACATTCTATTGTACAAACATTCAAAAAGCCAACGTCTCAATCCATCGAGGAGTACATGTATATTATTTCATTTGTGTCATTTCCAAGGTTAAATTATCTAAAACATTTAAATGTGTATAAATAAAACATTGTTCAAAAAGCTATAGGCCATTGTTTCTCTAAATATATTACGGACAATCTGTATGTTTCGTTTTTCCTATAAGGTCTAAAATATGTTTAGTCCAGTTTAATTTATAATCAAAAATCTTCCTATGCATTTTAAAATATATCTTTTTATAAACAAACAAATTTATAATATTTATTTCTTTTAGTACTTTTTTATTATACAGTAAGTTAAGCAAACTTACTTTTACTGAAAAACATATAAATTTATAGAAAAATTGTATATTTGACTTTTTTGTGATGTGACTAAATGAAATTGGAAGTAGTTAAACACTTTCATTTTATGTAACGCCAATTGATAAGACTTAACATTTTTTCGCGATTCTTAAAATTTAGAATATGTTATGAAAAGAAATTTAAATCTTTACAATTAGTTGAACAGTTGGTAAAATTAAATACATATATGTGAGTCTGCACAATATAACATAGGATTTCTAACAGATCCCTTACAGTATATTTTGATGGATATTTTGAGCGTATTTAAAAACAGCTGTGGTCAAAAGAGATAAAAAAAGAATAATATGAAAATGAACATTACAATGGTTTGGTAGACTACAATGTATAAACTTATTCTACTTACCTGGTTCGAGTAAAATGGAAAAGGATGTTGTCTATTTGAACTTGCAGTGTTGAACGTTCTCTGAGGTATGGGAGGTTCTTTTCGAATGGGAAGAATCAGAACACGAAGTAATAACCTGTCAAATAATATTTATGTACCGTAACATTTGTGTTCTGCTGTTTCTGTTGATAACAATGAGTAACCTGTAAAACAATATTTATGTACCGTAACAGATGTTCTGCTGTTTCTGTTGAGAACAATGAGTAAAGTGTCAAATAATATTTATGTACCGTAACATTTGTGTTCTGCTGTTTCTGTTGAGAACAATGAATAATAATTGATAACCTGTCAAATAATAATTATGTAGCGTAACAGATAAAAAATTAAACCTAGAAACAGTTTTTTAACTGAGATATGAAGCTGAGGAAACTTCTGCTGCACCTTAACGTGAAATGTATTCTTCGCATATTTTGGGGTGACAGAATATTGAAGTTACGCCAAAGTCAGGGTTTTTAACTGTCTCCGGTACTGATAATATCTAGTACTAAAGTGGCCATGGGGGTATGAATGGGTATTGAGAACTATCTAGATACATAGAATTCTTTTCTTGCAAGAGAAAATACCATGTATTGCATTGGAAAAGTTAACTGATAATTTTGACACGCACACCACAATTTCCCTCACTCAAACATACAAGGATAGTACAAGTAAATTTATTCGACTCAACCATTCGCCAATTTTCCAATCCAAGTCCCAGCTACGCGGTCAGTCACCCAAATGGGCCGTGAGTCATGCCCAGTTATATCCCTAAATAACTAAAGAGCGTTTTAGGCATTTTTTGATAGAATCCGGCAACCTTTTAATGAAGTGATCACCCGCTTGTGGGGGAAAGTGTTCAGAAACTACAGTCCTGTCTTCCAGTTTGCTAGCCTTCTATGCCCCTAGTATTATACTTATAAATGCCTTGGCCTCTTGTCAAGGCGGGTGTAGTTATATGAAACAATGTGGTTTCAAAAATGTATAAAGTGGGAGCGTTAACTGTTGCAGGGTTTTGAAAGCCACTTTGCATGACTCTCAAGTATGCAATACTTCGAACAGATATTTCCGAAACCGGAATGACCTCATGAATTCTGAGTTTGCCCAAAGCACTACTCCGTAAAAGTGGTGTGAGCAAATGAGCCCATAATACGCCGTCATCAGCACCTGAATTGTGTAATGTTTAGCTAACGATATAAGAACATACATGCCTGAGGATAGCTTGTAACAGACAGCATTGATGTGGTCATTCCACGTAGTCCAAGGAAGTTTATTTACAATCAATAGTCTGCAATCATTGTGAAATTTTTAAATCTCGGAAAATAGGACAACAGATGCCACTAAAGTTAGCTTGTTATACTATTGGTGCTCATTGAGAAACGGTTTTGCATTCTAGCTTCAGAACTCCAATATATCAACCTTTAAACGTAAAGCACGTTTTGCACAGGGAATATCTGCTCACCACTTATCCCAGTAGGATTTGATATTCCATTTGATAAGGGGTTCTATACGAAGCCTAGATAGTATCTATTTATTGAAATTATAACCTGCCATTTACAACGACACAATCGTAACTGTATTGTTCCATAACAAACACCAACCTCCTCTTGCAACTAGCTTATTAGATGGTATGTATAGCCGGCTCTTGTACTTCAAAACAAACAGAATTCAGTAAAACTCAGTAAATCTTGAATTAATTTATTGGGATTTTTTACAAAGACTCTACGACACTTTAATAATATTAGATCTACCACTTGTCCAGAATATTGTTTCAAGCGTTCAAAATAAAAGTGTATTTCTTTTTACATATATGTGTTGCATACTTATTGGTAAGAACAAAGAATTAAACAATTTTATTCGTGGAGATATTTAGACCCACATTAATATAAATGTATTATGTATAAAATTGTTTTCCTCTTCTAAAACTAATTTTAAAATTAGTCATAAAAATTTCAACTTAAATTAATTCAATAAAAAAGCATTTCAATAACATTAGTACGTACCGAAATAAATGGAAATTATACTATATATTTATACACTGGCTTGGGTTCACATTTCTGCAGTAAATATATTGACTGATATATAGCTTTTTGATCTGTAATCCACGTCTTACAGTACAAGATTATTTTTAATTATAAAATGGGCACAATGGTATTAGACACTTTGTATACGCTAGACTTATAAATTTATTAAAAGAATTATAACACTTCACGCTAATAAATAAAACACACAGAATATATACATACATGCATGATTCAGTATAAATATTGCATCATAAGAGTTCAAAGTACATACATCTGCGTAGCTTGGTCAAACACAACATACGAAACACAAAATAAACGATTACAAGTCGGAGGGTATAGAACAATTCCGGAATACATAGCCGACACCAGACATACATACATGCATAAATACATAGCATACACCAGAAATATATACATACATAGCAGACACCAGACATACAAACATACATTAATACATAACAGACTTCAGGCATATATACATGAATAAATACATAGCAGACACCAGCCATACATACATACATAAATACATAGCAGACACCAGACATACATACATGAATTAATTCAGAGCAGACTCAAGACATGCATACATACGTAAATACATGGCAAAGTTACTGGAAATGTTATACGCCCAGTCTGAAGGCAATATATAAATAAATAGAATTTTCTGGCATATAGTTTTCACGAGACTACTTCTACAGACTAACTTTGCATGAACTAATTTTATTTTGTGTTAATTAAGAAATGAATAATGAATTATCATATTTTAAAAAACAGCAGTGAATGAATGAGCTCTTTTATTTTACAGAGCCATTCCTACACTTAAACTTAGATAAACTGTAGTTACACAAATTATATTATTAATTGGAGTCATTATTGGAGCAGTGATCTAATATATAGTATGTAGGTGGAATAAAATACCATTCTGAAATTACTCCAGAAATTAATATAATGCTTTTAAATTAATTAAATATTCAATATTTGAACTAATTACTCATTCACTCATGATACATTATCAAAGTTAAATTGTGTTTCGTTTATACAATATATTTTATATGGATAATTCGGCCATTTTTGCTACAAGGATATTCGTAATGGTAACTGTTATACTCAGTATAGAATATTTTATGGTGTGGTTATACATTTTTTAAACAAATCTAGACTTGGGCAACATTTCTACGGGTTGTCCCTAGGAATATACTTAATTGCTTACAAGTAGAAGAACATAACCTACAATTTGTACAGTGTATATTATGATACGGAAAACAAAATGTATGTCTTATTTATTTCATTTGTATGTGTTGTGAATTTTATGCATGATGTGCCTACATGGCATTGTTTTGGCAACATTACATGCAAAAACATTAGATTGCCTAGCAAAATACATTATTACTACTGTAAATCTTCTGTCTCAGAGAATTTAGGACACATAATTAAACCATTGAGACATGATACATTATTACACACCTTATGACGTCAGTAACTGCAATTAATTGTTTGAATTGTAAACTAAGACAAACAGTAAGTTATTTTTCGTCACTTATTGAACTATGCTCGTTCTCTATAAATTTAAACACACATTTTCCGTATCGGACAGAAACAATCTGATAAACTTATCAGCGCAAGTCCAGAAGCTCAAAGTGTGATTATAAGTTTCGACAAGGCCATATTGACTTTCCCACTCCCATCCAATTATTCCATTTGAATGAAACAAAACAGCTAAAGGACGCACCCAGAAGCCGTCTTACTTAGTGAAGTTCTTATTTTTTTTGTCTCAAGCTTATTATGTTCTTTAGTCCTTGGCAAGCATCAAAATCGTTATTATTAAAATTAATAATACTTTATTTCATTATGTTAACAATATAAATTGTATCACAATTGTCAACAGATTTCTCAATTCAATAGGAAGTTCCCTAATCGAGACATTCATACATTCAGACTTACAATTATACCCGCATACATCCAACACACAGTCGCACTGACTTCAGATCCACCACTTTCAAGTATCAGTTAAAGTTAGTTTTTACCATTGAATGATACAACTTTATGTGTAAATAAGGATAAAATGTCATCCTGTCTTGAGATAGCACCATTAGTGTATTTTAAATTTACAGTAGTCTGAATCGAGAGTAAAAGTGGAAATAGTTTAATTAAAAGGTATCAGTTTGTATGAATTAATCTCTTAACGTATAATGATACTCATAACTCCTTACTCTAGGTATAGACCTTAAATTTTACTTACCCCTCCTAACACACACAACCTTTTTATCCTAGTTATTGCTATATTCTAGTGTTCTTACTTGTTATCATTCTCGTATTGGAACTTTATTATACTACGCAGCATTCGTCTTCTCCCTTAAATGTGGTCTATTGCAGATATTTACTAGCATTATTTCACTATCACCAATTCATTTAAAACAATTGACTAATGTAAGAGATAATAAAGTTAACTCCACTTTGCTCCTGGGGTCTTAAGTTAGCCAATTATCGCAACCTCTTAAAATTATAAGTTAATTAAATGGTGGACTTCAGTAACGAGTGCCTCTGAAATCAATCTTATTAATCAACTACTAGTTTATCACATACTGGAGAATTAATTTAGATTCTGTGAAACTAATTATACATAAAAAACAGGATTTTGTAGTACAACAGGTTGCTCAAGAAGCAAAGTTTGAAACGTACAAATAAATTATTTCTTTACGCCTAGTAAATTATCTTACATAATTGTTCTATTTTTGTATGCTTCCCCGACAAGGTACACCAAAAGAAACAAGGAATACTCTGAAAAAGAATCAAGTTCCTAAACCTATCGATGATATAACCTCGTTGTGAAACGTGAACTAAGCAAAGATTATGGTACCGATGGCTGAGCGGTCTAACGCGTCGGATTTAGGATCTACGTTAGAGGCATCGGAGGTTCAAATCTGTCTGTGATCGTTGTACTTTTTATCAGTACTATTGACCTTGTACTGTGTCGACTCTCCCCCTTATTCTGTTTGATACGATCCTCGCACAGGCCAGTGGCCCATGAGGACGGCTAGGCTAAGGCTTAAAAGGCGTCGGCTTTCCTTTAAAAAACGAAAATGGCAGCGCCGTGAAAACGCTATTGGATTCGTATGTGATCTTATTCTAGTTTGTTATCATTTAAGAGAAATAAGAGAAGAAAAACGATAAAATTGGGCTGTTAATTTTTTGGCATTTGATTGCGGGAACTCTTAACATTAGAAACTATAAATAGTTCTGAATTTACAGCTATCAATAGATTAATAAATTACTAACATTTACAATTTTATATGATACTTCTCAAAAAATTACATCTTCCTCTTTTAAATAAAATATAAAGGTTTACTGTTACAAATTAATTAATATAAATTGAACACATTTAGTAATTTTTATATGTATTTGGATATAATTTTCAGATGGTAAATTTGTGTAAACACATTCTGAAATGTTTTGAAAATTTATTGTTCCTGTCAAGTTATGCAGAATACTTCAGTCAGATGCGTACAAAAGTGTAACTACATTTAACTCTTAGCCGTATATAAAAAAATTAACCCAATCCGTTATAACATCGTTAGCATCAATTGAGACTTTCAGGAAATTACATTAAAAATCTAGATGATAAGAATAAACAAAATTATGATTGAACAGATTTAGCAGTATCATGAACTATTCCTTTATCAAGAAAACACATTTTCGATTACTGTTAGTGTTACTTAGTATAAAACTTGCCTGTAATGAATCTGTACCCGATATATCTCAGATAACAAAGGGTTCTGACATATATGGCCAGTCGTTGTCCTGAGAACATCACTATTTGGTAGTGTTTTGGCAATCTGACTCTTGGCCACCGATTGGTCTGATCATCTTTGATTGCCCAAATTATGTCGCATTGGAACCTCTTCCGCAGTGATTCATGGACTTTAGGGAACACAGTAATAAAGTAAAAATAGTTTGTTTTGTACTTTCCTATTACACAGTATAAATGACTATTTTCAAAATTTTCAGAGTATTGTTACTTTTATTCTGATTAAATTAAGAGATTATTTACAATTAAACGTATATAATAAATTATACAAGACAACAGTTAAGATAAAGCACAACGAACGCTACTCTATGTTATTTCTTGTGAGCTGATTCTATTATCTTCCTGTTAAGCCTAATGGACACGTGATTCAGGAAATAATAACATAAATTTAATAATAAGTTAATATTATTAAAAATGAAAAATATAAATTTATCAAAGTTATTTTTGGTGGAAAATAAAATTATATTATTGGAAAGTAGCTACACTGAAATTATTAGCAGCGATAAATCGGCTTTATTTATTTCAACGTGCGACAAATAATAAATACAATAATGAACTCCGATCTAAATTAAAACAGATAAATATTATTAGTAACGTTGAGTCAGTATTCATGTTAGATATCCAACTGAGCTAATTTAGTTTAGTTCTGTCAAAGATAAATATGAACAGGAGCAGTTAAATTAATCCTTAAAGGAAAATGTAAATGCAAGCTAGGAAATACCCAGAACAAATCAAAATCCTACTTAAAATGAGATAAAAGCCATTGATTAAGTTTAACTGTACCAGTTGGAGCTAGTAGACCTACAGAAAACATTTCATCAGTTTGTAACTTTGCAAACCGTCATGGAACCAACGAGCATAACTAATTATTAATCCTCTAAGTTTACGTCGTAAATTGGCATATCCTTTAGTATTTGTGTAAAATGTCATTTTAGTATATTTAAAAAAGCAAAAATGTTAATGGACTTTTATTAACCAAACTAATTATTTGCCTTTTATCAATCTTGTATCCCTAGCATATAAGGAATTGGAAAAGAATCAAAAATTTGAAGAGGTATTTAAACTATTACTTATAGAAGTATATAGTAATGTAGAAAAAGAACATTGCAATTTAGATTCGTATTTTTTTACCAAGAGAATGGGTAAATTTAGTCTAAGAACTGTTTACAGATCAAAAATCGGAGAGTCGCTGAAACTCATCAACTAATATTTTAATATACCAAATCTGAATGAACCAAATAAATAAAAGTGATGAATGTCAAATTAGTTCGACTAAAACTGCTCAAGGAAAGTATCAGGGCGAATTATTTTCCATACAACTCAGCAGTAATGTGGAGTGTTTGTTTCTAGACTTAATTGGGCCACTAACCAAATGGAAATACTGTCACAAAAATTAAATATCCTACCCAGTACCCTACCCTGTACGTAAATCTAGTTTAGTCCCTTAAGCGAATGCACATCTGAAAATAAGCCAAATGTATTATGTTCAACACAGTTTGTATATCTAAAATAACTGTATCTGGAAATGCCGCATATTTTACTTGTATATACTGTAAAAAGTGTTACAGCTGCGTCGCAGGACATTAGCTCACAAAGCCAGTGGTAAAGAGGTTGAACGTTGTATTCGAAATGTAAAACACTGCATTTCGGAATATTATTACAACTAAGACTGATCAGAATACAAACCAAGAATATTTGCAAAAATAAGTTTTCACAAAGCATATAGTGAATTCTTATCTTTACATCATGTAGTTTATGGCCCAATCAAAACTGCAATCAAGTCTTATCTAAATTAAGAGAACTTAATGGCCTTGTAAGCGAAACACTGCCAGCCAACACTGTTTATTTAAAAAGGGCTGCATATAAATAAAAAGTTGAAGTAATTGAAACATTTTAGTAATTGGCAGTTGACATTTTAATCAATCAATGTTTATCGGGGAGACATGATTTCCATGTATAGCAAACTTCAACAATTAGAGTTCAGAGCAAAATTTTTGAACATTCTCACTACATCAGGACTACACTCAATCATACAATGCAAAATTCATTAATTCTTCATCCATCTACCAATTTTCTACCTAAAGCGCCAAAGTCAATCCCCTGATTGGGTGATCTCCCAGTCAAATGCAGAAAACTCGGTAACATTATAAAATGCTAGTGTGTAAAAAGCGCTTCAACCGAATTTTTTTTTTTTTGTTCATTGGGTTCTGTTGCATTCTTTATCGCATTGAGCAGCTTTTTGATGAAGTGAACACCTGTCTTTGAGGGTAGATAATCATAAACAACCATTTGTGCTTACCAGTTCGGTAGTTCATCTACTTCTGGTCTCATACGAATAATTGTCTTGGCCAGTTGGCACATTTAGACATACAGAACAGAGTTTAGCACAATTTAGAGACTTGGCAGAGTCAACAGGTGAAGATTGTTGAAGGTCTATAAAAGACCGTCTGAACTTCAAACGAGCGATTCGAATCACTTACTTCTGCAACTTTAACACTCTCGTTAACTGGTAGTTAGGCACCCCATAATACCACTCCATAGGTAAGGTGAGGGTTAATTAAGCCATTCTATGCCGTCATCTCAACCTGAGTAGGGCAATACTTTGCCAAAGTCCTCAAAAAATAAATGCCAGAGGATATTTTGCCTCAAACATGGTGAATGTCATCATTCAATGGCAAACCTCGAACAAGGTGTATTTCAAGGAATTCAGTGCTGTAGCCTTCTTCCAGAATTGAATCTACCAACATGACAACAGGACCACAGTCTGAGTCAGCGGTACGCAGAGTAAAATTCATGATGTTGGTGATTGTTTGAGAATGAGGCTGTTGAAATTTTGATCACAATAGTTGATTTCTACAAAGTTCTGTTTTTCCGAAAGAGATTTTGATATTACACAGAAACAGAGTTATCCATCAGCATACTGTACGACTTCCTTGCATTAGTGATGACCTAACGTCATTGAAGCATATGAGAAGCAGAATTGGACTGAGAGTTGGATTTAAGTTTTCGCTTGTCGTCGAAACGCACACACTACATTTGTTACACTAAGAATTACACTTTCACGCAATTAATTAATTGGATCACTTTTTAATTGAAAAACATAATTATTATACACTAGCAATACGCCTTTTTTCACGCCTTGACCAACCCCCTCATTAGCGAAATCATATCATTCACATCAATCAGTGGAAAAGACGTACAGTACAAGTAATTTGTGATGACTTAATCAGTCCTAAACAGAGTACCATCTTAGAAACTGACTTGGTATTGGGTTGCAACCAGCAATCACATAAGACCACTGCTGCAACGTCTATTAAGAGCAGCATCTTACAGGGTTAATCGATCGATCAGTCTATCGGTTAGTTCCGTTCGTACTGCCGATAGCTTATCTTATCATAGTGCGTCGCGTGTCAAAGCTTGCTGTTCAGTATGCATTAAAGCGTCATTTAATGTTTATCTAACTCATATATTGATTGTTAATAGAAATTGCTTACTATTTGTTTTCTAAATTGTATTGAAACACTTTTTTTCTTGATTTACATCAATAGATAAATCTCAAATCCAAGAAATGTCTCATTAGTGCAAGAAATGAGATGAGATATATCTCATCCGTGAGATTGATCAAAGTACCCGCACTGTAATATAATGTTTAATTACGGATGTGTTTCGCGATCGGATCGAAGATTACAGAAAAATACTAAATTTGTCAGGTGTCTGATACATGTCAACCAATATTCAGGCGCGAGGGGATAGAGAGCTCGTCTTCACCTCAAGATATCGCTGTCTTTAGAAGTGGAGCGCGAGAACAATGGCGTGAGGTTCATTCATTCACAATTATGCAGGGTTCAACTCTCATGTGAATGAAAGACCTTCCTCGTGTGTGAGACCTTTCGAGTGTGCTTGTTAAAACCACTGATTTACGAAGACAGGAAAGACAGAAGTAATTTGTGTCTATTGGTAAATACATTGGAAAGTGATAACAAGGAACTGAAAAACCAACTGACCGCGCTAAAACAAAAACTAAAAATGCAGATTCAATAGCGTGCTAAAATACTAAAATTTTGCGATTCACTTAATTTTTAGGATAACTTTTTCTGTGTAATCGTTTAATCGTTCAAAGAAAAGTATAATTCTTTCTTGTCATGATCTAGATTCGGCTATTCTCAAATCTCCACCCGATCGAGCATTCGAAGTCAGTTTTCAGAACATCTACCTGTTCTGGGTTAGCAGGCGCTGATGATCGAGTTAACTCACTGAGTGTACAACATCTTCACCTTAAGCCTCAGCAATAGGTTCTCCGCCTTACACTTAATCTTTAAGGCGTCCGAAATCAGAGTTGCTCATCTACCTCGCAGTATACCTCCTACTTGTACTTGAGACGTTTATTTGCCGCCGTGCAGAGCGCCTGTCTTTTAAGATGTCATATCCTTTTGGAAAGCTTTTTTATATTTTATATTTTTCAATGTTTTTACTAGTTACTAAGATATGAAAAGAGTACTTAAAGTTTACTCCATTACTTTATGATCTATAACGAAATCACCACTCAGCAAGTGCCAGGAATGTGTGGTTAGAAGCATGTTTTGCAAATATTACTACCCTAAGTAATTTAATAATTAAATATATTGTGAGAAATAACATGTATAAACATTTGAACTACCGAAAGCAATTTACAGTCTTTATCAGCTATACCAACTCGGTTCTAAAGCTTACATAATTTGTGTAAGAAGTATTTAGAGACTTGAACAAAACAAGATTATGATAAACAATACACAGCCTGGAGTGGTAGGTTTAAGTTGTATACACTAAACTTGGTTTACCAGTCATACGAACTTAGTTCAATACCTTAAACAATTTCTCTTAAAAGTATTTAGAGACTTGGGCAATACAAGATTATGGCAAACAAAGCTGAGTTAAATGTACGAAGTTCAGAAATGAAATACAAAGCGGGAGTAGAAGTAAAGTTGTGGTACCGACCAAAAGTGGAGAAGTTGGTGTAGACCGTATAAAGTAGACCAACCTCGACCTAAAGTCCATTAAGCCACCAAAAGTTTGATTACTTGGTAAAAAGGTTAGGCATAATGCAATGATCACTCCATTTTTAAATCATGTACTGTACTTAGTATTTATATATTTAGTTTGTTCTTGCATATATTTCATCAAAATAAATTTTTCAGAAAGTAAACACTAAAAAACAATACGTAAATATCACCCCTGTATATTTAAGTTTGGTATTTTCTCACTGTATTTGTGTTTTATAAATATTGTCTCAATAACCCTTAGCTCTGTGATAAAACCTTATAGATTGGATTTGCCTTTAAATGGCCTAATATTTTGTGTTTTGACTTTTTTAACTTGTAGATTAACATTACTTTTGCAGTTTTTTTTTACTGTCTTCTTTTTTAATCGGACACCTGCAGGAAGGTAATGTTTGGTGTTAAATAGATATGTTAAAGTCTCTGCCGAGTTTCTTAGACTTTCTAAATAGTTATAGAACTATATTCGTTAGCAGTTCCAAACTTATAGATATTTGGATTTTATTACAGATTTATCGACCAAAGAATGGGTAATATATCTCAGGGAATAGATATTCATTCTACAACACAGGGACGTTCAGATTGGATTTAAAATTTCAAATTTAGAATAATATTTCATTAATAAGATTAGTTCCATAAGGATTCAATGAAAATTATTAGTTCAATAAATATGTATTACTCATTTCGTGCCTGTAAGGGCTACCTTTTGCGGGAATTTACAAATTTATAATACATATTTCAGCAGTAAATATGTTACTTTTAAGTAATTATTGTATAGTTATGAACTGTTTTAATCATTTATTATTTGTTTCATTTCATTTGAAAGAAAATGAGTTTGTGTATTCCTGCAATAAAGAGTTTTCTATTCTAATCTATTTATTACATCGTTTGTTTGTCATCTCTCCTTATAGGATTATTAAAGACGTTTAAATTAATAAACAACATCTTTTGCGCGCCTACACTAAACATTCTCAATCATTATATTACAGTAAATAATTAGAATGGTAGGATATTGTCAGACTTGTGATAAGCAACACAGAAAGAACCTGGTTGTTGTGGGGGGAGGGGTAAAACAGAATGACTACATATCGAGTTTCCTGCCAACCTTTTTGTATTGGAAAGTTTTGTAAGGCAGTAAACAGCAGAAGTATACGAGAATGGAGTTTAAATAAATAAGATATGTTTTTTACCGTATAACGTGGACTAGATACAACGAACAATAAACAACCTTCAATGTGTCAGACTGTTTTACGATTTGGCTTTACTAATTTAATATATTATTTACTACCCATTGTTTGATATTTGCAATATGTATAGTTAGAGAAGTCTCTAGTTTCAGTACTTAGAATAAGACTATTAGCTATAATTTAAAACAGTTTAGAGCATTCCTATGTAAATAATTCGATTAGCCGGTTTAATGGACTTTGGCTTTGTCGTACGATGTGACGGCTTTTTTATTGGTGGACTGATATCGCGTGACGTCATTTTTAGATCGACCTTGTCTGACAATTTCTATGTTTTACTAAACAGCTGATTCCAAATATGTGTGCAGTGAAATATCAGTCAGGTTTACCAACTATCTGAATAGTAGAACAAAAATTCCCTTATTACAACCATACAACCATGGGTTTTATATGAATTATTTTAATAATGCCACGAGGAAAGTATAACATAAATGGTATTATTTTTAAAATTAGTAAAATATCCACTTTATTTCCATTAAGTACAAAAAGGGTACTGTTGTATTTAAACAGTTTGTCACGAACCCTAGGCCTCCTGCTTGTTGGTCTCGAAAAATGTTTCCTTATAATACTAAAACACTAGAAGACGTTTCTAGGATTAATAAGAAAGCTGTGACAATTTGACAATGCTAACCAAAAACCGTTTTGAGCGGAGCGAGTGAACGACGCAACCAATAATCAACTCGACCACATTAACTTTTAGGCCTTATTACACACAACTTTGTCCGTTTTATCTTTGTTGCGTCTCTTATAGTTTCCAATATCCCTGCAGTGTGCTTAAAATGTGGAACACACTGTATATATTCGTATTACACACTATTGTAGTAGGTTTATAACAAAGAAAAATTATAATTCACCGAAACACCATAAAAACTAATAGCGGCAGGCCAGGTGCATCAGTGAGGTTTATGGCAATAAACAATGAGTGCTGAAACACTGGATCTGCATTTTGGGACCATAAACAATAAACAAGCCTATCTGTGATCAGCAGATTTTGCGGTTTGGTTTTTATATACACGTAAATTACATTTAGTGCAAGTTAAAAAATTGCTATTTTTGTAATTGTTTTGTTAATTTTTTTCACAAATAAGTACCTAGCTCCTGAATTTAAATAACTCTTATCCTTTATTGACAATAAAGCTATATTAGTAAGTGATATAATTCTCCTTTCTTGTTTTATTTATTTATTTGTATTTTCCTACAAAGAAGTGGCCAATCCGCTTTCACTGCTATAACTAAAAACACTATACAGACAGTTTATAGAGGTGCAAAGTTTTGGATCAAACTCCACGAAACTGCTCCTTTGTACCGATCAAACTCTGTTGTCGGCTTGTAAATATAGCCTTTGATACACCTTCTTCTGTATATCCTCTACTTCTAAAGAACATATCCAAGTCCGTGAGTTTTATTCGATTTGTATTCGATTCAAAATATACCGCTTTGAATGTATTAAAACAGGAAACAGCCTTTATTTACTTTTATATTGTACTAAATAGTAAAAGGTTCTGATTATTAAGGCGCTATTGTATTAATCTGTGTATGTAGTTCTAAGCGTGAGAAAAAGATACCAATTTCTGCATTAGCTATATATCTATATATAAAGTAAATAAACAACCAAAAATATTGATCAAGTATTGTTGAATGAATGAATAACATACGTGTAACTGAAAAAGAATTTATTAAACACGATTTACATGTGTTATTGTTTAGTTCTCGTCTTGAAGGGAATCAAATATGTACTAATCATCCACCACTGCTTGTTTTTTTTTTTTAATTTTGACTTTTTCATGGCAATTAGTTTAATTTATTAATCACACCACCTGATATTAAATAATCTTACATAGAAATAACACAGCACTTGGAAATTAAAGTATATATCAAATTCTATATCTATATTAAATCTTATCATCAGTATTATTATTTATTAGTGAACTTTGTACACTTCAATATGCTTAACTGACGTCTAAGCATTATACATTACAAAATTTAATTCATTGAAACCTTACCTAGAAAAAATATTATTATCCCAAATGAATAAAAGTTATATCATTTGTAATTACTTTCAAATATTTATACCAGTTCATCAACGAAAATAAAGTATAATGGGCAGTCTAAACACATTAGTAAATTTGCGATATTTCTAGCCTTTTAATTAACTTAGTCAGTGCACTAGAGTTACTAGATCATAACCACTTACACTTAAGTACTTCATTGCGTACTTGGAATCAATCAAACATACACAATATATGACAACTCTTCTCTCACATTAGGTGAACCAAATGTATTTAAAACTCAGTCTATGAAACTTTCAGCTAACGGTTGAGGATAGTGTTTGGTGAGGCAAAGCCGAAAACTCAGCTACTTCTACGAATGCAACTTTCGCTTTAGGTATATGTTACAGGAATTGAATCAAAAGTAACAAAAATACATCTTCTCTTATTTAAATTAAGATTTATTGTATGAGACTTGCGTTTTTAAGATGAGCTACTCGAGAATAGGCACCATAAACACGTTGGATATACTTCTCCTTCCTTCTAACCTGTGAAAATGTCACAGTGTACCAGATACGTCATACCAATCAAACAAGGTCGAGCGTGGCTGCTGCTTGAATGGGTGTCCGCTGAGCGATCCTGTCCTTGCAAGCAGCCCGCCTTCCCGGCCATTGGTGGTGGTTCGGAAGTCACCTTTAAGCCGTTGGTATACAGATTAAGTATTAGGGACAGGGTGTCTCAGCCCTTACTTCCCCTGGTATAATAAGACATTCTTTGACTTTGGACTATTTTGACGTATCAGATGCTCAAGCACCCATTAGACAAAGAGCTAGTCTCCCTTGTTTACTCCATAAGAACAGTCTCTGAGATTCATGTTTAATTGGCTGAGTTTTGTGCCAGAGTCCAAATCTGTGTCCATTTTTACTTTTTGCTAGCCCTCTAAACACATAATCCAGTAAATAACAATTTTTTTACTTAAATTTTTCCTGAATTGTTGTTTATAAAATACATGTCATCGATGTTTAAAAGTTAAATCTAATACATTTTTGCCAAGTTATAGACCAAATGGATTTTCAGCTTTTATGTTGACGAGTATATGTAACGCCTACTCAGAAAATGTTGTAGCTTTATAGCCACATTTCAAAACTTCAAAACAGTCGTGCTTTGTAAGAATTTGTATTGTTCAAGAAACGTGGTTTATTACAGACCGAATCCATAGCAGAATCACTCTTTGTCATCTCAACCTCTCTGCAGTGAATCTCGAACCCCCCACTTGTGCTACTATATGCAAAAGTAGCTATTGTTAGAGAAATATATTTATTAAATTTTCTTAATTAAAAAACTGATATTTGTTGTGGCTCATTGTATTAAGTACATCTTGATGTTTTCTTAGTATTCAATACAAAAATCGTGAACAAAGGAGTGTTTTGACCTACAATCGGTTCCCACGGTGTATATACGGCTTGTAACAAGGAATAGTGCAATTCTAATGAAAGTAAATGTGAGTAACAACGGTATAAAGACGAAGGTTTAAACATGACGGTATCTCTTTGAAAGGGAATGAGATTTTGATGCTGTGTGGTTGGCGGACTTATTCGTCAGTCCTACCCACAACCCACAAAGGCGAGCATTCCCTTTATGTTGTGGCATTTCGCAATTACAAATTTCTGCACTGGTAACACGTGTAAGATATGGTGAATGATAATTCACTGAGTATTCAGTTTAGCTTAACTGTTACCAAGGTGAGGTACTATTCAGTTCTGAGCAGTTGACTTGATAATACAGACTTCATATAACATGCATTATATTACGTTATAAGACATTATAGGCTGAGCGTTAACTAAGCCTATCACTCATGGAGCTAGAAAATGTTCATTTCTGTCTGTATGTCCTTCCATCCACACGATATAGTGAAAATGAACTGATCTATAGACCTAAAACTATGCACAAGCTTTATTCGATATGAGCAACACTGTGATCGATTATGGTACAAATCACTCCATGGACTTGGCTGAGCGTTAGTGAATATTTTTACATTGGTCTTATTGGTAAACCATGATAGCAACCAGAAAATAGAGAATAAATAAATTTGAATTGACTTAACCTGACTTGTTGCTAGTTGAATCTAAACAGAAATATTACCTGATTATTTGTTTCATTGTTCTGAAAGAAAAGTGTTGATTTCCTAAAGAAAAGAAACAACGTATTTTGTTTCACATAGAAACAAACTAGCAATTCTTGATAGTCAATATTTATACAATTAAAATTATAATGTAATAAAGTGTTGTCATTATTGTCACCTAAAACAGATTTTAAAGCAATTAAAACCACATAGTTCAAGGTTATACGTCAACTGAAAACGGAACTAACCTACCACTTACAATTTAAAAAGTATTTAATATACATGTTATATTTTTGTCTTAACACAACTCGAAAATACACATGTATTATATATTGCAATATCTAAAATGAACTTTGGAATAAAGAAAATATTTTATAAATTTAAATGTAAGAGTTCCTTCTCTAACTGCCTTTAAACCATGGCCATTCCATTATAATGAAGTATATTTATTTTTAAATGCTTAGTTTATATGAACCATGAACTCAGGGTGAAAATATCACAGATATTTAAAACAGCTTCCTTTTCTATATCTCCGCTTTTTAATAAAGTTGACCTGTATTTGTCTCATTGACCTCTTAAGTTTTCTTTTCTAAAATCTTCATTGTCAGGACGAAATGAGTGGTATATTGAGAGATGAGATATGATGATATAAACTAAACTACCACAGAACTACAAAGTACTTAACCCATAAAAAAGTTTGATCTTATAGCACGCAAGGCCGATGTGAGGTAAGGGGAATGAATAAAGTTGGTCCATTAGATGAGGATGACAAAACCTCGGAAATTGCAAATGGCCTCCTTTACCCTGCAGTAAGTTAATCAAAATGAATCCTGGTTCTGTCTTACTTTCCACCTACGTTCTTTTGAGATATTAATCTTCAAATCATAGAAGTTCAATTTTGTAATTAGTCTAACAACTCTCTCAAATATTAAACTTTAAAAAATATATATTTTTAAAAAACACAAATGATCAATGTTTTATTGATTTTTAGACGCCATGGATATAAAAAATTGGATTTATTTTCTATTTTATGGCTCTCAAACTAGGAACCCTCACTAGCATCCTTCTCACATTCCAATGCCCAAGTGGCACGCCGCAATGTTACTCAAAGATATTCCCCGGAGCCCTCACCATTAAACCCCTGACCTACATCCCGGGGGCGAGCGCGCGTTTATTGAAGGCTCTAATGTTTGTTTAAAGAACATTAAGGGCGCGCTACTTGTATGTATTGACAGTCTTGTATATTATCGAGTATGAGATCGGTAATTAATTGAATTAATTATCATGATTTTTGATTGAGAGAATGTATTAGAACTTTTTATGCACCAGAGGGATTTTTATTTTGTTCCTTCCTTTTAAGTCACAAAGGTTGTAAAAACTTTGAACTTAGTGAAATATTTACACTTTTATAATAAAAACAAGACGTTTGGAAAGTACGATTTTGTTTAGTGCATTCTCACGCTCTTCATCTCTCTGGTTATGTAAAATGATGTATTTTCTCTGCTCGTGAGGGAATAAGATAGAGTTCAACATTTATCGCGCCTTCAATAACTGTTACTTTTCTCAAGGTATGCTTTTTTTATTTAAGTAAAATATTTTAGATTTTTAGGAATGAATTTTACCTTCATGAAACAAAACCGATGGACGTTAACTTAATATTTATAAGTCTAACCCGTAATAAACCGTTTCTACAAGGCATTTCGGAATCAAGTTTTGAAATTTTTACTAATATGAGGTTAGATGTTTAGTTGATTTTTTCAATACCTCCTTAAGCCAAATACATTTATATTAAAATACTGTACCGTGTTTGTTATATCATTTATCAATTGATCAACGATATTCAAACATAGAATGGGGTACGATATTCTGGTGAAAGGGGTAATTATCAAGATATTTAACCTCACATGTTAAATCTTCCTACTTGGGAAATACATGTAATAAAAGCGAAACACTAATTATTAAAACTGAAGTACACTAAGCTGGTCACAATAGCTCTGCATTGAACTATCGTTAGCCTATTGAATTGTTTATTGATGTAATACAGTTTTTATGTGAAAGAACGTTATTGCAAGGGCAATCGTGAATGGCGACCGTCACGTTAGAACAAGATGGCGACAAGTAAATTACAGTGGGTCTTTTTTATCGCCCTTCTATATGATATTCTCAAAACAATACTGAGACTCCGCTTTGGTGTACTAGAAATGTTTAATCTGTTCTATTCTCTAGATTCGCTTGTAAGTTTATATTTTAGAATCGGTTAAGCAAAGCGGCATAATTTGGACTGACGGCTGACTAAATGCATGTTTTAGAGATAGTTTGCATAGAGCCGACATACATAACATGTTTGTAGTGATTCCTGACTTATGCATGTCACAATGCTCTGGTATATGTATGTGTGTGTGTGTGTGTTTGTGTGTGTGTGTGTGTGTGTGTGTGTGTGTGTGTGTGTGTGTGCGTGTGCGTGTGCGTGTTGTAAAGGTACTCATTGTAGTCGTAATTACAATATGTTTTCGGATTATCGTGGTTTTGTGTTCTGGTGGTTATGATCGTATCTGTAAACACAATTCCCTATTATGAATATTATACCCCACATCGCAAAATCCTAATAACTTGTGCACTGTATATAATTATGTGACTTTACATATAGTTAAACAAATTGACCTACATATTATTCGCACAACAAGATCAAACGTATAAAAGTGAAAATGCAATGCTTTAATATGCACTTAAACAGTACTTATACTATTTAAAAAGATCGGTAGGGCCTATAGTGTCACGTAAACTTTAAAATACTGCTACTGATTGATGTAGAAACTAAAAGCAAGTATGATTTTCATGAAGTTTAATTCTACAATAGAATCTTATTGTAATAAAATTTCATATCTGAATCATTCTTGTTAAAATTAGATAATTACTAATTTCATAGCCATAATTTTGTAATGCATGGTCTTCAAGGTATAGAGGTTTCTGTAAAGTAAGAAAGCAAATTTCAATGCTTAAGTACGGCAGAATCATAAGATATGCTTAAGATATAAAAAACAAATGGACAGATGCACGAACGAAGAAAGATATTACGTGAATTTCGTTTCAATACAATGTTTTGCTTGTATTTTCTGTATACTATCATATCATGAAGATGTGCGTACCTCTCTTGAAAACACCCTAAGTATATCAACTGATAAAATATATTTAAAATTAATTTTATATTGATTTTTTTATTCATTACGTTTAGATTTTTATTTACGCGTAAACTCTAGTTTTCGTGCAAAACCATTAAAAACCATCTTCTGATAACATTTCATTACTTTCCTACTGGTCTGATACGGTAGCTAGCAATTATACCTGGTGAGTTTTATAAAGTGATCCAATAGCTAACTTTTTAATTACACAACTTAGCACACACACTTTAAATTTGGAACTTGCTCAATTTTAAGTTTTACTCAGGAATACATTTTCAAATTTTTTTAAGATGGCCTCCATTTTCCAATATGGCGGCCAATTTTACAATCTTTTGGAACACCGCGTATTTTATTCTACTTTAAAAAATAAGACATTTTTGCTCTTGGGAGTTTTTCAATATATCTAATGGTTCAGGAGCTACGTGGACTGGAAGTTTTCATTATCAGTGGCATGAACTCTTAAAGCACGTTTTAATCAATGTTACTTTTATGTGTTTTTAGTGTGTTGTTATGTGTATAGTTTGTATTTGTTTTGATATTAGACATATTTTACGCCGATTAATCATTTTGCTTTGATATTCATTTAACTTTTCGACTAAATGTTTAGTAAAAAAAGATTTGAGATAAAAAATGATTTCAGAAGCAGCGGCTTAGATAGATCACAGTTAAACAAACACATTAAAAGAATACATATTTTATTGAACACATTTAAAAATTATTATTTTAATAGCAAAACCAAAACAAAGGACCAGTTCTAATAGCTTAGTAACTTTACAAGTTCAAATGAAATGTTCGAAGTGCCGCCCTTCTGTCTCAATTCACTTTCTAAATCGTGGCAAATGCACTCTTTGTACCCTGATTAAAACGTCTTCGCCAATTTAGCTGCACTCGTTGCGTATCCTTTTCACGCATGTCTTCGTGAGTTGTAGGGGGCGTGCGGTACACCTTATCCTTTACGGATCCCCACAGAAAGAATCCAAAGGAGAAAGGTCAGGTGATCGAGGAGGCCACACTACCTAATGGTTCGGACTTTTTCGAATGGCGGCCATCGTCAAAAAATTTGAAAGTGCATTCCTGAGTGAAACTTAAAATTGAGCAAGTTCCAAATTTAAAGTGTGGTGCTTAAGTCGTGTTAATTAAAAAGTTAGCTATTGGATCACTTTAAAAAAACTCACCCGATATATTTCAATACTAAAACCATCAAACAATAGTCGACTGTACTGATATCGAGCGTTATCAATTTTTACGAGCGTATCTGTCTTTTACGACTTATGTCTAAGGAACTTTTATCAATGGTTACGCTAATTAGCCAAAAAACAATGGGAAATCTGTGCGCTTGATATCAAAACTGTCACGGGATATGGTTTTATTTCATATAACTGATTATGATGACTATATAAGACAAAATACTTCTGATTAAATTCTCAGTCTTGGACGATACTCTGAAGATATAGCCTACATCACGTAAGGTAAGTAGTTATGTTGTATAATTTATTTTGTCATACGGAAATTTAATTTGCAATTCTATAGCAATATTTTATTTAATATTTCATCTGAACCTATACAGTTTGCTAATAATTTCTTGGATAATCAACAACTAATTTGATGGTAAAAGCATTCTGACACTATAATCAAGTATTGCACTTCCCAATATGAATTTTACGTTTAGTGTAATTAATAGTATATTTTTTATAAATTATTTACTGCAGATGGAAAGAAATTATATGTCAGCGTTATTATAGTTTATTGCTTTATAGGAACGAACATTTCTTATTGAGTTAAATAAATGTAAAATTTCAAATAAATTATAAATTCAAGAATAACGAAGAGGAAAACTAATGGATAGTATGTTATTGTCTTTTATTTACTTGAATTCAATGAATCCCTTACAAAAGAATGTTAACCTAAATATGGTTTAGTAATGGCATTTACTTTTGTATTTGTAGACTATTATCTATTACAAATTGATATACGTAAATTGAGAATTTAGTTGTTTAACTGTTTAATTATATATAAATTGTTGCAGGAAATGATGTTTAAGAAACTCATCTGTTTCTGCCTGCTAGTAACGATAGTTCGCACCGACCTAACGGTAAAAAGAATATATAATTTATTAAGTATTTAGTTATATATGCTTTTATTGGCCATTAATTTCAATGTAAATACATATTTAGCTTAAAGATATATTTTTATGAAGTATATCCGTTAATATATCCATAAAAAACGCTAGGATAAACAACTAAGAAAATGGAATTTTATGGGAATATATATATTTCTTGATTTTCTATGTTATTACAATAATTTTTATGCCTTTTGACCATTAAATTTAGATAAAAATTTATTTTAGCCTTACATAAAAATAGATTAAATTACACCGACATAGAAAAAATATGACATTATGTCAAATTTAATTCGCTAGAGAGTTTTTGTTAAAATACCAAGTAACGGGAGACTCTTCAAATAATGTAATTTAAGAAAATCAACAAATGATAAATTGTTAGTTGACATATATATATTATTATGTCAACTAATCATTTATCATTTGTTGACGAGAAAATTTATATATATATATATTATAATATATATATATATATATATATATATATATATATATATATATATATATATATATTACAACGACGTAGAAAAAAATTCATTAATTTAATATTTACAATATGTCAAATTTAATATGTTAGAGAGTTATTGTTAAAAAACCAAGTATCCGATACTCTTCAAAATATGATTTGAAGAAAATCTACGAATAATAAGTGATTTTATATATATGTATATAAATATATATAATATACCAAATTTGTATAAATGGCAATAGCATTATTTAATTTCATTAAACATTGAATCGCAAAAAGTACTTGCTCCGCCGGGACCAGTTATTCCACCAAAAGTGTTAGTGGAATATCTGGTCTTATATGGATAAATACTCTTAGATTGGGAAAAATTCTTAATACAATAATGTTTACAAGTGTTGTGGCAGATGTTTTATAATATTATCTTTTAAATCTTTGGTTGGATTTCCCTACAAAAATTTTATGTGACATAAGAAATAAAAATCAGGGTTTATATCTTCTATCTGTACTAAAAACGTGGGAATATTCAGTACCCTACCTAAATACGAAATTTTCTGTAACGGCAGTAACACTTAAACTAGGCCTACTAATTAAAATAAGAATTTTAAAATAAGCATTACCTGTACTTTGTACATACTTTAGAACTTCAGATTCTCGATCACTTAAGTTAAGTGTATCGTCTAATTCAGTCATTTTACGATCATTTTTTTAAGCAGATAATATTTTAAAGACCTTATTTTACTCGACAGTACTTTGTGGAGATTTCAAATGAGCATCTTTAGCGTTTATGAACTTACGCTTGTAAGCTCCACTGGTAGTTTGTAAATTTTTACTCTTGATTAATTATTCGCCTGTAGTCCTACTACGAATATTTGATAATCGTTCACAGATACACTAGAGTCACTTGTCATCATTAACTAAATTAACATTATCAAAACTTGTGTAATTACATTTAAAACACCATTGCGGTTCCACTCATAATTTGCAATAAAATAACCACAAAATATTCAAGTGTTTGACGTGAACGTTGCAGCGGAGGGTGGAGGGTGGGATGACGACTGATCCATCATAGGAAATCAGCGCCACGTGTGCGATGCATCGCTTCTACAGATAATCACTGTGAAACTGACAAGCAATCGTAGTTAACTGCCTCCTTAGCACCATTACTTTGCGTGTATATACAGTATGTAGATAATATTTTGATAATGTGTTATGGAAATATATTACACAGGTGGAAGTCACAGGAAAGCTTAACTGCTAATAGATACTCAAATCTTTCCTCCCTTGTTAGAATTCAACCACACACAATGTAGGTCCAGAATCATTATCCACAATTAGACTTCACCAATACTTTTGAATTGGCAATTTTGTATTCATCCTGAATTGAAAAACCATTTTTAAAACTTTTAAGTTCTGCTTATGATTAAGTCTTTAGCAAGTTCTTTGTACATATATAAACTTACCGCTGTTAGTATTAGGATTATAAAAGGGCAATTTGCTTCTCAACCGTCACCTCTCACAATGAGTCATACGAGGTGCATTCGTTGTGAGCTTTTTAGTTACCGAATTTCTTTGGATCTCTTTAGACGAACAAGACCCTAGATTCCAGGAGTCAAGTCTGAGCAACGTCAGATACCAGACGCTACAATGAAAAGAAGGAGAACTGGAGCTAAACTCAAACATTTAAAATAATATGTACGTTTACCAATTACTACCCAAAAGGCCAACATAAACGTTTAGAACTCTTTACTTTACTACCAAATGACCCAAAATTAATTGGCAATGTTTCTTGGTATAAGAGAAACCAATGTTCTAAATCTGAATATTGAAGGAACTTTATGTCCATAATTATCACATAGACACTCTGATACGAAATAAATGTCGGCTTCATAATAATGCAGTGGACTGGTCAATATAATCTACATAACAGAACGCAGCTAATACTAATTTAAGTAGAAATTATGTACATCGTAATTAGCTTTTACAATGACTAAACTTGAATTTTTTAATAATTTTTAATGTATAAATTATTTTAATAATAATATTTGTGTAACACATGAAAAACACTTTTTATTTTTATCAGCTACATTTTAAATACGCTTGCTTTTTCAACGAATTGTTATGCGTCCTTTTAATTTCAGCCCCATAATAAAGATTTTAAACTTTAAAGACATTTATCATTTATTTTTAATCGGATAATTATGAATGAAGTCTCATTTGAAAATATGGTTACTTATCCATATGCATTTTAATTGTTTATATTTTATTTTTGATTTTAATAAATAGCTCTCAATATAATTGTATTTAATCGTTGCACATTGTATTTTATTTACATAAATTATTATTTGGTTTCTTGTGTTCACAATATCTCACAGTGTAAGAGAGATAGAAGATGCAGAGCGTGGAACGAAAATGGAGTGTAAAACAAAGATAAAACTCTGACTTCACGGGTTTCCTGTTAAATACGGATAACAAAACGACGTTATTAACCTTCTTTAATGACCCTTGACGGCAATCGGTATTAATACGTAGAAAGACCTCCTCTACAGTTGGTATTGTCAGAAACACTTTCTAAGTTCTCTACAGGTTAACAATAATATAAGAATAGTACAACAGGACTTGTGAGCAAGGTCAAACCACGCACTCGTACAGATACAACCTGGAACTACGCAACTTTAATTATACTGCGGAAGGAGATATTGGGCATGATAAGAAGGTAAACTCAGAATTACGGTGGTTAAATTCGTTAACACCATTCCAGGACGCGGTTTTCTTAAAATCAGGAAACCTACGGACGATCATATATTACGAAATAGTGCAGAAAATCCATTGACATTACAATCAATTTGGATTTCATTAAAATATATCTAAGGCGTGGCTGAATGGCTACGGTTTTTTAGCCCTTCAAGCTGTTAGGTTGTAAGCTGTTAGATAATTTAGGGCCCTTTTTAATCCGGAATAAAAATTATACAATGATTAAATGTACTCACATTTTGATGGAATTTATACTAGTTCATAGACGTCCTCAAAGGCAAACTGTCAATTTAATTAATAATTATGGCAATAGATTTATTCCAGTCACTTTTAACAATCAGTGCTTCTATTAATTAAAACAAAGAGGCAGGTAACGTGCAGGGCGTACTAGCTTAATTAACTTGAATAAACATCAACATCACGTGACCGCAAGGTTAACCGCACCTACCTATCCCTCTCTTTATTACTGAACCGCAATACCGGTTGTAATATAGATATTTATACACAGTAGCATTTTTAATTCAGATCCATAATGTACACATATTTTATAGTGTGCGCAATATCGATCTTCCTGATGGATAAGGTATAAATTAATAACCGTATCCCTCATGTTAACAAATGCTTAGATTCCCTTCCTTGTAGGAAGGGAGCTTCATGATAAATATATTAATCATGATGTGTATACGTAAATGAATGTCAAATTACCGGTGTATAATCAATAGATTCACTCCAATTATATTGCTGCAGCTTCTTAGTTAACACAACACGCAGGTTATTAATCCAGATAAATGCTAAACCTAAAATGGAAACCTAATTAATCATTTCCTAAAAAAAAAAAACAAGCAACAATATTTAACTGTGAGAGTGTTAGGGAACATGGAAAGTTAAATCACAGTTATGTTTTTTCAATAATTTCTAGCATTTAATTAAATAAACTACCACGAAATAACTCACAGATTAAAACTTTCTCCCTATCATATTTTTACACATCTAAGAATTGCTGTGTATTCTTTCATGTGTGAAATGAGGTAAATTATTTATTTTATTTTGAAATTATTGATTTAACAATACGTAACCAATTGCTAAAGAAAGTTAGGAGATTGGCTCTTAGTAATATTTATGTTTTATTAATTTTCAACGAATTTGTAATCCTTTTTTTGTATTTGATCGAACCTAATAACAAGTGTAAGGTTTGTATATAAAGCATCTGGTATAGATATGGAGCGACTGTCAGGTGTGTACGAGTGTACAATTATTCTTTCTCTAGTGCTCAGTTAAATTTGGAAGATACTTGTAATTGTACTGTTGTGTTATTTAGGCCTAGTTAAGTATTGTGAAATGACTGAAGTTCTTCTTTGTTTCTAGCACTTTTACCCTATTTTACCTAGAGAATTGATTATTTTATTTATTTGTCACCTTCAAAGTTTTTTGAAATTCGATTTAATCCAATCTATCTAAAACATTGATACATTATTCAAGAATTACTAAATCAAGAAAAGAAGAAAAAAAGTAAAAATAAATATGTAAAAGTGACTTTGAAACCATATTCAGAAAACTAGAAAACCATTATTTAATCAAGAATATAAACTAGCGTTTAAAACTTATATATTTCACCTTACGATATAACAACATAACCAATAATGCAAAATCAATATTTGAAATTTAATAATAACGGTATTTGTAATGTTATTTCAGAGAAAGGATATGACCTGACATTAATGACATTAAATTAAATTTTGGTAAATACTTTACTTTTAACCAAAAGTAAAGTAAAGTGTATTATCTTATGAGTGATTTTGTCACGTTTAGTACAATATTCCTAATAGTAGCTGGTATTTAATACTAGGCTATATATACATAAATAGTTCCAACAGACTCAGCTATACTTTCTACACATAGGCTAGTTTTTGAAAGTAAATAATATTACAAACTCGGCCTACAATATCTATGTAGTCGTGAGTTATACGTTGATCAATCTGCGTTTGGCACGTTTTGAAATAGTTGTTGTGAAATAATTGTGACTCAATATTAAAATATTGCATATACATATAATATTCTATATAATAACTTTATTTGTACTTTTAGTTTATAAAACATATACGTAACACTGTTTTTTAAGAATAACATATAATCATGTAAAATTATGGAATACGCTCCTTCCAACCCAATTCAATTGCGTTCCTAATAATGTTAGCTATAATTTAAAAGAGAAGAAAACTATATTAAATCAGAATACAGAATACAGAATACAGAAATCTTTATTCACAGTCTTGGAGATCGGAAATGGTGTCAATACAATTAAATTACAAAGTCTTCAGTTTAGGTTAAAATTTTGCCAGTCCATGTACTCTTTGACACTATAAAACGGCATCTTCGAGAACCAGCTAACTAGTTTCTTCTTCAGAGTCATTGGGTTGTCATCCTTCAGTTCTCGAGGCAGATTGTTGAAAAATCTCGCCCCGGCGTATGATGGCTTACGTTCATACAGAGTCAGGCGATGAGCAGGAAGGTTATAGTTTAACTGGTTTCATATTGGTGGACTTGCTCATTGCGTTTCAAAGCTTTGGTAGAGGCCAGAACAATGGATTCGACTATGTAGAGACTAATAACCGTTAACAGATTATGTGCTCTGAATACTTCTCTACAGCTATCACGCCATCCCATACCAAACATGATCTTCATAGCTTTCTTCTGTATTATCAATACTCGCTCCAGATGAGTGTGGGCAGCAGACCCCCAAACAGCAACTCCATATCTCAGATAACTTTCAAATAGGGCGTGATAAGCCACCAGTACAGCGTCTTGAGTGCTAGTAGACTTGACTCTTCTCAATGCAAAAAGAGAACTGCTAAGCTTTCGACAGAGATGGTCTAAATGGTCTTGCCAGGAGAGACGATCATCCAGCACAACTCCAAGATGTTTTGTGTTATTCACAGCAAGCAGATCTGGTAGTGGAGCAATTTCATCTTTTATGCTTCCAAAGGTAAGCTGCTTAGTTTTTGACTCATTAAAAATTAAGTCGTTGCTGCTGCAGTAATCTTCCGCGTAACCAAGCGCCACCAAATGAATCGATCTCAAGAGAAATAAATAATGAAATGATATAATTAATCATTCCTTGATGTAATTATATTAACCTGCTGTGTGTGTTTTTTTACTGTATGCCTGCTTAAAAGATTAGTTATTATATTGAGGTAGTTTTAGCACTTTGTAATATCCATAAAGACTTAGAGAAACATAAAAAGGCGGTATATAACAGTTTTTTATATTTAACTTTATTTTAAGGTAGCTGAAATTATGGATGCCAGTACAGCATCTTACTCTGACTACTAGTAGAACTTGGAGTTTGTAACAATACAAATATTATGTTTAGTGGGGTGTGTCTGTTACAAATATAACTTGTAACAGAGTTAATCGTTTTCCTCACACACTGTTGATATGGCGAAGTTATTACTCTTGTGTAGGCGAGCCAGAGTTAGAAAGTAGAATTACATTAAAAATAATGAGTTTCTTGGAACTCTCCTGCTGAAAACACTACTACAAAGTAAAATAGTATTCCCTTTGGTTAACCTTTGTAAGTGCAAAACGACTTATATCTTAACTTAAATTACTGTTGTTTATTTTAATACAACATTTCAGATTACTAAACAATTATAACCTGCGCTAGTAAGTTGTTTGTATTAATCGGAGTCGTATAAAGTAAGGGGATATTATTATATGGGATATACTAAATAATATAATATAAGTAACTAAGTAATATACATATATTCTAAGATAACATTGCTTGCATCAACATTCAGACAGTACATCATGTTTACTTCTGTTATATAAAGTAACTCATATACCAATTCAGTTACACTCCTTAGTTCAATAATAGTCGAAGATTAAATGGTGGTGGACAGTATCTGAAAATAATATTATATTTAACCTCGTTTCATGTTCTTTCTCTCATATTCAGAGACTTCTCCAGAGTGTTTTTTGTCCACCATAGAAATAATGTATATGTCAACAATAAGGAAATTAATATGTTACAATATATGAATGTTAAAAAAAAATTTTGTTCAGGACTATATTTAATTACTGTAACATAAGTAAAAGATTTAAAAGAGACAAAAATGAAAAATTGTTGTTGAATTTACATTTTATGGGAGCACTTTTATTTTTTTTTTTGCGATGGTATAATTGTGAAAATTTTAGAACATGTTAAACAAATACTCATTGAATAATATTCTTAAAAACCTTAAAAGCACGAAACAATTTTAAGAAATATTACCTAAAATTCTAAATGTAGTAGGTGGACTCAACCAAAAGTTAAGTTTTGCATCAAAATATCATTACTAAAAATATTTTAAAAGACTTCTAGGAAAAAATTTTAATAGGACAGTTTTATTTATTTCTTAATTTTTAAAATCTTTGCCTGCTGTACACAACACATTAAAGTAACCACCCTAGAGGTGAAATAAAACATTTACACGTATTGTTAAGTTTTATGTGCTACTGCTTTTTTAAACAAATAAATCCCACAAATAAAATATTATTATGGTCGATATTGCTGCTCCCATCTTAGCCAAAGAAACTATTTTTTATATTGGATTGTTTTGACACACAGGAGACACATACAATTGAAACATACAATAAATGCGCATACAGAACATCACTACAGAACGTAACTACACGTAAATGTTGTTAACTGAATACAATAACCTTTGATGTTCCTAAACAGTCTGTTAGTAAATTAATAATAAATTGCACTGTTTATTTATAGGGTAAATAGGCTTTTTAAATATATTTTTATTACTATATGTTTATGATATCTGTTATTGTTATTGATTAATTGTTTAGATTTTACAAGAAGTTAAGAATAATTGTTGACTGTGTATAATAAGTTGTAAACCAATTAAGTTCTATATATCGTCGATGAAGAGGAAAGTCAATGTACTATCCCTTTGATTTGTCAATAATTTATTACAATTTATATGTGACAATTTACGTAATATAACTGCTAAAATCAAGTAGTTTATCAACATTGTGGTAACAAATTTTATAATATTTATAATTACAACTGGATTTTAAAATTATTTGTCATTTGCTGTAAAATACTGAGTTAAAATAAACAAATCCTATCTTAAAAATCTTAAAAAATTTTAAATCTAACGAGGGACTGTTTATCATTTTAATTCAGGCTAAATTAAAAATATCGTTAGTTAAAAGCGTTTCCTAATACATTCACTATTTCCAGAACAACTAAACTCCGTAATAGTCTTTAATAGCATATTACAATCTAATAAACTAAAATTTTAATTAAGTTATTAAAAAATAATTACAATAAAGATAATAATTTTACACTCTTGTAACAAAAACTATAAAAAATTATATAAACGATAGTACAAGAGTTAGTTGATAGCAGTTTAAAAGTCCATAAGTTTTAATTTAAATAAACTACACTTGTATTATCAGTGGTTGTGAGGGAGGTCCTTCTAAAATTTAGGGAGAGAAAGGGAGAAACACTTCCTCCTGACTTCAAGTATCAAAAATCATATGAACATACGAGATCTTTTTACCAACAGCATAAAACTCCTTTTAAGTTGAAATTAAAATAAAAGACAATACTACTGAGGCTATGGAGTATGTCGTTGTACAATTTAGGGACAAAATACAGGAAACACTTCCTCCCGACTTCAAGTCTAATTTTAAGAAAATACATCAGATAGCTATGACGAGTGCTAGGATGTTAGATCTCTTCCTGGAACAACAATCGCTCGCTCAGGTACTTCGGTTCCCTGTGAGATAGGATGTTGTGAACCATGGTTATAAGCATCCTAAAAGGGAATTCCACTGACAGCGACTTAACAGCACTGTGATTCCTAATTTGTGCACAACGCTGTGGTATTATTTGCTTTTTTAACCTAGATTGTACTTATTTGATATTTCAGTTATACAACTGAGGTAGACGCCAGATTACTGTTCTTGAAACGTAGCGATTAACTGCATTATTGAATGATGACAAATTTCCGGGAAAAAATCCAGTTCCCTTCTCAATCCTTTCGTTTGCAAAAGCAAACTTTACACAAAGAAGTAGCTTGATAAGATTGCAAATCATATCAAATTTAAAATAAAGCGAACAGCGTGTTTGGAGTACAATTTACATCACCTCGGGAGCTGTTGCTGCATCATAGCCCTACTAAATAAAGGACTGAATGTGCTGAAGCTTTGTAAATTCCTGCAGCAGATTACTGAACCCGTGCAGACCCCTCAGTCTGAAAAGATGCTGGATATCACGAGTGATGTGATGGTCACAGAATGTAACGTCGCAAGATTCCGAATGATTTAACTTGTACATACACTGTCACAAACCCACCATCAAGAGCGATCTGCACACCTCTGTACATGAGTGTCTGTACCATATTGTGAGTGATTACGTGAAGGACAGAGATTGAGATTGAGACCATTGTCTTCAGACCATTTAACAAAATATAGTTTCCAAAGTCCGAGTTTATACAGGCAATGTATTTTCAAACTGAGCTAGGATACATATTATTAGTGCAATTGGAATTCATCAACATACATCTAGCCAATAATATCTTGTGACTTACTTTGAAAAATCCAACATAGTTATAAAATTATGTCTTAATCTGTCTATTCTATCAATAAAAATACAAAACAGATTCGTCAGTGCAGTAAACGTACTGTGTTTTATCTAGAGTCAGATTGTATTTTTGTAGGAAAATCCTTAACGTCTATGTGTTTCATCAGTAAAATATAAACCTTTTTCTCTAGGATTTTTGAAATTACGGAAATACATTGACATCAATCCAATCTAGTTTGATTAACGCTATAAGGCATGAATACCTTAGGTAGACTATAAAATATACCTCTTCCCTTTTCGAGTCAAGTTTCCCTTACACAAAGACTCCTTTATGAGCTACTTAATGTCACTTAAAGCACAAGGTATTTCTTTACTGCTTATGACTTCATCTTGTTCCATGCTGATTTAACAGGATCAATAGCAAGTGAATGGAAATTATTAACGTATGTTGTTTACAAACTGTATGAATTTATAAAACTGTAGCTTATATTGCCGTTTTGTAACTTAGTCTTCAGTTATGTGGATAAGTAATTGTATGTTGCAATTGTTTACTTCAAAAATCTATCAATGTGATTGAAAACTCGATAAAATCTTTTTAAATATGTGTTATAGTTTTGTATTTTTGTGCTATTCTCAGACCATTCTTTTGGAATGAACGAAAATTGAAATAAATTATCTTTTATAGCTTCAGACGTTTTATAAGAATGTATTGCAAACTTCATTACTTATTATATATGATTTAAATGTTGATCTATTCCATTTTCTTAATCGTATTTAGCTTAACTTATTCTGGTGTTAAATTTAATTCAAATGGTTTTTTTTAACTATTTATCAGTAAATCAGTTTTAGGTTAACTATTATATATTTATATTCTTGTTAGTATTAGTCGTAAACCAAAAAATCTGTAACAAGTCATTGCAGGCAAATGAAAATGTGGAAATAAAAATAAAGAAAAGTAAGAAATAAAGATTTATTACACTATAAAATACTACTAGTTCTAACACATTCACTCACACATTCAGAATTTCTAAACTGATGCCATAAATAAATTATCCTTTAGTCATTCTCACCATTAAAATTTAACAGTAAGGACTATAGGTCCACGTCGTAAAACTGTCGGGATCATTTCTTACCTACTTCTTAAGGTGTGTGGACAGTGGGTCCAGGGTCCCGGCCTGGGGCCCACTGACCGACTCTCGAGTTTCTTTAGACGAGGGGTTGACAAGGGATCGTCGTACTCACTCTACAACACTTGAAGGAATGTTCCGAGATCTATACTCTAAACCTGCTAAATATTTCTCAGTAGAATATAGAAGAAGGTATCTACATAAAGAATTAAACAAAATCTAAATACATAAAACAAAGTCGGATTAGTTACACCATTACTTACTTAAGAATTGTTGTAACAATTATAATGGTCTTTGTTTCATTATTTAAACTTTGCCCCGACTAGCTAAAAAACGATTAAAGTATCATATGGTAGCACAATCATATGTGTAATTAATTTAACCACTATTTTTTACATTTGGTCTTGAAAGCATATAGTAAGCTTGATAATAGTAACACTTCTTATTTCAAAGTTTTCTGCAACCACTGTTAAGAGCAAAGTAAGAAAGTATTTTGATAAGAAAATTAAAAGTTTTAGTAAAAGTCTAGTTTTGACTGTACACTTTAGCAAATATTGAATATGTACTGGTTGGTGAGTGCTATAATGCAGACATCAAGGAAACATGTACTAAATAACTTTTACTAGAAATGTAAAGACTGTTATAAAAACTCATAGTTTAGTTGACTTTTGACAGAATTAGGCTTCTCAGATTCTTTGTGTGTGTATATATATTTATTTATTTATTTCCTTGATCGAGGAAAATATATCAAAACTCGAATAAATTAAAATCGCACCACTGGCGTCGGATATATAATTCGAACCAGAAGTGCTCATACGAAAACCTACGAAATAACCCCGTAATCAATTTCTGCTACTTTACTACTAACACCCATTATCGACACCAACTGACGCCTATCACATCAGTAGTTTTTAAACCAATCAAGTGCTAAGTCCCTTATACCAGCATTAACCAATTTTGTTAATAAAATACCACGGTCAACCGAATCAAAAGCTTTCGCCAAGTCAAAAAACACCATAACACATTTATTATTATTAAGGCCGATTGTTTCATGAATTTCTTTTGTAACCATAAATAAATTATCATTAATATTTTTATCTCTTTTAAAACCAAATTGATTTGTAAACAAGAAATTGTTCCGGATTAAATAATTGACAAGCTGTAATCTAACACACTTATCAATGAGTTTTTCCATAACAGAAGCGAGAGTAATAGGCCTGTATTTAATGATCAATTTTTTTTACCTATTTTATAAATTTGAATTACTTTGCCAATCTTAAAAAAAACATCTGTATATCTTCCCTGAGACAAACTAACAGTAATAACATGAGTAATAGGCATTTTTAAATTTTGAAAATTAATTTTAATAACTTTTGTATGGATCCCATAAACGCCAGGAGCTGATCCCCCTATCAGGTCTACAACACTTTTCTCTAATTGTTCAAGAGAAACTGGAGAAAATTGGAATACGGAGTCTATCTGATAATCCTCGTCATTGAGAACCACCTCCGTGACAGGAGGGATTGCATTAGCCAAATTACTACCCACATTGGCGTAGTACTCATTAAACTGATCAGCAGCATAGTAATTTTCCTTAGCACTTTTTACTAATGAATTTACCCGATTTCGACAATTTTTGAATTCCATTAATGCTAATGGGTTAAAAGGCTGTTTTTTTAAATTGTTTACTGAGTTTTTCCCTGTTCCTGATTCCTTTAATTCAATTGTTTGTGGTCCAATGTTTGATTGTTTTGTATTTTGCAAGGATAGTTTTTTCTTTGGTGCATTTGTTAATGATATTTTGTAAATTTGTAACAAGTAAACCCGCACTAACATTGACATCATCGTTTTCTATGACCAGAGACGGAGTATCGTAATTGTACATTTCTGACGTGGAACTTTAACAATAACAAAATAAAACGTAATTTGCTTACCAAGTAACAAAACTGTGTGTTTTATCATTTAATTGTAAACTGGAGCCTACAAATGTTAAAATCATTTCATTTGTTGAGTTAACATCAACAGGCACATTGACAGTATTCTTCACGCTTACTGGTTATATACATTTCGTTTTATCATTTAATTGTAAACTGGAGCCTACAAATGTTTATAATCATTTCATTTGTTGAGTTAACATCAACAGGCACATTGACAGTATTCTTCACGCTTACTGGTTATATACATTTCGTTTTATCATTTAATTGTAAACTGGAGCCTACAAATGTTATAATCATTTCATTTGTTGAGTTAACATCAACAGGCACATTGACAGTATTCTTCACGCTTACTGGTTAGTTACATTTCGTTTTATCATTTAATTGTAAACTGGAGCCTACAAATGTTATAATCATTTCATTTGTTGAGTTAACATCAACAGGCACATTGACAGTATTCTTCACGCTTACTGGTTATTTACATTTCGTTTTATCATTTAATTGTAAACTGGAGCCTACAAATGTTATAATCATTTCACTTGTTGAGTTAACATCAACAGGCACATTGACAGTATTCTTCACGCTTACTGGTTAATTACATTTCTCGTTGCATATTATCCTCTTAACGAACCTTTCACTGATTCCTCTTTAAAGATGATTTTCATGCAATACTTAAGAGGTGTAACTAAGTAAAGTGTGACGTCACACGTTAAATAGCTCTGTTATACCACATGTGCGGACTCAACATGTCTCCTTTACTGCTGACTCGCTATCATTGGCATATATGTAATGTTCTAAAAGGAAATAAATTAAATATTTAAATACAAACCCAAATATATGTCTGGTTTTACTCACTAACTAATATCTACAGGATAAAATCATTTATAAAATACAAGTACTCAAAAAAACATAATACATTACATACTTTCTTTACAGTATCTGAACTAACCACATAATAATAATTTATTTTTTATTAGGGTTGTTTGTTCTTTCCATGATATTGATTAGTCTACAACTAAATTTTAAAATTTACAAGTTACTTTAATATCCTTTGTTTGAAGGTTATTTTTGACGATGGAAGGATTGTGAAGGAAACAGGATTTTTCCGGACATTTGCCATCGTTCAGTGAAACAAGAAAACAGTAACACTACGTTTCGAGATCTGTAATCTGATCTCTTCTTCAGGTAAAGAACTAACCAAATACATAATTACAAACTAGGTTAAAATAAACAAATCTTACTAAAGCGTTGTGGCACGCCTAAGTCAGGAATCACAACCTACATGTTGTTTGTCAACTTCACTAACTCTATAGACATGCACTTAATACAAAACACTAATCATTAAAACTAAACTACGGAATACAGGTCACAATACGTCTTCACTCGTCTACTAACCACCTATACTGACCATAGGGACTAGCCAATGGTAATCATGACGGCTGGCTAAAACAAGATGGCGGAAATACACGGGAAGGGGGACAGGAATGGGCCCTTTCGTTATTATTGGTTCATGCGAGATGAACTTCTTAAAACCATATTGTGACTCCTCATTGGTTTATTACAAATATTCGATCCGTTTGATACTTTTGGTTTTCTCTTTAGTTCATTTTTTAGAATTGGCAACCAAAGCGGCCTAATCTCGACTGATGGTTGACTGATTGGTTGGTCTGCCACTTTAATGTATGTTGCCTCAATTAATTTCCTTTTGAAGAAATGTGGTTCCCGATGTATTATGTGGGCTTCATCCCAATTCATATGATGGTCTTCGGACCAACAATGGTGTGCAATTTTTGACTTTTCTGTGAGACCCTTTCTCGTGTTTTCTTTGTGTTCTTTTATCCTTACGTTTAGTGGTCTTTTTGTCTCGCCTATGTATTCCCTATTGCAGCTACATTTTATACTGTAAACACAGTTTTTGGAATCCTGTGTGCCATTTTTTGGTTTTGTTTTTACGAGACTTTGTCTAAGAATGTTGTGTGTTTTAAACGCGGTTCTAATGTTGTACTTTCTACCTACTCTTCTAATTTTCTCCGATAATCCCGGCATATAAGGGATTGACATAAAAGCAAATTTATCACAATTCTGTTTTTCTGACTCAGGAATGATTCTTACGATTCGTTTGCACTTATTAATTACTAATTGAGGGTACCCATTGCTTCTGAGATCCGATTCAATTTTCTTAAATTCTTCTTTTAGTCCATCTTTATCTGAGCACAAGCTCTTTGCTCTATCAAACAACGAGTAGGCTACTCCTTCTTTGACAGATTTTTGATGGTTGGATTGATAATTTAAATATTTTCCTGTGTGTGTTATCTTTCGAAAAACAGTTGTCTTAAGGACATCCCTATCTCTTAATACACACACATCCAAAATGGGAAGCTTGTTTTGGATTTCCACTTCCATTGTGAGGCGGATGGAAGGAGAAATACTATTAATGTGATTCAAAAAATTGTTTAATTCAATGTCTCCATGAGAAAAAAATAACAAAGGTATCATCCACATACCTCCACCAAATCTTCGGTTTGAACTGAGCTGAAGCCAAAGCTTGTCGCTCTAATTCCTCCATAAAGATATTGGCGAAAATATGAGACAGTGGAGAACCCATTGCCATCCCCTCATCTTGACGGTAAATTTTACCCTCTAACTCAAAATAATTGCATTGAGTGCATAGTTCTAACAGTTCCATAATTACTGGCACGGGAAGTTTAGTTCTATCCTTTAATGTTAGGTCTTCTTTGAGACGTGATTTAATAATTCCGAGAGTTTCTGGAACTGGTACATTTTTAAATAGACTTTCGACATCAAAACTTACCAGTTTGTCAGTTTCAGTCAACTTTAGGGATTTTGACTTCTCTAGGAAATCCCTGGAATTTTTGATGAAAGAGTCAGTTTTTTCCTACCAGTGGTGTTAAGATGTCCAAGAGGACTTTAGACAATTCCCTGCAAGGTGAATCACGAGAACTAATGATGGGCTGGAGAGGGATGGTAGGTTTGTGGATTTTGGGAAGGGCATACATATGGGGGATTTTGGAGTGGTGAGGAGTTAATTTAGATCTAAATTTATCTGAAAAAAATTCTTTATGTTTTCTTAAGGTGTTTGCTACTTTGCGTTCAAATGAATCAGTCGGGTCTTTATTTAAAACTGTATATTTGCCAGTATTTAAAGTTTACGCAATCTTTTCTTTATACGCTACTGAGTCAAGTACCACAGTAGCGTTGCCTTTGTCGGCAGGTAAGATTTTGACCGTGTCGTCTTTCCCAAGGATCGACCTGGCCTTTTTCTCATCTATTGTCAGATTGGGTTTTGTGGGAGGAATTTTTCTGAGTAAAAGACTGGCCTCACAACGAAACTGGTCACCCTGTTTCCTCAGGTAACTGTTAAACAGCCGACTCGATTCCAGTTACGAAATCCAGTGCCTTTACCGATTTTTGTGCCACAGAAAAGTTTAAACCCTTGGATAAGACTGATATTTCCGCTTCATTAGGATTTTTGAAGAGATGTTGATTCCATTTTTATTATTTGCATCCGCATTCACGTTGCCATCCTTGGGCAAATCACATTTTTTAGGCCTAATTTTTTCCAGTTTGGAGATTTTCTTTTTCTTATCTGTTTCAAAAACTTTTATACATCTATTTTGGATGCTTTCGAGAGTGTTGTTGAATTCTGTACCGATCAGTGTTTTTAATTCAATTTTTTTACACTCAATACTATTTTGGAGGAGGCGTCTTTCACGATGATGATATGCAATTCTTTCTTTAAGTAAAGATTTAGAAGCTGAAGACAAAATTTTACTGGCTTTCCTACTATGAAAAGGAGTTTTTAGAGTTAACCCTATAGCCATAAGGTCTTCAACCTTACATTTATGCAAGAAAGTTAATTGATTAATGTGTTTTGTTAAATTAGGATGCGAGCTCTCAAGGTCTTTGATTTATTTACTGGTTCCGGGTCCGTACCGAGAATCAATTCTTTGTTTGAAGGTTATTTTTGACGATGGAAGGATTGTGAAGGAAACAGGATTTTTCCGGACATTTGCCATCGTTCAGTGAAACAAGAAATGACTAGAAATAACAAGAATAACTAGGCGTGCCACAACGCTTTAGTAAGATTTGTTTATTTTAACCTAGTTTGTAATTATGTATTAGGTTAGTTCTTTACCTGAAGAAGATATCAGATTGCAGATCTCGAAACGTAGTGTTACTGTTTTCTTGTTTCACTGAACGATGGCAAATGTCCGGAAAAATCCTGTTTCTTTTACTTTAATATTATTCACGTTACAATGTGTGCGTGTTCTCCGAATAAAGAAGTAAAATTAAAGGAAAGGAACTTAAAAAACAATTGAAATAAAAGGATATCGTTGACCGAGACACTTAAGTGTTTGATAAGTTTGGAGATCAAATAATTGTTTGTGTCAAAGGCAAAAATTATTGTATTGGCAGTAAACAGTATTTCCTTACTAATTAATATCTACAAAATAAAATCATTAGCAAAATAAAAATATTTCGAATACATCATTTATATACTTTAAACTTTAGACATTATAACACCAGATTACCTACACATATTGTGACAGAGCCGCCCATTAGTTTGTAAATTTGGGGAACAAAATTTTATATAAGACATAGACATAACATGTATTTTAAAATTAAAAATTTTACTACAATCGTTAAACAATTTTAAAATAATGTACTATTTTGTGTCAGTATTAACAAAGAAGTAATATTAAACAAAAATAATTTATAACAAATTAAATTAAAAATTTTGAAGATTAAATAATTATGTGTGTCAAAGACCAATAATGCTACCAAGAAAATGTAAGATAAAAATGAAATATTTGTTTTAAAATTTAAAAAATGGTTGTTTTTTCCATACTAATTAATACAATAAGATACACTCGTTAAAAAACAAGTAATTTCAATAAGTAATGCAACGCTTACTTTAAACATTTGATACTATAACATTGGATTGCTAACTTACTGTAAATTATGACTATAGTACTATTACACCGCTATTTTATTTACTGTTTTAAGCAAAATAATTTCTTTTAGTATTTTTGTCTCGCTGTAAATAATATAGATACGAAAATGCAATCAATGATAACAAAACGAAACTGATGTGTAAAGTTAGCTGGCATTCAACGTACCAGTCGCGTGGACTTACGAGCTGTGAATTGTGTTTAATAGTCAAGTGATGCTTATATTTTCATTTACACTCAATCCTGCAAAGAATAACTGTCAAAACGTAATCCGTATAATGGGCATGGTTCATTGTAACTATTCAAAAAGAATTTCTTTATGTGAAAACAATAATATAATATCGTTATTTTTATGTTATTCTACTGGATTGCTGACCTGTACGTTAGTCTAATACTAATAATTTTATTTAAATCTAAACCTACAAAGTTAAATATGTCATCATACATGTACAGTAGTAATGTTCAAACCTTCTTGCATAGAATCAACTTCAGTTTTAAAACACTGTGGTTTTTTAGTTCATACATTTACATGACTGTATCATATCTGTTATCTAAGGGTTTCGATTTATACTGCTTTGAAACTCGCAACGTTTGTTTATGAGTTATAGAATACGAAACTCCCCTCATTATGCAATATCCGCGGATAGTTGCAGTTGCAGCTAGCTGGCCATTATCCAGGGGTCTGAAGACAACATGTTTGTTATCATACATGTACAGTTGTAATGTTCAAACCTTCTCAAACGCTTTTGAATCAACTTCTGGTCTATAATTTTTAATTCATCAGATCTCCAAAATAGCCTAACTGATATCTAATGTTTTCGGTTTACACCACAAATAGACCATAGTTTAACTATAACATAGGTCTATATATGTACATTATCGTAGATGTAACATTTAAACCAATCTGGTTGCTCCTTCGAAACGGTTAAAGATGAGAATATGGAATTTTTCAGATGTTTTGAATATGACCGAAGGGATGCCACGTTTTTCTAAGTAAAAGCACATTCATAAATGAACACATAGTATATTAAGGTATATATTAGATTTCAATTTTTATTTATTTAAGGCATAGTTCACTCAAAATAAAATGTTTATCCTTAAATCTTGTATCCCAATATAATAATACAGAATAATATATTCATACACAAACCTCAAGTACATGTGCAGGATACTCTGTTTCTTTACACATACATAGAGGAATAAATTGTAAGTACATTAAACCACTTTACAAAAAAATTTATAAGTAGCTATTTTGATACAATTACTCAATTATTTTCAGTAGCTATTAGTTAGCTACATATAAGTAGCTATTTTGAGACAATTACTCAATTATTTTCAGTAGCTATTAGTTATCTACATATAAGTAGCTATTTTGAGATATTTACTCAATTATTTTGAGTAGCTATTAGATAGCTAATCAATAAAATTACAATAAACCAAATTACAAAGCACACATTTTATTTATAATCAATTACTCATAATTATTTAAATTATTATATTGCTTCTAAATATCAACCATAAATTTAAAAACTGTCTGTGAGTAAAGTAAAAGATAATGTGTGGAATTACACTCATAGAAAAAGTGGTCTGTTTCTTTGTTTTGTTTAAGGTGGTGGATTGTGACAAGTATTTTAGGTCTGAATTTCTATGCATATTTGCATTTCAAAACTCTTTAATTATACACTGTAAACTGCAAACTCCGCTTGACAATATATTATACAGACAAAGTATGGACAGGAGAATTGGATCTAAGAAAAGTATGGCAAAATAGAATCGGATATAAAGTCGCTGATATGTTTGAACATTTGGAGAAAAAACTTTCATCTATGACAAATGCTAATAGCAGTATTTTATTTTTAAATTTAAATACAATATTTTACTCACAAAACATCGCATTCGGAGTATATGGTGTCCCTATGGAAAAATGAAGATATAGTAAGTACAGTGAAAGAGGCAAGAAGGCACTGGATTTGAACATTTCTGACTCGATGGTTGACGCTTGACACAGAGTGGGAAATAAGCTAAATTGAGGCAATCCATCCGGAACAATAGTACAGTTCGTGAGGCATGCGGCAAAAGAGGAATTCATCCAAAAACTGCTAAGGAACGTACTCCGGGTATGGGCCACATACGAGAACAACTCGCTGTCGGAGAATTCTCGCCATAACAAGGGCAGTCTGCAAAGAAAAAATACAAGTTTCTTTAGGTCCGGAGTGCACAAATCTTTTTTCGGAGAGAATGCAGCCGTATATCTAGTACATGACCAAGCTGATTTCAGTAAACTTTAAACCCCACAAGATTAACAATAATATATGTTTGAATTCACATTATTGTACAGATTTTGGTTTTTTTTTTCATGTAAATAAATATAATTAACATGTATATATGTTTAGTTAAAACTAAATTACTTGATCTTTCATTGTGCTTAAAAGTTTTACGTGATATAAACAAAAATACTGAGAAAATAGTAAATAATTAAATAATCATGATAATGTCAATATCTTAACGTCAAAACATAAGAAGAATATAAAACGATTTCTATATTTTCTTAGCTGAAATATTCAAGGCAAATTTAACTCCAGTAATAATAATTATAAATGAAATTGGCAGTATGCAAAATTAAAAATAGTTCTTTTGAATACCGAACTCTTTAAGTTTGATAAAGTTTTAATGAGGTTTATAAGGCTGGGGGATAATTTTACATGTGAAATCAAATATTACAAAATCAAATCAAACTAGTGTTAGTAAGCGTTATCTTTCAATTGCTAAAATATTTATTGAATTCATTTATAAATTGAGTTTAATATTCCTTTTTTTGGATTTTTGTTATTCGGGTAATTAACTAATTTGAAAATGTTTTGTTTTCAATTTTGGAAGAAATGTAACAATTCGCCCTCGGTTAAATTTTCTTGAAACATATATCTTCTACACTAATTACCTTTTTACATTATGTACCTGAAAATTACCTGAAAAAAACAAAAAGCGTACACACACACTTGTGTATTAAGTGTCACGTTTTCTTAACGTAATTTCTAGTCAAACTGAACAAAATAGGATTAAACAGTTCTGCTAAACAATTTCGTTTATCTCTTTGTTTAAACCTTTTTCGAGGCCATAAATTGCATTACCAAAGAATAATAAACTTCCCCATAGAGTTCCTTTTTCATGTCAAGTTTCATAACTTAAAACTTTTTTTAAAGTTTAATACATAACTAGAAATATAAGTAAAAGGATAATTAAATTTTACAATGTGTCTCTTCACTTGCTTCACCCTCAAATTTCAAACCTTTTCCCGAATTATTTTTGTTCTAATTGCAGTTGAATTGGTGTCTAGTTTGAAAACTTTTCAGTGTTGAACGCGGGTTTGTCGCCGAGTCAATGCAATTCTTTTACAAGTATAGTATAGTTTTTATCGATCGGTTCAGTGCAGATACTCGCGCCGTGGTCTCTAATCTACATCTGATCAATAATAACAATTACCACGTAAGAACAAATACTTAACGTGAATACCTAACAGGTTAAATCTGTTATTATAATATTATATTTATTACCATATACAGCGTTCGTTATAAGAATTGTTTATATTAAAAATCGCCATGTGTAGGATACTTGTACTAAAGCTGAGGCACTTCAAAATCCATATATTAATGCATAATATATAGGGAACCAGTATGCTGTAAACATCAGTATATAATTTCCAATGAATTGCCTTCGCTAATTTTACAAGTCCTCCTGGAATAACGTAACAATATTGCCTCAACTGTTAATAAGGTTAATGTAATCCCTGCGGAAACTTTTCTTCAGGAACCAAATAAAATGTGTCATTTACAAAACCATACTCCTGTCTCGGTACCTTGTATTGTACAAAATACAAGCCGCTTTGTTTTTATTCTAAATTTAGTATCAACAATAAAGTAGGTTGCAGGCAATACCATATTGTACATTACAGCTCAAATTATTGTTGTGTTTATTTATATGAGTACACAACAAGAATATGATTTTACAAATATACGCGTAACACAAAATAATTTAAAGTTCATAATAATTTACACGTTTTATTTGAGATTATCGATTTTTACATTGTTTATTTGTATCATTTGAAGTAACAAGATACCACTATCAAGTTAATAATTTTATCTTAGCCTTACTTAGAGGTAAAATTTAACTTTGTATCAGGAAAATGTTTTTTGATTCCTATTCCGAAAACAACATTTGTTTATTACTACTGATTTTTAAAATTAGATTTTAGTAGTATATAGTATCTAACTTAAATAATGTATTTTAAGTTTTAGCATAAACTTTGTAACAAAGTTAAAATCTTCACCAAGTTAGGTTATGACTTTTTAGATTTCAAAACGTACAGCTGTGAAAGGTTTTATATTCGAAAGAACGCTTATTAATAAATATTTACATCTGTCTATAGCTAATAGACCTCATAGTTCATTGCTAAGTTTCGAAGACAAAGATGCCAGCTGTACAGTTACTTTGGTTATTATAAAGTTTCTTGGCATTACAAAGTTAGACTGAAGGTTGTTTTAAATCTTCATGTAATTTTAAAGTTAAACTAAATGTTTTTTGGCAGTTAACTAAACTATAACACCAGGATTGGTTTTTTATATGTACATTACCTTTCTTTTTTATTTTAACTCTATTTTTATGTTAATTTCCTATTTTATTCTGTTATTCAGTTTAAATATCACGTATGAAACAAATATATAAGTCAAAACTATCATTTCTTTTTAATCCTATTTATACATTTCATTCCTTTCGTAGATGCACAACAATTCTTTATAAGTCGTATTTCATAATATGATGTAAAATACGTTTAAAAGTACAAAAATACTTCAAGTAAAAAATTTCTAACTTATCGCATAAGTTTTTAAAATCTATTGAGGTCACGTCGATTTTACACGATATACAGTAATTTAAATACTTATTATATTCTTGTGGCTATATTTATGCCCCGAGTAATCTACACATTCTTTATCTTCTTTGAATTTTGCTACTACCCAGAATAATCATTAAACTAGTTATTTTGGAATAAAATTTTAAAAAACGGGTTGATTTGTAGCCCCAACAGAAGTTGTTCAAATTTTTATGTATAAAATCATCTTATAGAGAAACTAAATTGTACTTATTTTATGTTGAAATATTCTTGTAGTAAATTATTAACGTTTATTTTTTATTATAGGGTGTTCGATTTTTTTCGTTTATATTTAGACTCATGAACATTTCTGTCCCCCCAACCACGTGTGTGGTCTTTGTGGGGGAAACATTCTCTAGTTATGAATGTTTGTAACATTTAAAACTTTTGTTCTTAAATAATTTGTTTATATTAAATTGAATCAAATTATTTTATTATAAAACTCACATAACAAGTCTTAACTGATGGCTTACATACTGTAAGTTTTAATACTCTTTGTCAACGATTACAAAGAAAATACACCGTAGATATGAAGAACGTAAAAAATCCCATTGAGTGACATGCACCATCACCGAATAAAGTTTTCCACATGTAGAAATGAAGCTTCATACAAAATTGTAAGTCTATAGATCAGTTCGTGTATGAGATATTGTGTGGGCAGAACCACGAGTGATAGGCTACGCTAAGGCTCAGCAAATTCCCATTGAGTGACATGCACCATCACCGAATAAAGTTTTCCACATGTAGAAATGAAGCTTCATACAAAATTGTAAGTCTATAGATCAGTTCGTGTATGAGATATTGTGTGGGCAGAACCACGAGTGATAGACTACGCTAAGGCTCAGCAAATTCCCATTGAGTGACATGCACCATCACCGAATAAAGTTTTCCACATGTAGAAATGAAGCTTCATACAAAATTGTAAGTCTATAGATCAGTTCGTGTATGAGATATTGTGTGGGCAGAACCACGAGTGATAGGCTACGCTAAGGCTCAGCAAATTCCCATTGAGTGACATGCACCATCACCGAATAAAGTTTTCCACATGTAGAAATGAAGCTTCATACAAAATTGTAAGTCTATAGATCAGTTCGTGTATGAGATATCGTGAGGGCAGAACCACGAGTGATAGGCTACGCTAAGGCTCAGCAAAATCCCATTGAGTGACATGCACCATCACCGAATACAGTTTTCCACATGTAGAAATAAAGCTTCATACAAAATTGTAAGTCTATAGATCAGTTCGTGTATGAGATATTGTGTGGGCAGAACCACGAGTGATAGGCTACGCTAAGGCTCAGCAAATTCCCATTGAGTGACATGCACCATCACCGAATACAGTTTTCCACATGTAGAAATGAAGCTTCTTACAAAATTGTAAGTCTATAGATCAGTTCGTGTATGAGATATTGTGTGGGCAGAACCACGAGTGATAGGCTACGCTAAGGCTCAGCAAAATCCCATTGAGTGACATGCACCATCACCGAATACAGTTTTCCACATGTAGAAATAAAGCTTCATACAAAATTGTAAGTCTATAGATCAGTTCGTGTATGAGATATTGTGTGGGCAGAACCACGAGTGATAGGCTACGCTAAGGCTCAGCAAAATCCCATTGAGTGACATGCACCATCACCGAATACAGTTTTCCACATGTAGAAATAAAGCTTCATACAAAATTGTAAGTCTATAGATCAGTTCGTGTATGAGATATTGTGTGGGCAGAACCACGAGTGATAGGCTACGCTAAGGCTCAGCAAATTCCCATTGAGTGACATGCACCATCACCGAATACAGTTTTCCACATGTAGAAATGAAGCTTCATACAAAATTGTAAGTCTATAGATCAGTTCGTGTATGAGATATTGTGTGGGCAGAACCACGAGTGATAGGCTACGCTAAGGCTCAGCAAAATCCCATTGAGTGACATGCACCATCACCGAATACAGTTTTACACTTGTAGAAATGAAGCTTCATACAAAATTGTAAGTCTATAGGTCAGTTCGTGTATGAGATGTTGTGTGGGCAGAACCACGAGTGATAGGCTACGCTAAGGCTCAGCAAATAAATCGGCAACACTAAGTTTCGATATCTGACATATGATATCTTGCTCAGGTGGGTAACTAACCTAACACGTAATTACAATCTAGCTGAAAGTAAACACAGCTTAGTTATGCGCGTAAGGTAAAAATTACAACACACATATTATCATTACTCTATTTAATGCACACCACCTATAAACCTGTATTTAATAAAACACTTATAATATATATATATATATATATATATATATATATATATATATATATATATATATATTATTCTATATTATTAAACGAACTGAAATACCAGTTACTGAATGAATAACCCCTGAAAACTGAACAGACGCCAATATAAATCGATTTCAAACTAGAAACAATATTTAGGTAAATAAGGTAACTGGTGAGGCTTGTATAACTGCTCCATTCTAAGTGAACTGTTCAAAACCAAACTTTGAATGGTGTGATTTGTTTATCTTATCCTAAATCTGTTCTGTTAGGTTAGTTATCCACCTAAAGAGGAGACCAGATTGCAGATATCAAAACGTAGTGTTACTAATTTCTGGCATAACTAGACAATAGCAGTCCGGAAAATCCTGTTTCATTCAAAATCTTTCCATCTTCAAAAACATACTTAAGCAAAGAAAAACATTTAATAACACTATTTATCGATTTAAAAATTACCCTGCACTAAATATAATAAGGGGTATGGAGGAAAGTTCAAATATTATAAGTAGGAAACCTATCGAGTAATCCTCCAAAATAAATGTCTTGATGAGATAAACCACAAACAGAAAAATCCGAACTTCTGATTATTTTTCCAAAATGGGTATCGTTTTAACAAAAGTAAAACCATAAGTTCAATCATGTTATGTTTAGTGGAGTCAACATGAACTTAAACTTTTACCACTCTTTTTCTTTTATAAAGATCTTAACATTGTTTGCTACCACTATTGTTGAGCCAAACAAAAAACCTCAAAAACCGCAATTTTTGTAGACGACCAAAACCGTATTGTATTATTACAGTCACACTTTAATTTCTATTCACGCTGTATTGGATGTAGTCAACCTAGAAACTATTTTTCACTGATCTGTTTTTTAGTGAGACTTTTAAAATTTGGTGTCATACGATGTAAAGAAACAATAAAAAAACATCTGGCTCAAAATTCTTAGACAGCCTAAGATCTATTTACTAAAGGCTGTAACAAATTTTAGTTCAAGTTGTTCTTGATTTCTTCTCAAAATGCTTTGAGGAAAGATACTTTTCTTACATATTTCTACTTTCTCATATCTTAGTCTGAGCATAAAATACATTTCATCTACGTGGAAACGATGTATTAGTTGACGTTGTTTATTTTTCCTTCTCAAAACTGTATAAAGTGAGAATAACCAACATTCATTGTACATAATTAGAGATTTAGTCTAAAGTACGATTAAGTTCCTGTATTCTCGTTCTGTATTGTTCGTTATTTGGGGTTGTTCTGTATTCCACCTAAAATACTTGTACAGATACATAACAAAAGTACTTTATACACATTCTTTGACCTGAATACTTACTGAAAGATCCATTTCTTGGCTATCCGTAAATAATTTACTTATGTTGATATTTATTTCTCCTAAAATGTTGTTTGAGGAAAAAAAAGACAGAGATGTTTTATACTCTTAGCAATAAGCTGAGTACATAATTCATTTTATACGTTGTAAAGGCGTTAATTGAGGTTTTATCGTGGTCCTCAAAATGCTTGGAAAGGAAAAATTATTCAGTAATGTGTTTCCACAATTTTGTTTATTTTGTGAGCATTTAGACTGAGCCTAATTTACATTTTATGCACGTCCATAGCATACATTTGACGAGGCCTTTATATTTCTACACAAAATGCTATTATAGGGACAATGTTTATTTCCTATTGCTTGGGATGTATATTATGTAAATCTCAAACAAAATTACTTTCAGGTTAGCCTGCATTCCTTTTAAAATTCTTTTAGAGATAATATACATAAGATATTTTACATATTTCTAGGACGTTTGTTTACGTTATTCTGTATATTTTCTCAGAATGTAATAACGGAGGTAAATTACACAAAATTGCTTTCACACCAATAGGGTTGCAGACTATATTGGACATTTTACGAGTACCACCGTTACAAACACTAGTTAAGATTGTCTTAAATTCATTCTAAAATGATTGTGTGAGGAAAAAGCCTAAACTTTTTCACGACGTGCTGGCTTAATTTCACGTAAATCCTTAAAGTTTCTTTAAATATCCTTAAAGATCTTTATTTCTTTCTCATAAAGATGGCCGATACATACATTATGATGCTATGTGTTTATAAAACTCATAGTAATTTACCCAGCCAATAAGCTGGCGTTGCTTGCTATCACACATATATTTCAAGATATAAACAAAATTATAGGTTCAACATATGATCTAATTTTATATATAATATTTTAAAGTTAGATTACAATTTTGCAATATAATATTATACTAATCATCTTCCAACGAAGATAATCTGGACAATGTATTAATATTACGGAACGTTCATATTATGGTCCTGTTCAGAGTTTTTGACAGAATCAGATTTCTGACAGTGAAACAAAAAAGGGGTTAGTTCATTACACAGGTTCGTGGACAGTTTATTAAACAGCATGATATTTCTTAATCCGCCAAACAATGCTCTACATGACAACAGAGGATTATGTAGGATGATTGGACTGACAGCAGCCTGTTCACCACTGAAATGTCTCTATTGTTAACCATGACTTGTGTGGTTAAAAACGTTATCTTCTTTTAAAGGGTGGCCAAGTTCCATGAATGTAGGCCTCGATGGTTAAACCCCTTAAATGTTCAGTTTGAACCCTAACTGCTTACAATATTATATGTAGGTATATAACAGCTTAAAAAAAATTAACTCAAAGTTTCCTTAGAAAATTTTATATAATTTTTAAAAATTCCATAGATGGTAAAACGTCATGGAGCAGATCATGGCAGTCACAAAACAAGTGTTCTGCAGTACGTCTTGCTCATGACTTAACCTGCAGAGTGGACTGTTTCTAGTGATACTTACTCTGTGAAGGCCATTCCTCATATATACATGCTTTGTGATTATATCCACTATAATATAAGACAAAGACTAGTTATTCTGAGAAAACCAGATACTATCCTATTGGTAGGAAGAAAATTCAAGCTTTCTCATCTATCCTTAAGCACAACAATGTTTTTCTCTTCTTGGGTGTTCAGAATTCCTCACATTTTGAATTGGATATTAAGTAGTGTAGATCTATTGTGACCTGTATTATGTTGTTCAGTTTTCATAATTAGTGTTTAGTTTAATTAAGTGTACGTTTTAAAGTTAGTATGGATGCAATAGACACACAACATGGTTTATGTTGTTCCCGACTTATGCGTGTCGCAACGCTCTGGTATTTTTTGATTACCTTAACCTAGATTGTAGTTTTGTATTAGGTTAGTCATTCAAATGAGGAAGAGATCAGATTGAAGATATCAAAACAAATTATTGTTTCCTTTATAATCCTTCCATCTTCAGAAACAAAATCCAAACAATGGAATGGATGTAAAGGCTACACAATTGCGGACTCCACCGAATTGTTGACGTTCTGTCACTTTTTCACTGAGCATAATCTATAACTGAACAAATAGTAACTCTGTTGATCCTACCTCTCTCGGACACTCTCTAATAAAATATCTTATACAAATCCTGGAAATATTTTTATTAGAAATACAGGGGTTCGACGCTTTAAAATTTGCGTGGAAGTTATTGTATTGCGCTGATACCGCAGTCAAAGATTCCCACAAGCAAACTAAACAGTTTGGAAAACTGCAGAAACTCATTGGGCTTATCACATAACTAACGGACTCGACGCCAGCAATTTCCACCATATTGGTCTTTGACCCATTATTGTAAATTATTAAAGTGGAGGGGAGTTGATAAAGAAGAGTTTTAGGATTGATATCAGATCAGAGGCCATATATCTCTGGGTTGTTGTGCTAAGTAACAGCGTCAACTGTTGAGCCAAAAAAGGGCTAGTGTCCTTCCTGGGATAATACAGAGCATTCCAAGGCAGCGACTGAAGAACTTTGTAAAGTTCCAGTGACAGCAGACATTAACCAAGTTAGTTACCCACTTCGGCGTATTATTTAAGGTAACTCGCTTAGCTCAAGTAACAACCACACAACTATTCTTGTGTTCATACGATAGTACTATACGGATTTGGTCCAAGAAATATTTTTCATACCATTACACCATCGCCATCATATAACCTGCAGACATATGAATACGATACATGTGAAGTTCGTACAGACAACACAACTGTAATAAGAAACAATTCCTATTCAAGCATCATATCGAAACACAATATCGAAAGACTTCTCAAATAACATTGAGTTAATATTGCCTACCCAATCTCCGGAAGTGTTCACTGTTTGTCCTGGTGTATCCAAGCCATCGTCAATTTACATTTTCTGTAGATATCTGTCGCATTCTTCATAAACTGGCAAATTTTGAAAATTAATTAAATAAAATAAATTAAAAACCTCACCCTTTCTTACATGTATCGGATGAATTTAACGTTCCTAATACGAACCCAATATTGAGTTTTGTTTTGTTATTTAAAAGTATAAGGGATTCTGAACAGAGTGGAGTTTCCAGTGGTTTTCAATAAATTTAACGTTTTTTCACCAGCATAATTTTCAAAATAAATTTAGGATATTCACTAGATTTCACGACATACCTTTGCTAACGCGACTGCAGAGAACTTCTCCCATGCCAGGTGGCTGCTCTCCCCCGGTTGTCCCTGCCGCTGCCCCTTGAAGATCCTCGCTGCCGTGATTGACGGCGGATCTGCAGTGACAAGCGCCGCTTAAGCGCAGCATTACCTTCCTCGAACCAGAAGTCTCGGTCTGATTCGACAAGCGTTTTTGTTAATTTACAACTTAGCGATATTTCTTTGTTCAACCGTACAACTGTTCCATTTATAACTCATCATTACAAAGTAACTGGTACATTGCTTGATAAAAATCCTTCTTTACAGACTGTGAGCTAGTGAATGATCAATACTAACTATCAACATTTACAAATAACTTAAACTATACACTTGAGCTACTCGTTGTTATAATAGTATATGTATATATGTTATGTAAGAGTAAACACGAATTTCACATTTTTAGTCTTGTATCACATCACTGTTTACAAATTTATTACTGATGATATAATAATGTATATATAATTGATGAAGATTAATTGACCTTAATATTTAGTTTTGCATTTTTAAACCTCCCAATGCTCTCAATATATTGGCTCCAGTTATCGTGTAAATAGTACAGGCGAACAAGAAAATCGGAAAATTTGTTAAAAGTCAATTCTTATATTTGAATGGTAAAAATGTACTGTGAATATATATATATATACTGTTTGGTTAATTTAACTCTATGTTAAATTTAAGTAGATTGACCAAGGATATTTTGCCACTACTTATGCAAACATGGTAACATTTCAAACATGTTAAGATTTAAACATAGTTTGATCAGTAATTATATCAACATACATTTTCGGTACTTCTTTTACGACTTTTTAAATACACGGATTTGTCTTTATTTTTAGACAAAAACTATTAATACCTGCAGAGAGAGAACTTAGAATTTGTGAACAAGGTTTTACGATTCCGCTGGTCAAGTATGCAAGTGTTCCATCTACACTTTCCTACAGCTTTTGAACAATCCCTGAAACCTACAAACCCAATGATTTGAATCATATGGTTTACATTATAAGAGGTCTTTTAAAATAATTGAATTATAATGGAAGAAAATAGTAAAAGTTGAATGATGCTGAATAAATCTTTGATATATAGTTTTTAGAGTTGATTGATTTAAATTTCTTTTGTAATTTCTCTTTTGTATATGGCATGCGTCATTTACATATAGCTACAAGAAAACGAGTAATATTAAAGTACAATATACATACAATGTACAACATTGTAGATATTGATTGCCAACATGAGATACTCAACTAATCACTTTGTGCCACCTTATTTAACCACAGTTAGGGGGGTTTGAAATAAGACACGTATACAATCCGAGAACATTTAATACGTATAAAACATTATAATTCTGAACAGTTAAATATATACCTAAATATATATATATATATATATATATATATATATATATATATATATATATATATATAAGTCACCGATGATTAATTGCTTCCGAGGAGGAACTTGTTTTGGAAATAAACTTTCCGTATCGGAGAAGATGGAATCTAAGTTGAAGTTGGGAATTGCAGAGTTTATAGCAATGAGAATACATTCGCCATCAGTCTTTTTATTTTTTACAGTATATCTATCGCATCTTTGAAATGATTGTTTATAGAAACCAAGTTTACTATCATAAATGTCGGTTAGTAACTAATGTACATTTAATTAACAAGTTTATTTATAAAGTGTTCATTGTTGCACCAATTATTATAAAATAATAACAATAACAAGATCCCAGTAAACATTTACTTTTTTATTTAGCACAAGTAACTTGTGCATATGTAATTTTAGTGTAATTCAATGAATGTAAATTGGAATGGAATAATAACATGTAAACAAAATAATGAACTCGAAAAATAAAAATCATTGATTCCTGAAGTTTAACAAATTCTACACCCAATTCACTTTAGAAAAATCTCACTCACAGCTTCAATTTAACAATTTTACTAAAATATTTCTGAAATATAATGGTAATACCACATTGTATTGAGTTTATACAAAAAACATTACTGTATCAGAAGACAAAAACGCTAAAAAGAATAAACTACAACAGTAAGCTCTTCATGGAATGTTTTGAAATGATTATTTGAAATAAATGGCGTTCAGTAAAACATGGAAGAGAACGCATTCCATTTTACATTAGTTTTAAAATTAAAAAATTCCTTTCAAGTATTAAAGTTTATTTTGGTAAATCAAATGGAATTTTTTCTTTCGAGATTTTTACCTAATCACTCTTTATATATCTTATCAGGTAGTGACCTGACTTTCCGAAAGCATCTCTCCGTTACCAAGGTGTTCGCAAGAGCATTGCCTATTATTCCTATTAATAATATATTATTCTGTGCAAGTCACGTGTTCTAAAGCGCCTCTATCAAGTCTACTCAAGAGGTATGTCAAGTTCGATGGTTCACGTCCACGCTGTGTATTATAGCTGTCGTAAAGCGCCTCTATCAAGTCTACTCAAGAGTATGTAAAGTTCGATAGTTCACGTCCACGCTGTGTACCTTCTTCAGTTCATGCCAAGTCAATTAGAATATTTAATAATAAGATAAATTTTATTTATTTATTATTTATCATCAATATGTTACGGCAATACCCATATTAATTCATAGTAAATAGGATATGCCAGGTACATTTTATAAAGTACAGGTGCGTAATACAGTAGTGTTAAAACAAAGCTGATTCACTCACCAGCTGATGGCTAAAGTAAGAGTACCTGTTTCCTGCTAATCTTCCTGCATTTGTCTTTTGACAAACTTGTCTTATTTCGGCTCTCGTTTTGGGGGAAATAGTGTTTAGACTTTTATATAAGAATTATCTAACTGGAGCCTTAAATTGAAGTTTAAATAATTCATACACCAACCTAGACCTCACATAGCAAACAGGACATGAGTGTGACAGTGTTAAGGAAACAGCTGATCAGTCAGCGGACGGATGATGTAGCACAATGTGTTTACAACTAATCTTCTCACACGTCTCTTTTCTTATCTGTATTTATTAAAAATAATAGAAAGTCGGTAAAGTCCAGGTCATGTCATCATCGTACCTAAAGAAATAGGATAGCAATGGTTTGGATAATAAGCAAACATTTGAGAAACCCTATGGTTTTTGTCCTTGAACTTAAAATTCCTAATTTTTTACAGTAATGACATCTGAAAACAGGACAATTACAGCTTTTTATATTTTATTTTATTTTTGTAACGTATAACTATGGCAAATGTCTGAAGTCCTTGTATACTTTCAAATCTATCAAGAATAATGAGTTTTAAACAATAATTAGATTATATTATATTCAGATACAATAAGTACCAAATAAATAACTGAGTGGAACATGACTGCAAGAATCTGCGTCATATCTTAATAGCAAAAATCATTGATTCTACCCTTATCTTATAAGCAATGTTATCTTAATTGTTGCCAATATTATTTATTTAAAATTAGAAAAATTGGTATATACTGTACTTCAAAAGTACAAATTCTACTCATATTTTGTTGAAATAAAATTAGTTTACTTCCAATTTGTAAAACTGTAAAATAAATACTAGTGCATATTTATATTCCTTGTAGATCGCTCTCATTTTATATATACATACTCAGTCCTTCTCCGGAAGTAATTAAATTAAAAAGACTATAGTAACTTTATTTTACGAATAATAAAATAATTCTTATGTTTAACTTATTAATTAAGCTACTGGTTACTTTGTTAGTAGATCAAACTTTAAAATTGTCTGTTGGCCTCAATTTGATGACTTATATGAAGGCTCAAAACGAGATGTCTTTATGAGCTTGGAATTATTGACCTTATCTTTCCAATATATTCTCGAGGTATCCATGTACTGCAGGTTCTGATGTCATTTACTACGTATTGTCCACTGGTACATTAATATTGGTAGGGACAACTTTATGGGTTCAGCAACATCGAGCAACTGACTTTGAGAAACTTCCTTCCCAGGTTGGTGTCGCACTGGCTCCCTCAGAATATGAAACTGCAAAATTAAAATTATTTCAACGCTCTATTAAAATACTTCTTGGTGTCAAACACATTTATTCACTTGGGGAGTTTACGAGTGCACTGGAAGATCGATTCACTGGCTCTGTTGCTTTGTTTGCTAAGTGTGAAAGAAGTGAATATACGATATTTCTTTCCCGAGTTGGCAACTCGCTGCCCTTTGACATTTTAACTTCAAAATCAATTTTTGGACCAAGAGAAATCTCTGTTATAAACTTAAAGTCTCTATAACCTTTCTCTCAAGAGTTATGGCCCATATGAACAGGCCGACTCCGATTTTAAGAAGATCCTGTTTCATTCTTTATATCTTATATTTGTCTGAACCATCCAGACAAAAAGCAATAAACCCTCCGAGTTCTACCACAACACTTTTGTTTCCTTGCCTATTGCGTTTCAAAAATAACTCAATAATGATTAAATTGTTAACATTTTGAGTTAGGATCAATACATCTTGAGAAGCAGTCCTGTCAAATTAATTAATCTAAAAATAAATTAGGTTTTGATGAACAAAAAATACTTCAGCAGATGATTTAATCTGCAATAATTACAAATATAATAAACATTATGTTAACTCTCAAAATAATTTATTTTTCTATACAAAATTATTCAATAGTTCAACAGCTAGCCTGAATAAATATTTTAACTTCCCGTTTGTTTCCAGTGTTTTGGAGAAAACAAAATATAACACTTAAATCCAAGGATCGTAAGTAAAAGCTAATGCTGTGGTTTAATTTTTGGGGTGAAGCCGCAAAACATCGGTAGAAGTGTAAGTTTAACAAAACTCAACCTCGTAATAACATTTGCCACCATCTCACTGAAATAACAATGTTAGCTCCTTTTACCTCAGGTTGTGATTCCAATTTCATCATAGCTTAACATATTTGTTATTAATAGAGTGTAAAATTGTATTCTTATGAAAACATTGTTTCTATATTAATGATATAATCTATTATACCAACATTTGCTTTCAAATTGGCTCAAACTACACAATAATGATTATAATATGAGACCTTAAGTAAATGTCTAGACACAGTTTGCCCTCTAGCAAGCTGTATTCTACCCTTATGATCATTTAGTGACCCTAAATCTCATATTAATTATACTTCATTCAAATTAAACTACTTCATTAATTTATAACGGCTACTAAGCAGCTTAATAAATCTAATAACCAATTTAGTACATGTTATAATTTACACTTTTTTATGTGTATTTTTTACATGTTTAATTGATTTATTTACAAACCCTTGTATATATATATATATATATATATAATATATATATATATATATATATATATATATATATATGGGAATAATTATTTATCTTGTTTATTTGATTTGATAGTTATGGTCATGAAAAGTGGTGTTTTTCTGTGATGTTCGGTTTTGTAAAATTTACTTTTTATTCGGTTATCCCATTGAAGAATATACATTACATTTAAGTATATATGAGTGAATACTCAATCCAGTCATGATGTAATTTAAGGTAGCCGAATACTCTAATCAATTTTTAATTTTAAAATCAATATTTTCTTTATATATTTCTCAGATGTTCATGCTTTATTTCCTTGTGCTTTCTTTTATGTAAATATAATATAGCAAATTGTAAAAATATGTAAAGTTATGTGTTATTACATGTAAAATCTAGATTGATATATATATATATATATATATATATATATATATATATAATGTTTGTTTCGGTTATTTATCAAGTTTGTTATTACGTTTTTTATTAGTTTATAATTGATACAATGTATCTGAAATTTAAATTTAGAATACGAATTTCATCTCTACGTTTGTATTTTTAGTTAATAGTTTTGCATCTGTTTATGTATTTTTTTTCTTAGATTTTCCTCTCAAATAGCTTCGTCTAGACAGGGTAAAAAATAACTGGATTGTAAAAAAATTGTTAGTCTTGAATAAAAAAAGTTTGAATTTTAATTTCAATTATATAAGGAAAATACTGCGTCAAATCTAACATAACGCAAGTGACTTTGGATATCTGTACATTTAGACTGTATTTGACTAAGATTATATGTAACTTAATAACCTTTTATGCTGTGTTTAAACAATTGTACCGTGATCCCCATTCCCTTACAGTGATAGGACCGGCGCAGCTCAATATCGCCAGGTTTCCTCGAAAAATTTTATTTTCATGTAATGTAATGTTTTTAACATTTCTAACACTATAAGTACTTAAGGAGCACATCAATCGATTTGTTGCAGTTTTTTACATTTATACAACTATACAGGCCAAAAAAGTCATCTTAGTTATAAAGCTACACGGCCAGTGCTATAGATATCATCGAAACATTGTTAACACAATTAAATCCTTAGAATATTTTTCCCTCGCTAAGGCAGCATTTTCAACAAATATTTAACTGAAAAAAGCTGTAAAGGAAACAGGATTTCTCAGGACATTTATACCATCGTTCAGTGATACAAGAATTAAGACATTCTGAATTTCGAGATCTGCAGTCTCACAAACTACAACTACAATTAAAATGTACAGTTAACTACATAAATACAGTTAAAATGTACAGTTAACTACATAACCACAGTTAAAATGTACAGTTAACTACATAACTACAGTTAAAATGTAAAGGTAACTACATAACTACAGTTAAAATGTAAAGTTAACTACATAACTGCAGTTAAAATGTACAGTTAACTACATAAATACAGTTAAAATGTACAGTTAACTACATAAATACAGTTAAAATGTACAGTTAACTACATAACTACAGTTAAAACGAACAGTTAACTACATAACTGCAGTTAAAATGTACAGTTAACTACATAACTATAGTTAAAATGAATAATCATACCAAGGTGACGTGATGCGTATAAGTCACGAATCAGAACAAATAAGTTTCGTGTCAATTCCATGCACACTAACTTTAAAAATGTATTTAATAAAAACAAAACACTTTTATTATTACTGAAAGCTATAGAATACAGAATACAGTGTATCTGCACTGACATACCCAACCACTGATAACTGGGTGAACTATGCGTGTCACATCGCGCTGGTATAATTGTCTGTTGTTAATTTTGTTTGTTTCTTTTATCTTTTTGTGAGATGGAAATATCTTGTACTTCCAAAATTCTAATTTTGAATTAACTAATTTCAAAAAAATAAAAAATTTTTGGAACACTACTTTAATGACCTTAACAATTTTGTTATTTAACAAACTATTTTCAAGGTCTTGGCTCGTACTTCGTTACTTAGCACCTAACAAGAGGAAGGAAGAAGAATATTATCCACTACTTTATACGGCGTAGTGAGATTATTATTACTTTCAGTTACATAATTTCCTGCATACGAGTATATGTGATAATTATGCTAATCTGGTTAATAAAATGGATAACTGAGACATAACGTAGCTATGGTGAGAAGGGTTTATTTAATGCAAATGTTGAGTTTAGCTCTATTTAAACACTTAATTTGAAGTATAACAGTGAATAATCCTTTCCCACTGTAGTTACATTATGTGTTGAAAACTCGGTTGCTTCCCCGTGACGGATGGTGTCTAAAACATCGTAATGCACTCAAATGTTAACTTTAAGAGACGATGACAATACCTCGTCATCTAGAGTACACTGTATAGCTGCAGGTAAACCAGCCTTACTTTCATTGTGGTCTAGATGTCTTTCATGTCGAACCTATGCAAACAGTTCCTTTGGCCCAATTGTTTTGGATTTCTTTTGGATAAAGTGGACTCCAGAGTCAAGGACAATGCCAGATTTCAGACGCTGCACTAATCACAGGCTGAAATGGACCTAAACTCAACATTTGCATATAATTTAGATGACGAATGTCTTTAGATATCAATACAGTTTGCAGTGTTGTTTAGTTATCAATTGTAAAGTATTGTTGTGACTATTTTAAATAATCATTCAGTGTATTAAATTCCAAGCTAATTTTTAGTTTTGTTATAAGACAATAATGGCTACTTTTATGTGGAGATGTCAAGGAGTCAGATATTGCTATACTGCAGTACTCAGGTACACTTTAATATCTATTATTTTGTACTACCTTATCCCGTATGTGATCGAACCTCAATATGTTGAGGTGTGTTGTTAGACGGGGTTAGTGTTATGTTCGTGAATGTGCTGCAAGAATTGTACAGGCATTGTGAATAACTTATATCTGTAAGTATAAACTCAGAACATTGTACTTTTAAACCACGCCGCTTTCCTGTGTCTGACTCACAAAAGGTACTTTAAGTTAGAGCTGATGACGTTTCTGTGTAAACAAACTTGTTCACGCCTCAAATAGTGCAGTAGCATTGTAATTACCGCTGAGAATTTTATCATTAATAATATGAGATTAGTATTTTTATATCACCTCCATTAATGACAAACTGAACGATAATTTATATTTTACTGTAATATGTGCAACTGCAGTGTAGCTGGCGCGCCATAGCGTTCAACGAAAGCCTAATTATAAATTTGATCACTATGCTTTTATATACTATCTCACTTGTTACCAAACATCCATAACTTTCCAAATACACTCTCATACTTTCTTCGCTGTAAGAAGAACTGTAAGTTTGAAGTCCACAATTTGCCTTATAAGCCCCTACTGATAAGGTCAAAATAAGGATCAACTGAGCTATATAACTTGTTATTATTTTGTATTTGAAATTGAGCTAATCTTCACTTCTTGAAGTAACCTATAACGAGAAACTGACAAAAAATATATTATTAATCTGCCCTCTCAGCCAATGACTGGTTGATTGTTTATTTTTTTCCGAAGCAAATGAAATACTCTTAAAAGAGGATTGTTTAGTGGCAGTATATCAAACAATACATAAAATTGCCTTGTGGTAGGTACACTTCTCACACAACAGAAAATAAAACCTGGTTTAGTGAGTTATAGGTATAATTGACATAAAATTGTCCAACCATTGATTGGCGAATTAAAAAAAATATAAATTCGTGAAGAATTTTCGCAAAACTTACTTGAATAAAGGATATTTGAAAAACACACAGATTTTATTTGTAAATTTTATATTTTGTTTTTGTAGCTTGAAGCAATCCATTATATTCTAACGTATGACGCGTTTAGCACGATTATGGCATTGTCAAACGCGAAACAGTATATGCTTTCACATAAATAGTTAAAACGTAAAAAAATAATTAAAAGTTCGCCTAAGCTGTTCGTCAAGGTAAAACAAATTTTACACGTGGTAAAAGTCAACCGTACGGTCGACTTGAGCGTCGTCGTGCACGGTCTGGTTGCTTTGTTCGCGTACATGTGCCTGGTTTTACTTAAGTTGTCCAGTTTTTATTCTTGGTACACATTCTTACATTCTTGATAAAAAAATAATTTTCTTTTCAGATACTACCATTGCATTCTTTTAATTTATTAATTTGTTAACAATAAATTCGGCTATTCAAAATATTCAAATCTCGTTTGTGACTATCATAAATACCAAAATTAATTTAAAGAAATATTGATAAATATTTGAGAAAAAAGTAGTACAAATGTACAATAGTAAAGATATAACAACAGCAATGAAAACGTTATTACAGTGTAAAGTCTAATACAACGCAATATCATCAATTAACCACGTAGAAGTACAAAAGTTTATGAAAATTTCGATTCATTCATTCTATATTCAACAAAAATACTAATTATATAATTGATGTACAATAGCAATTATAAATACTTTACACATGTTATGGTTATAACCAGAAATTCATTAAACCCACTGTCATAAACTATTCAGCATCAGTATTAAGTGACTAATCTGCCATATATTATGCAACGTTCTATTACGGACTAAGACGATAAGGACAAGACATGTGTAGGGTGCTGCATGATCAATCAGCTATACAAGCTTGAGTAATTGGCACTGGGAATTGATATAATATAAATAGTTAAAGCTGTTCAAATAGTTTGCACATCCTTGTTAACATGTGTAACAGCTTTGATAACGACTAATCTGGGTGTAATTAATCATACTTTATAATTGCTTATGTTATTATATAAACAATTATTCTCAAAACGGGTAAAGTATACTGATGAGCGAATACAGGAAAATGGGGGTTTACTGAACGTCTGAATGTTGTAAACTCAATCTATTATTAAAGAAAATGTTATTTGCAAAAGTTATGTTATTCGGAGAGCCCATGGCCGAGAAGTTTATAACGTTGGGGCTTTGTGTCTGAGTCAGAGATAAGCGAGATTCATATGCTGTCTGTGACAGTATTATATATGTCTGAATATATTCGTTAACCAACGTGACAAAAACTTTATGTTGATGCCCACTCAATTTCTGTGCAATATTTAAATGTACATAGGACATATTGGATTCTGGGACAATGTCAGCAATAATTTTTAAAATCATCATTATATGTAAAAATGAAAGAACGTCTTTTGCTACACAAATGGAAAATTTAAAAGGAACAATAATAATTCAAAAATATCTTATAAGCAAATATAAGATTGCAAAATCCGAAGTAAAGCTATTTTCGTAAAAACATCATCGAAGTAAAAATCCACCAAAAATATGAACAGATGTTCTTAAGTTGCTCTAGGAGCTTTCCGCATTGACCTATAGAGCTGGAATGGGTGTTTGCAGTATTTTTTATGCATTTTAGTATATAATACAACATGTAACATAATAAAATGTTTGTATATGTATTTTTATATAAATATATGTACATGCAAGTATACATATTGATTTAGTTTTTGTAAGAAAGTACACAATTTGAAACGTCTCCATAAATACTTGATACGTTTGTAAACAATATTTTAAAATATAAATATGGGATGATAATGAATGCATGGTTCAAACAATTTTCTGAAGCTAGGTTTCCACAAGTAGCTTGTTTTGATTGAATAATAATCCTTATATTCTAATAATTATCTATTTTACAAAAAGTAAAACTTTAGAGTTAGGCAGCAGTTGAGACTTTAGGAGTATGTTTAATTATAAACACCGGATATCCTCCTGAAAATAAAGGGAGATAAAGATAGCAGCTATGTAACTGAATATTTATAAGAAAATGTTCAGATTGAAAATATACGGTTGAAGTGAATCGACATCAAGCTGTTTGTTGGAATTTTAATAAATCAGATTGGCAGAAATGTGGAGTAACAAAGAAGCTATTGATCTGAGCTTAAATAAGGAGCGCTATGGACAAAGAGGCTCTGTTTCTCTGAGACAATAAACTCTAGACTGAACCACCTGAACCATTGGAAATTAGTCCTCGAAAGTTATATATAATCGATTACTCAATTACTTCAGATTTTCCGTTCTTACATCACGGTAATAATAACCATTGGTTTTAAAAGTTGTTGCAATGTTTGTTTACTATATATGTTTGGTTGCGTTAACTATTATATTTGCTTTGAAATGCAATGAAAATCTATTTTACTTGTAGTGGAATAAATTTGATAATAAAGCCATACAGAACTAAAATGTCAGACATGATTAGTTTAAGACTTGACTGTTTCGATTATGTAAATTTTATTGAAGATGATCATAGCAATTTTACTATAAATTTTTTTCGAATAACCACATTTAAGTTTTGAAAAGCTGTTTTATAAAATATTTCTATTATTAAAAAAATGTATCGATCACCTTTTTTAAAATATGATTCTATTAGTCTTATTTTTGATGCTTCAAACAGTACTAAGCATAACGCTACTATGGTAGGAAGGGTTGATCCAATTGAATTTTGAGTTTAGGTCCGGTTCAACTTACTTTTATTACAGCGTCCGGTATCTGACGCTTCGTTTTGAGCTTCTTCGTCGTCGACTTCTTTTGATCTCTTCAGACGAACATGACTCCAGATTCGAGGAGTTAAGTATGAGACAGCGTCAGATACCAGACGCTGCTGTAAAAAGAAGTTGAATTGGAGCTAAACCAAAATTCAGTACCAAGCTGTTCTCATTGTACAAAAACTAATTTGCACTGGTTGCTTTGAATATGTTTTATACAACGAGTTAGAGATATACTTCTTAAACATAGCATATGCATGTATCTACATTGTTTTACAGTATGTATATTGATGTGGGTGTAAGAGTTGTTAAGGATTATTGCGTTAAATAACTTGTTTTTTATTGCCTAATATGAAAAGGCTAATTTTATTGAACAATAATTATGTATATATTTTTTGGGCAATTTATACTCTATATTCGCCTTTATTTTACTAAACTGTATATACTGCATTAATTCTATATCTCTTTCTGCGGCCTAGTGCCTACAATACCATTCCTTACTGGATTAAAATATTCACGTACACTGACAGACCAATGAACAATTGTTTCACGAATCAGCTGTTTACTGTACACTCACCAACCAATCACAACGGTTGACTTATCAAGGCTCCGTGTTGTTGCCCACCTTGCAAGCGACGGCACGCTTGACCAGTACACTAAAAATCCCGCCTGGGGCACGTACACTCTCAGCCACTGCTGACCATACCTACTCAACACGTGACTTTATGCCCCATGTGTTACTCTCTCATTTAAATATTAGTTTTTATCTCTATATGTTGCACATTTACATTAACATTAAATTCAGTGCTCTGGATTGGCAATCTCTACCAGAACGTCTCTGTTCCCGGACACCCGCGTCTACCGTGCTCTACAGGACTGGCCACAGTGTTATGAACTATTCGTTTGCGGTCGTATTTTGCATGAGTGAATCCGTGAAGGACATCTTCCGTCTTCACACCTGCCTACAAGACAGCAGCCTATTTCCATACTTCCTGATCACAACCTGGCCCTCAACAACGGCAGACTACGGTTACCCCTCATGAAAACAAAGGTATCTGTTTATTTTCTGCACTTTATTTGAATATGCACTGTTCATAAACTCATTATGTGTAACCTACTGAACTCTTGTTAAAATCAGTGTGCTCGGCGTCTTTGCTGCCTAGTGTGAAGTGGTCCTTCTTAATCGAGCCTCTAAAATCTTATTTCATGGTTCTCATAACCAAAATTTATTCTTTTCATGGTCCTTAGCGAGCCGGATAATAAGAACTTTAGTCCATTGGTGAATATCAGTGCAATCTCAACTCTTATAAGCTCTATACAGTGCACATTTCAAAGCGTGGTTTCAGGTTCCTTCACGATTGCAAAGTCCGTGCAGCTGCAGAGCAACGTGCTCGGCAGTTGGTAAACCTGGGTTCCGGTCCCCTCTCCACTCATATCAGCTGTGACGTCATGATCATATCAGCTGTGGTGCTCCGCTCTGTCGACTGCATTGTTTTGTTGACAAACAAGCTTTCAGACTGTCACAGCACAGATGAACTGATTACTGTTTAATGGTTACCGCTTCTCAATACTTGTTGGTTATCAGCCCTACTTGTAATACGCATTATTCTAAACAGGTTACGCTTCTGAAATATAAACAATCTTGGTTATTGACACTTTACCTTGAGCAGGACTCTATACGTACGAGCACCCTTATTGCAAAATTAAATGTTTATTTTGTCAACACTATATTCTAGTCTCAGCTTAAAAAGAAAAAAGCTACTTACTGCTCACAATTGTTTATTATAATTTCTATTTGAACATTGCTCACGCGTATGTATGCATGGTTTATGGTTACTGTCACAACACTACCATACTTTTCCACTGACAGTTTACATGTAGTACGTGCGCATACTGTTTCCAGAGCCTCTGCTACATTATAGCTGAATTTAGCTCAACAGTAACCTTAATTGTTGTTTATTATTTAATAACAACTTGTCTTGTTTACGTTTTGCCATAATAACAGTTTATTTTATTTTCTCAAAACAAAACTATACTATAGGCCTATACGAGCCTACTCTACTTATTGCATTATTATTGAGTTTTTACCTCAAAAAACTAAACAATAATTTTAAAATTGTTTTTCATTGTATTATATTGCTTAGATACTTCTTATTTCTTGGGGAAAATACTTCAGAGGAAAATAATGTAGTTTCTATTTTTATCACTGTCTCAATTCAAGAGTACAAAATTCTGTTTACTTTTCACCTTTGAAGTTTTACTCAAATTGATTAATTTTCTACAAACACTTTCAACATGGCGATGTCTCTTAAAGTGGCCAATGCAAAGCGAGAACACCTCTTTTCTCAGATACAAAGTTTCTATGATTTAACTAAGAAGACTTCCGATCCAAATATACTTCAGCAGTTGCTTGCCAGAGCTAAATCTATTTAGAGACTTAGACAGGAATTTTCAGCAATATTAGACTTGTGCCACGAGTTGGAATTAAAAGTAAATGCCGACTATACACCTAACTATTCCGCATTAGCAAGCGTGGACGAGTTAGTTGATTACGTTTCTGCTAACGTGCTTATGATTGAGACCAAGAGACAAGCTAAAGCTAATAAAAGCGAAACTATTCCGCCTGCCTCCCCTCAAGTCAACGTCCGGCTACCGAAATTGGAATTAAAAACTTTTGATGGAGCTGCCTTGGTCTTCTGTACGTTCATCAACGTTTATGAACAAGCCGTACACAACAATACGCACTTAAGCGATTTAATGAAATTTAAATATCTCTTGAGCGTGCTTTCAGGCGAACTACTCTCTCTGATAAAGTCACTAAATATAACTGAGCAAAAATATGCAATCGCTTATCAGCTGCTGAAGGATCACTACCATAATACTAGGCGTCTACTCACACTACATTTAAATCAAATACTAGACCTTCCTGTCATCTCCAGCACACCTGTGAAGAATATCCGTGCTTTCCTTAATCTTTTTCACGAACATACGTAATCACTTAAAGCATTAAACAATGACATCACTAGTAACAACCCACTTCTCTCAGCCTTGTTATTACATTGACCTCGGTTGAACAAATAAATGAGTTTCTCAACCAGGAATGCAGCCATTCCATTGAGAACAGTAGTCTACATGACAATATTGTGGTCCTCAAGAACGCTTCAAGTTCTTATTTTGGGTCAAAACCCAGATTTTATAAGCCCAAATCGTCTCTTAAACACGTGGGCTTGTTAGCGGCTTCCTCTCCACCCTCCTCGGCCTATAAACAAGGCCCATCATGTTTTTATTGCCATCAGAGCGGTCATAAAATTTATGGCTGTCCCAGCTTCGGCCAAAAGACACCTCAAGAACGGCACGGGATTATTAAACAGGAAAACCGCTGTTCTTCTTGTTTGGGGACGCACAGATTAAGTGAATTTCAGTCTAAATTCACGTGTCGAAAATGTCGTGGTCGTCATCATACCTTGCTACATTTCACTGATCGACCAACGCGGTCTAGTGTTAGTACGTCGGACCGCGTTTTTTTTCCCGTTGTGGAGAACGGCCGTGACGGCGGCCGGCCTGCGCAGAGCAGTGCAACATCTACACCTGCTGTCCGCCCCCCGCCTGCGACCATAGCGCTCTCACCTCCTAGCGTGGCCGAACACACCACACTACACGCTCATGGCACACTGCATCGAGACCTCGCCCCTAGTACGGTTCTTCTGGGTACTTCTCTTGTCAAGCTCACCGCCTCTAACGGACATGCTTATATCTTTCGTGCCTTAATTTATTCAGGAAGCATGCTAAATTTTACTAGCGAGAAAGCCTCCCAACTGTTGGGTACACAGCGCCGTCCGGCCACTATTAATGTCACCGGCCTTTCTCAAACCTCTGCTCACACACGCGGACTTTTAACTCTGGGCGTGGAAACTCTTGCTGGCCACCCAGTTGCCACCCCGCACTCGTTCCACATATTGCCACAAATCACTGTAGACCTCCCACGAGTGCAAATATCTCAGGAGGTCATGAATAAGGTTAAAAATATTACACTGGCTGATCCAACCTTCCACCTCCCTGGTGGCATTGACGTGCTTTTGGTGGAGCGCTATTTCTACATATTCTTACTCACGAGACCTACTCTCTTGGTCTCAATTTACCTCACGCCCTGGGCACCTGTTTTGGTTTCGTGCTGATGGGGACGGCTCCCTGCACACCACTGACGCAGTCTGTCTCTACTATGGCTGTCTCTCTTCTCTCGACTGCTGAGGTGGACCTCCACGCCTCTCTGCAGCGTTTCTGGACACAAGAGGAACTGCCTGCTTCCATTAAAAGGTCTGCAGAGGAAACTCAGTGCGATGAATATTTTTCTACCACACACTCCACGGACCGTGAGGGTCGATATATGGTCCGCCTTCCTTTCAAGAACACCAGTACTCATCTGGGAAGTTCCAAACTTCATGCTGAAAGTAGACTCTATTCAATCGAGTGCAAGCTAAACGCTCCCACTAATGTGGAGTATTATAATTTATATTCTGATTTTATACATGACTATCTCTCTCTAGGACATATGCAGGGCTGCCCTACTCCTGACTTAAGCACTCCCCACTACTTTCTGCCACACCACGGTGTTTTTAAGGCACAAAGTAGCACAACCAAACTACGCGTCGTTTTTGACGCCAGTGCCAAAACCAGTTCCGGACTCTCTCTCAACGACACTCTGTTGATTGGACCTAAACTGCAAAATAATGTTTTTGACATTCTTCTGCGCTTCCGCCTTCAGAACTTAGTGTTCTCTTGTGACATCAGAGAGATGTACCGCCAAATCAAGGTGCATCCTGACGATCAACATTTCCAACTGATCTTATGGCGTGATCACCCCACCGACTTGATGTCCACGTTCAAGCTCACGACAGTTACCTACGCCCTGAACTGTTCACCCTACTTGGCCATCAAAACGCTACATCAATTGGCAGAAGACGAAGGTCACCGCTACCCCCATGCTGCTGAGATTCTCAAGCACCAGAGCTACGTCGACGACCTGATCTGCGGAGCTGAGACTGAAGAACTCGCCGCTGAACTTCAAGATAAACTCATCAAACTCCTTCGGCTCGGTGGCTTTGAGCTCCGGAAGTGGGTCTCGAACTCTCCGAGACTTCTGCAACACCTTCCTGAAGATCATCAGGAAATCCCAGTTTTTCTGCAACCCTCTCAGGGGCCTCATTTCTCTATTCTGGGCCGAAAATGGACCCCTCTGACTGACACTTTTACGTTTAATTTTAATTTTTCTTGTGAAAACCCTACTAAGCGTAAAGTGTTAAGTCTCATTTCTCAAGTATATGACCCCTGTGGTTTTTTGGCGCCTTGTATAATGCTCGCAAAAAATATCATGCCTCGTATGGATTTCTGGCATAGATTGGGATGATCCGCTCCCTCCATACATATACCAAAAATGGCACGCCTTTTTATTTGAACTTAATTAAGCACGTTGCTACTATTACAATTCCTCGTGCTATCCCCTACTCTGCTGCTACTCACTTGGACTTGCACGGTTTCTCTGACGCCTCAGAACTAGGCTATGCTGCTGTAGACTACATCCGCTCTACCTCCAATGACACGGTTCACGTAAGCCAAGTTATGGCTAAAACTCGCGTCGCTCCTCTCAAAAGAGTGACGCTGCCCCGACTGGAGCTATGCGCAGCTCATCTCCTGGCCCAACTTGTGAAATATTGTGTTACTCAATTAGCTCCCACCCGCAAGTTTGGTTCTATTGTTTGCTGGTGCGACTCTACTGTGACCCTCGCGTGGATCAAAACACCTTCTTATCGCCTCAAAACCTATGTGGCTAATCGTGTGGCGCAAACTCAAGAGCTTGTGGCTGTGGATTGCTGGCGCTACATACCCAGCGCAAAAAATATCATGCCTCGTATGGATTTCTGGCATAGATTGGGATGATCCGCTCCCTCCATACATATACCAAAAATGGCACGCCTTTTTATTTGAACTTAATTAAGCACGTTGCTACTATTACAATTCCTCGTGCTATCCCCTACTCTGCTGCTACTCACTTGGACTTGCACGGTTTCTCTGACGCCTCAGAACTAGGCTATGCTGCTGTAGACTACATCCGCTCTACCTCCAATGACACGGTTCACGTAAGCCAAGTTATGGCTAAAACTCGCGTCGCTCCTCTCAAAAGAGTGACGCTGCCCCGACTGGAGCTATGCGCAGCTCATCTCCTGGCCCAACTTGTGAAATATTGTGTTACTCAATTAGCTCCCACCCGCAAGTTTGGTTCTATTGTTTGCTGGTGCGACTCTACTGTGACCCTCGCGTGGATCAAAACACCTTCTTATCGCCTCAAAACCTATGTGGCTAATCGTGTGGCGCAAACTCAAGAGCTTGTGGCTGTGGATTGCTGGCGCTACATACCCAGTGCTTCCAATCCTGCTGACTGCGCCTCACGTGGGATCGTTCCCTCTCAATTGGTGGATCATCCCCTTTGGTGGCATGGACCCGACTGGTTGCGTCTCCCCTCCTCGGCCTGGTCAGATACTGATTCCAGCCTGGACTCGGTCTCTCTGGAGGAGCTAGAGGAGCTGAAGCATTCCACTCCTGTCATTGCCTTGGCCACAGCACCGCCTACGTGGGACCTCCTCATCCAGTACTCTTCCTGGAGGAAATTGTTGCACGTGATGGCCTACGTCTTGCGTTTTATCCACAACTGTCGTTCACCAAACCGCCACTTCGGACCTCTCTCCAAGACAGAACGGGACTCCGCCCAGCGGAGAATCTTCAAGACCGTGCAAGAGGAAGCTTTCACTGAAGAACTGCCTCTACTGCGGGACCGAAAGACGTGTTCTACCAGACTTCAACGCCTCGCCCCATTCCAGGGTCCTTCGGTGGCAGACCGAACATGTCTCACCCGTGCATCCTGCCCAAGAAGCACCCTGTCGTGGACCTCCTCATTGACCATGTCCATGTCAAACATCTCCACGCTGGCGCGCAGCTTACTCCCTCTCTGCTCTCCCAGCAAGTCTGGATCCTCTCTGCACGCAGCATGGTGAGATCTCGCATTTTTAGATGCCTCACATGTTTTAAGAATCGGCCTAAAAATAACGCCCCTCTCATAGGCGACCTCCCCAAAGCTCGCATTACTCCAGCCCGTGCTTTTCTCTCCACCGGCATGGACTATGGTGGCCCCTTTTCGCTCAAGGTCCATAATTTACGCTCTTTCCGCATTATTAAGGCCTATATTTGTTTGTAAGGTATTTTTGTTGTAAGGCATAAGGTATTTTTGTTTGTATGGTTACGAAGGCCGTTCACATTGAGGTGGTGACGGACCTGTCCACCGAAGCTTTCCTTGGTGCTCTCACTCGCTTCGTTTCTCGTCGTGGCCTGTGCACAGACCTTTATAGTGACTGTGGGACAAACTTCGTAGGTGCTAAAAATGCCCTACACAAAATCCTCACGGCTGACCAGCGCAAAGTCCAAGACTTTGCTGCTGACAGTTCAATTCGATTCCACTTCAACCTCCTGCTGCTCCCCATCAAGGTGGAATTTGGGAAAGTGCCATCAAGAGTGCTAAACACCATTTAAAACGTGTCATGGGACTCCACATACTAACTTTGTCTCAATTTATGACGCTCACAAGTCAGGTTCAAGCGATGCTCAACTCCCGCCCGCTCACCGCTCTCTCCAGTGATACCAACGACCTTCTCCCACTGACGCCTGGATACTTCTTGATCGGCTCTCCTCTGGTTTCCGTGCCTGAAGAGAACTTGCTGGACATACCCACGAACCGCCTTTCTCACTGGCAGGTGGTTCAAGCGCTGCACCAACGTATCTGGAAGCGTTGGCAGCGAGAATATCTCCAGACTCTTCAGCAGCGCCTCAAGTGGAGCACTCCTTCCCGCAACCTCCAACCTGGAGATCTCGTCCTGGTGCATCAGGATACTCCCGCTCTCTCTTGGCCCCTTGCACGGGTCACTGATGTCACTCCCGGACAAGATGGTACAGTTCGAGTGGTACATCTCAAGACCTCAAGTGGAACTCTCACTCGTCCAGCAATGAAGGTGTTTCTCTTACCTCATCTCTACAATTAATTAACTGTCTCTCTACAACCGCCTATAACCTTTGTAATTTGAGCCTATGTTGCTCTTTCTCTCATTCAATCCCAAGGTGATTCAAGGCGGCCGGTATGTTAAGTGTTATTGCGTTATATAACTTGTTTTTTATTGCCTAATATGAAAAGGCTACTTTTATTGAACAATAATTATGTATATTTTTTTGCAATTTATACTCTATATTCGCCTTTATTTTACTAAACTGTATATACTGCATTAATTCCATATCTCTTTCTGCGGCCTAGTGCCTACAATACCATTCCCTACTGGATTAAAATATTCACGTACAGTGACAGACCAATGAACCATTGTTTCACGAATCAGCTGTTTACTGTACACTCACCAACCAATCACAACGGTTGGCTTATCAAGGCTCCGTGTTGTTGCCCACCTTGCAAGCGACGACACGCTTGACCACTACACTAAAAATACCGCCTGGGGCACGTACACTCTCAGCCACTGCTGACCATACCTACTCAACACGTGACTTTATGCCCCATGTGTTACTCTCTCATTTAAATATTAGTTTTATCTCTATATGTTGCACATTTACATTAACATTAAAGTCAGTGCTCTGGATTGGCAATCTCTACCAGAACGTCTCTGTTCCCGGACACCCGCGTCTACCGTGCTCTACAGGACTGGCCACAGTGTTATGAACTATTCGTTTGCTGTGGTATTGTGCCTGAGTGAATCCGTGAGGACATCTTCCGTCTTCACGCCTGCCTACAAGACAGCAGCCTATTTCCACACTTCCTGATCACAACCTGGCCCTCAACAACGGCAGACTACGGTTACCCCTCATGAAAACAAAGGTAACTGTTTATTTTCTGCACTTTATTTGAATATGCACTATTCATAAACTCATTATGTGTAACCTGGTGAACTCTTGTTAAAATCAGTGTGCTCGGCGTCTTTACTGCCTAGTGTGAAGTGGTCCTTCTTAATCGAGCCTCTAAAATCTTATTTCACGGTTCTCATAACCAAAATTCATTCTTTTCAAGAGTATTGCAAGTAAAAATAATGATCATCTGATACTTTATACTATGAGAATGCTGTTTATTAAATGAAATTAATTGAAAAGTTTCCGATCCATTCGTTTCTTTAATACCACAGAAATAAATAATAGACTACTTCAAAAGGGTTATTTTTTAGATTACTCCAAATGATCGAACCAGAAGTATCGATTGTAAAATCTGCTAGATAATCACATCACTGTCACGGAAACCGACGAATCGGGATTACCTATTAATGAGCCTCTTGTTATTATATCCTCGCTACATATATACACACACCGGTATATACTAGTAGATTAGTGTAGTTCTATAGTAAATGAAATCGTTGGAGATATTCAATCAAGTATCACTTATCTGGGCTTACTGTTTCACAGGTGTCAACTACATTAAGGCACGACACTTAAACTCTGGCATATTTTCCCAGCTTTGTAAGGAAACGAGATGTGAGCATGGACACCTGTTTGTACACACAGAGTTTGTTGGCTTTCTAGAAGAAACGTTTTCACGCGTTTGACGAGTTACCTAATAAAGTAAGAATATTTATGTTTTATTTAAAAAAAGAAAAGTTTATTTAAAGTAAAAAATGTCATGAATTAATCATGGCTCTGCAAAATTGCGTACTTGGTAGATTTATTTATACATTTACATTTTTAAAACGTGAAGATGCAAGTATATTACACTAAGTTACAAACATATTTGTAGTAGAAGACAAAATCGAAGCAATATTTGATAACTGAAACTGTAGGCAAATAGAGTTAAAAAATAATCTTACTCATAATTGCCTGCGTTACAACAGATTATAACCAAATATGAGTAATGTGTACATGTTGAGGAACAAGACATTATTGTCGAACATAACACCTACTTAAGAAGTGCATGGAGGAAGTGAGTACTTCCCTGCACCAGATGCAAACAGTGACTAGATAAGACACCCTTTCAAACAACAAGGTGTTGCCAGCCTTAATTAACTTTCTAAAAATGAAAAAAGATTAACTGGTAGGTTTGTCTTGTAGTAAGTCTTCGGAAACAATCTTTAAAGAGAATGATTTGTGTCATTTTTTGTTTCTTGCCCGGTCCGGATTCTCATATTTAGCAAAGCCCTAAAACATCTTGTCTCTTTTTATTACTTCCTTGTGTAACCAAATATTTTCTACTTTTTAACATACAACTATTCAAGAGAAATCAATTTAAGAACGTTGAACCAACCTTAAGGTTTAAAATTTCCGCAAATTATTGTCAAAACTTCGGCAATTATAAAATTAAAGAAACAAATGCATTACTCCCATTGATAGTGATGAGTAATAATTTCATATGTTTATCAAGAGAGATAGAAGAAACATCTATACTTAATACTAAATATTGTTGAAAGTAATTGCAGATGTTTTACTAATCCAATAAAAACCTTTAATACCAAATATCGTAGAATTCCTTTATCTTGTGCAATGTTGATTATTCCATAGAATCTGTTGAACAACCATGCACAAAAAATTCAACACATCTATAATATATAAATAAATAAATATATATTCTTATTCTGCAGAGCCCACTGTTTCAGCCCTGCTTGCTGAAGACAGTAGGCACTCCTCCTGACCATAGCCCGAATAACAAAGTTCAGGGGGCGAGGTTGCAAGCCAACCTTTGGATGCTATCCAGGCCAGCTATCGGCATCTTGACCTCCGATTTTGGCCACCAGACAACAGCCCCAAACATTAGTGCAGGTCTAACCACAGAAATCTAGAGCCAATATAAAAGTCCTCTTTGCAAAGACACGAGGAAGTCGTACGCAACTAGGTTCCATAGCGTTCTTAGTTTGCATTCATAGTATTCACGCGGGGCCCGCACAGTAAGGTCTGCCCTGAAATCACCTTAGAAAAAATCGAGTTGGCTGAGCACATAATTTATCAAGTTGTACCTAGACACCAAAGGCTTTTACAAGAGTTCTATTCAGTAGCAACACAAGCCTACATAATTAATACATTCGAAAAAATTGTAAATAGGACCTAGAAACATTCATACTTACTGTAAATTTTTAGTTTAATGTTTTATATCCGTAACTAAATATCAACAAAAGTTGGGTAATACGTTTAGAGACAGTTTATAATTTACATGAAATTATACTTAATAGATAGACAACATGGAGCCCTCAGGGGCGGTCTTACTTTCAAGGCCGTACGGGTAGTGGCGACCCCGAGGTACCCTAGCTAATGCTCCAGATCCCTTCTCTTCTTGTTCTGGAGGCCTATGGCTGGCACACTTATCTATGTGTCAGCCTATCTCTCTTCTTCACTCTCTTCTATCTGAGGTAAAGTTCCTCAACTCTTCGATCTAGTTTCCCTTTCATTTCTCCCACTAGGGGCCAAGCCACGGTGGAACAGCGTAGGCCAGGGCTGAATGGCTGGTGGCAAACCAGTCTATACTATGCGGACTCTGGACACCGGCGACCCTCCAGTTTAAAAGCAGCTTACCCAGGCATGCGGGGCTCTGTCTGGGCGGACCTTCCATTCCCTAGCTTCTCGTGGGAACAACATGGAAAGAAACAAACACAAAAAACAAAACAAACCAACCCTTGAAACAGCTCCTGAAGCTGTTTCTAACCTACCTCTTCCTGCTGAGGTAGCTCCTGAAGCTACCTCGCACATACCACCACCTGGCAACACAACTCAAGAGGTTGTTATGCCAACATCCCTACCTTCTCCTCAACAAAGTGCCTTAGGAACACAGGAGGTTCCATTGCACACTGAAGCTCCCATACATGGCAAGGCTTTATCTGAGGAAGGCAGTACAAGCGCTGAGGAAGTAAAATCCCTTCAAGATATAGAAGATCAGCTCCTCAACAGCCCAAGCACTCCCATGTCTACAGGTACGCTGGATGATGCCACAGAGCAACTCGGCAACCTCAGAATGAAGAGGCCCAATCTCACCACTGCTCAAAGAAGAGAAGCACTAAAGGCTAAACTTCTTGAAAAGGGTGAAGCTTTTGACCCTTCCAAGTGGAGGAGGGGGAAAAAGAAGAAGAAAAAGAATCCAGAACGGCAGGAGGTCTCAACTCCGGGCCCAACTGCGGGTACCAAGGCGGGGGTGGGGTCGGCCAAACGCCCCAGAGGCACCTTGGTCACCCCGCCCTCCGCTGAGGGACCCGCAAAGAAGGCTAGGAGGGAAACCCAAAAGCCCGAAGCCCACGATCCCGAGGCCTCTGGTAGCACACCCAAGGCTACCTACAGAGAGGTCGCAGCGATTAAAATGGCCATAGCCCTCGAAGGCTACCCGGAAGCGAAGCTTAGTGCAGAGCAAGGAGAAGCCATCGAGGACGCAATTATGGAAGAAATCCAACCCCTGGAGGATGGTTCCGTTCCATCGTTTGCGGGCACCTACCTAGAGAAAGGTGTTTTAATTGCTTCCTGCATCAACGAACACACCAAACGTTGGCTGGAAGAAGTTATCCAAAGAATAAAACCTCTGGGAGATGATATCTCTCTGAGAGTGGGTCTGCGTAAGGACATCTTGAGGTCCACCAGGGTGTTTTTCAGAGCTCACCCGAAGCTTCTGAAGAAGACACCTGAAAAGGTACTTGAGATGTTCAATAAGCAGAACCCCAACCTGAATGTAAACGAGTGGAAAATCCTTCCATCCAAGCCAGACCCGAAAGGTTACGGATTCGTCTGCTTCCTGGACGAGGTCTGCTACAAGGCTGTGAAGGCTTCCAACTGTAGAGCCAACTTAGGACTCTGGCAGGTCTCAATTGTCTCCTCGACAGTCAAGGACAATGCCACGAGTTCTACAAATCAACCTCCAGCACAGTAGGGCTGCCTCGGCAGCCTTCTGCCAGTTCTTCCTCCAGGAGGGATTTGATCTGGCACTGATTCAAGAACCATGGCTTCACCAAGGGAGAGTGGCGGGCCTAAATGAAACCAAAGGTAAGTTAATTTACTGTACCTCTCTAAGGAATGTCAGAACCTGCATCCTGTTGAGGAGAGGCTTGGATTTTCTAACCCTCAACGAATTCTGCTCCAGAGATCTCACTGTGGGCACACTGACCTGGAAGAATGGAGGTATAGTGCAGAGCACAATTGTAGGCTCCGTATACTTGCCATATGATGCCAGGGAACTCCCTCCATCAAGAGACCTAGAGCTCCTGGTGGAAGAAGCACAAGCCAGACGTCAACAACTTCTTCTAGGTTGTGACGCCAACGCCCATCACTCTGCTGGATGGGGCAGCACCAACACTAACCCTAGAGGTGAGGCACTTTTACAATTTCTTCTAAGTAGGGACCTATTTATATGTAATAAAGGTAACCGCCCTACGTTCGCAACACTAATTAGACAAGAAGTTATTGACATAACAATCTGCACACAAGGAATACTTGGAATGGTTGATAAGTGGCACGTAAGCGAAGAGGCCTCATTATCGGATCACAGGTATATCCTCTTTAACTTGCAAGATGAGGCTGCAGAGGTCCTCTATCGTAATCCCAGGAGGACTGACTGGTTGGGATATAAGTCTGACCTTCAGTCACAGTTGGGATCGGTAGGCGGAAGGGTGCGATGCTTCACAGACATAGATCAGATAGCTTCTGACCTGCAGAATGCTATAATCAATAGCTTCCATGACAATTGCCCATTGCGACGGGGGAAGAGTCGAACCAATAGTAAGTGGTGGACTGCAGACCTCGCTCGCAAAAGGGCTAATGTCAGGAAGCTGTACAATCAATTGCAAAAGGAGCCGTATCTGGGAGTCCTATCATAGAGCTCTAACAGAATACAGCCTAGCAATTAAAAAAGCAAAACAAAGTTCCTGGAGGCAGTTTACACAGAAGGTAAATGAGTTAAGCGCGGCAGCTAGACTGCAACGCTTGCTAGCCTCAAGTCCAACCGGTCACTTGGGATCTTTAAGGTCCCAGGGAGGTCAACACACTTCCGGGTCTAGTGATAGCCTCAAACTTCTCCTTGAGACTCACTTCCCTGATTGTATCTTTGAGAATGACGACACTGGAACGTCTGGTAATCACGAGGCAGGCTCACGGCCAAGAGCTTGTCGTGGTAGCTGGGCCATTGCCAGAAGGATTGTCACTCTCTCTAAAGCCAAATGGGCAATTTCTAAATTTGCCCCTTTCAAATCTGCAGGAGGGGATGGAATCTTTCCGGCCCTGCTTCAACAAGGGCCGGAAAATCTCCTTACCCTTCTATGTGAACTATTCAGGGCGAGCCTAGCCTATGGGTACATACCACAAGTCTGGCGTCTCAACAGGGTGGTCTTCATCCCTAAAAAAGGGAGAGCGGACTACTCTGTCCCTAAATCCTTTCGTCCCATCAGTTTATCTTCGTTTCTACTGAAAACATTAGAAAGACTGGTGGAGAGGCACCTGAGAAAGGGAGTTCTCTCAGACACTCCCCTTCATCGCAACCAACATGCATACCAGCAAGGCAAATCCTGTGAATCAGCACTGCACCAATTAGTCAGTAGGATTGAGGATAGCCTGTCCGCCAAGGAATTGGCATTGTGCACCTTCATAGACATTGAAGGAGCTTTCGACAATGCCAAATTCACTGCAATGGTAAGTGGAGCACAGCGACGTGGCCTCGAGCCAGCTCTGTGCCGGTGGCTTAGGGCCATGCTGTGCTCCAGACGGATCAGGGCCGATCTCAATGAAGTATCGCTTGTAATCGCACCCACAAGGGGATGTCCTCAAGGAGGCATCCTGTCACCTCTACTGTGGAATCTAGTAGTAGATGGTCTACTTGAGGACCTTACTAACAACGGAATCTATGTCCAAGGATATGCAGACGACATAGTCCTTATGGTACAGGGAAAATACACAAATGTTGTTGTTGATATCATGAATACCAACCTTCAACATGTACACAACTGGTGTCAGGGAGAGGGACTGAAAGTAAATCCCTCTAAGACAGTAGTTGTACCATTCACTAGAAAAAAGAACCTAGACGTCCAGGAGACTTGCAGGAATCTCATGGGGCGTAAAACCCCATATAGCACTATGGCTTTACAAAGCAGTTGTAAGGCCTCAAATCACTTATGGTTCATTAGTCTGGTGGACAAAGGTGAATCAGGTAACTGCCAAAGCCAAGCTTGAAAGCTTACAAAGGCTTGGCACAATCTTTGTAACCGGAGCATTCAGGAGCAGTCCCTCAGCGACCCTCGAGGTGGCTTTAGGACTTCTACCTCTTGATGTTCATATAAAAGCTGAAGCGCGTAAGTCAGCTTATCGGCTGATGGTTGCTGGCTTGTGGAGGAATGGCGCGTCTAACGCGAGCCATGGCGCCATCACTGAAGCTGTAAACCCAAGCGCTATTCTCGAAATGGTCTCCGACACAATGAGAACGGAGTTCGTATTCAATAAGCCATTCTCTGTTGACTTCTACTCCAGAGATGAGTGGAAATCGCAAGATAACATCCCAACAATAAGAAAGAGCTTTGTCTGGTACACGGATGGCTCGCTTATTAAGGGTAGAACTGGATATGGAGTGTTTAGTCAATCCCCTAGAACTGCCCTTAGCGGCAGTTTGGGTCGGAACTGCTCCATATTTCAAGCCGAAATCTATGGTATCCTAGCCTGTGCCAACCTAGGCCTCACCAGAAGGTACCAGGAAATGAACATCTGTATAATGTCAGACAGTCAGGCAGCTCTTAAAGCTCTTGACTCCAACAGCATTTCATCCAGGCTTGTGTGGGAGTGCTTTAACACTGCAAGCTTGGATCACGCAACTGTGTGCGTCTTGGTTGGGTACCGGGCCACACAGGCATAGGTGGCAACGAATGCGCCGACAGGCTTGCCAAAAGCGGAGCAAGCATGCCATACACCGGTCCAGAACCGAGTTGTGGTATAAGCAAGTCAGCCGCTTATCAAAGTATAAACAAAAGGTCCAGGAAGACACACCGCTTGCGGTGGCAGAGTCACCAAGGACAAGCACTCGGCAAAAGACTGCTTGCCGATTCTAGCTCCGGATTCACCAGATGGCTGATGGGGCTGGGGAGGGATCGGGTTAAGCAAGTGATTGCCTTGATCACTGGACACGGCCACTTCAGGAAACACCTAAACACTCTAGGTTTACGAAATGAGGACTCGGAGTGTAGACTCTGCAATAGGTCTGAAGAGACTGCAAAACACATAATACTGGACTGTGAAAGACTGGGAGCAAGGAGAAGGGCTCTTTTCGGTGATAAACAACCAGGCGACGAACCAGATGCTAGTATCGGGGAAAAGCTTCTTAGCCTAATTAAGGGCACGAAGATAGGCTTACCCCTCTAACATCAAAGGGGCACACAATAAGCTCAGGTTGACGTGTGAGGATCTAGGAATCCACCCCAATATCCCAAAGGAAAAGAAAAGAAACATGGAACATTTCTGTGTACCGATTCTTATTTGTTGGGTAAAACTGTTCATCACATTGAAATAAATGCTACACACAGTGTAATATAGCACTTATCTACAGTATGGTGTAGTATAGTTCATTTTACAGTTAGCTTTCGAAAAACATGAACATATCGAAGTATGGCGCAATATCTTTTTCGATTTATAATCCCCTTCAAGATAAAAATATGACGTGGTAAATTTTAGTTTCTGCTTTGATGTAAAACATAAAATACTCTACGATAAATGTGTCTTTTCCCCTTAGTTCCACTGATTTATACTGGTATTTGCTCAGAAATATAATTTCTCAATAAATTAATATTAATGAAAGGTTATGTTAGTAAAATGCTATGAATATATCCCATGTTGCAAGCTGGTGAACAAGCATTTCTTATCTCTTTAATGTGTTTTTACCAGAGAACTAGGGTAATCACCGTAGCTAACTTTTATATACGTAATTGTCTTTTAATTACAAGCTCTCCTAACTTTTATTCGCAATTGTATGTTACATAAATGTATACTATTATGTTAGGATACTAGGAATAATAAAAATAGTATTTTATTTTGTATCTAATTAACTATTTCTGAATCTCATATGTTACAGATATAATTTTAAGTGTAATATTAAATTATACATCTGATAGTTTTTTGTAGATTTATTGAACTTGAAACTAAGATTAATAATATTGAAATACTGTATATGAGTTAGTTTGTACTATAGTGTAAACCACAGTATTTATATTACTCATGTACCGTATACAGATTACACCACTGAGATGAACTGTTACACCTTATTGCTTTATTATTTCTTTTACAGTATTAACTGTTTATTGTTTACAGTACAAGTATTTAAACGGTATATTAATCCATTATAAAAACACTCGTAAGTGTATTTATAAACATAACGTAACTATTGGGGGAAGGGTTAATTTGAATGTTGAGTTTAGCTCCAGTTCATCTTTCCCTTGGTGCAGCGTCTGACTTGGTTGCTCCGCCATGCTTAGAGATAGTGCTTAAAGCATCTTATTTTACTCAATTGTACAATTGAGGAGATATTGTGAATGGCTCTTCCCCAAATAATTACTCTATCAGGAAAACGTTTCGTGGAATTAAAATGTTGGTTAAGAGGAGAACGTCAAATATGCTTAGAAAACATTTTGATAAATTTATATAAGATTGTGTCATCTGACAGACACTACATGTAATTATTTTGATTGTTACATGAGTCATTAACAGTCTTAAGGTATTCATAACATAGGGAATACTTGTAACATGGGCACTGTTTACTGTGAACACCACACAACTGCTACATTTATTTTCCATGCTTGAATGCTTTTATTATTTTCTTTTGCTTTTGAGGATGTTTCAGCAAATTATATAAAGTAAATAAATCAGTTAACTATTACCCATCTTGCCTCCGGATTTTAAGAGTTCATGAAATCGTTAGTGTATGAAATACTGTTTAATTAAACAGGATATACTTCTTTGGCTGTACTGGTAAATACAAGTGAGCCTAGCAATTGTTTAATAAACTATCGGGCTAACACACTAACACACAAAGCACCGACTGACGATCACAGGTTGTTCCAGGCGTAACAATAAATATTCATAAGGTTATAACCAACTATGTGTCAGCCATGTTTTCATTTGTCATGTAAATTACGTTTGTGAATTGATCACTTTGGATGAATAGAATTTATTGGATTAAGTGAACCAGTGACATTATTGTATCCATGACCTTAGATTTTGTAATATTGTAAATCTTTAGTCCATTTATAGCATTGTATATTTCGTTTATAAATTAAATGTTTGTTTATAATAAAATTATCTATTTTGACTTTAGTTACAGGAAAATAATGCTTGATGTAAAAAATTGTATGTACGTTGTTTTTGTTTCAGCCAACCATGTACTTTAGACGATAACTCGTGTTTGTGTGTGTGACAGCTGTTGTGAAATCACAAACTCATCTACATAACACCGACATGTGGTGTTGGATGTGTGTGTGTTAGTATGTTTAGTCCAAATGTGGTGAAATAGGACAAGATTTAGTTTTTTTAATAATTTTACAATCTTGGTTACCGATTTCTAAATACTAAATATAAAAGATTAAATGGTTAAGTAGATTGCAGTGTTAAGTACTTAATATCCTAAACATAAATAATATTAATTATGTACTATTATATCGAAACGTAGTTCTTTTTATAAAAAAAATATAATTTTGTCTTTTATTACAAGTTAAAAAATGTCTATTAAACAGAAAATTACAATTTTTTTTTTTAATTGTATGTTTACCAATTTCTTAATAATAAATATGTTTATTTATAAAATGAATGATTAGTAGTTTGCACAGCAAGTAAAATAAAACAATGACTCAGCCAAGAGCAGTTACCAGAGCGGTGCACACAACATAGCCTGAGGGTGACAGGTGCGAGCAATAAAACAATGACTCAGCCAAGAACAGTTACCAGAGCGGTGCACACAATATAGCCTGAGGGTGACTGGGGCCTCTCTACATCCCAATCACTGTTTAAGTTTTATGTGTGTGGAGAATTACTGATTTGTCTGAACATCGTCAGCTGTTACCGTAAACAAGTACACGTACATTTGATTTCATTCATCTGTTTCCAGACGATATGTATATCAAGCAGACGGCGGAAGCCACGTCATAGCGGAAACAGGTGGTGGTCAGCAGATATGTGACATCTCCGCCTCACAATGTTGGTGTGGGATGCTGTAGTGATTTATTTGCTCTATATTTTAATAACTTCCTCGATTTGTATATGGCAACTTTAAATATTTTTTGGTCTGATATTTATGACTGATTTAAGGCTTGAAGTTATGTTTTCTCAAATACACGAGGGAAATGTCCTTAATTTAAACGGTTCATTTTGTATGTGTGCCCATAGATTAAGTGAAAAATGTTCTAAATCACTTCTCATGTGAAGATTACGGTACAGATGTTACTAAATATCCAAACTTTTTACCTTGTTTTCCAAAAATGAGGGAAATTTACTGCAGGTAATTTGATCTAAATCCGTTTAGTTCAGATTGACAAAATAGTTTTGATGAGTATCGGTGAAATAAACATTAAACAGCTTTAAAGATTTATATTCTTTTTGAACCAAGCTTTCTGTAGTCTTGAATAAGTGTAAGCAGCAAGTACATGCTGGGGTATATTTCCATTAAAAAGTTTCCGTTACAGAAACTCTATAACATAACAACCTATAACACTGTACCTTTTCCCCCTTAGCACAACCCCCCTTCACCAGCAGGAACTTTTACTATATTAGGACTATTTAAATTATAATTCTATCAGTTTTCAAAAATATTAGAATTTGTTCTCATAATGGCTGTTTTGTGGTTAATTTGAATAGCCTATAAGTATAAATGTTAGTGTTTATTAACTACAGGGGACTTTATAAACCTCCAATCTCACCCCCTGACGGCCAGACACGTGGCAGATCCGCGGTGTGCGCAGTAGTCCATCGCGCATCTTCCCCGCTACATTTGTCACTGCCTAGTTCAAATAACTAGTTTGGGCTGCGGTACAGTCACATAAATATGACCGCTTCTATCGACTCTCCCGCCATGTGAATTGAGGAGTTTTGTTCGTTTCCTGCAAACAGAAGAGAATATTGCAGCAGATCCATTGGAGTATGTTAAGTGTTGGCCGAGAAAAAATTATCATAGTTGGTGTTGTACGTGAATAGTATAGAAAACCAAAGATGTTGCCTGAAGCCAACAAAAATTTCCGAATGACTTCAGCTTTGAAATTTCTCGAAATTATCCATGAATTTGATATCTGCCATCATTAAAATTGGACTCTTATTTCTTCCTAATAAAACTGTAATGCAAATCTAAAAATTTATGGTCAGTCTGTATAACTAATATTTAGCAGCATTGTATGTTGAATGCACATCACAATTCAAGTAATGTTAAACATAAGTAATACGATTTATTGCTATAGTAGAACATGTTAAGTAAAGAAAATTACGTTTCCAAGCTATTAAAATAGATACACATTTAAAAAGGGTTAAAATATGCTTTCAAAATTGGTGAAAGTGTTTCTTGGATACTCATGTTGTTAAGCTTAAGGTTTGTGTAAAATGGAGAATATTGTCCCATTCAGAAAGAAGAGATGGACATTACCATATGAGCTGTATTTTTTCTATTCTTAAATTATTCTTTGAATGTGTACGACGTGTAATTTCAATATTTAGTATGAGCTCTACTTTGACTATCCGGCTTGATCTTCTGGGGAAATCCACTGTCCAAATTCTAGTACTTATGATAATATTGGCTCTAGTATTATTCTTCAGATTATCTGGTTTGTTTGTGCCGATATAGGATTGGGGGAAAGAAAACTATACAAAAATAGTACGCTCGTCTGTCTTTGTTATAATTCTGAATCTTACGTCAGTTCAGAGGATCCTTTGTATTACATAGATACTAATATTACCTAAATTTCTCTATATTATTTGCAAATAAAGATTTTTTTTAGATTTTTAAACTTCAGTTATAGATACGTTTCATTTCAATTATTCCAGCTGTTATTCATTTTTAAGTATTCTTTATATGTAGCCTATATTATCTGTACAATGAACTTGTGACAAATAGAATAACAAAAATTACAGTATACTCTAAAAGTACCCAAAATATAATATATCTTAAAGTAGAGATTTCTATTTCTATATACAAAATAGTGGGGTACTAGTGTTCTTATGTTGGGCCTGACACCCCGAGATAATACTACTGAATCTGGTGTATATATTCTCAGTTTATGAAACGTATACACGTTAACGTCTTTCATGTTTGAATTCGAGGTTAAATACGTAATTAACTATAATTAGTAATTTTACTGTGCAGTGGTTGTTTTCTTTATAAGAACAAACTAAGGCTTTAAATTCTTAGTGTTGAAAAGAAGTTTTATAAATAGATTGGTCGCTACCTCTCACACAACATTGGATAGAGAGGATATGGCCTGTCACCTGGCGGCCGTATTCAGTACTACGCGCGCTCTGTTCCTAGCGACAGCACGTTGCCAGAAAGGACTGCGCGCGGCGCGGTGGCGTGAAACAGAACACTAAAACACTAAGTAACTTTTTCAGGAAATACTGAAAATATTGTATTGTACTGAAAATAAATAGTGTTCTTTTCAAAAAGGAATTTTTCTATCATTTTCAAAATCCGCTAAGTCATTCCAATCTTTACAAAGGGCGATTCACGCAGCCAAGCATTTATTGCCCCATTTTAATACATCTAGTTCTTGGTAAAGTTTACGAAACAGTTTTTCAGAAAAACAGATGAAGTGTTGCACAAATTGGAATCACATGGTGTACGTGGTCTGCCTCATAGACATGTTCGAACATAGTCTTTCTTTGCTGTTCAGTTCTGAAGTTGTCCTGCCTCTGGTCTCGTACTGGTGTACGTCCCTGTCCTGAACCAATTCACATTTGAATCGGCAGTACATGGTGAAATCAAGAATATAGAGAGAGGCTGGGTAATGTCAAAAAACCAAGATCCCTGAAGGTAATTTTACACGAATCTCTGGGTTTTAATTTCGAAATTATTCTTACAGCTTTCTTTTGTGTTCTAAATACTCTATCAAATTTGTATTAGAACAGCTTCCCCTTAGTCTCAAACCGTAGATCAAATGTGAATGTATTATGGCCAAAGTAGGCTGTTTTTAATACATCCAACGAGCAGAATGTTGCTAGATTTCGTAATACATAAATGCCTGAGGCAACCTTTGAGCAAACTCTGTCAATGTGATCGCTCCAGGTCAGTCCCCAGTCCAGGTACATACCCAGAAACCTGGTGGATTCGACTTCATCTAAGATAGCTCCATCTGCCATCACAATTGGTCTGTATTCGTCTTCTAGTTGACGGAGACAAAATTTGATTTCGTTAGTTTTGTCATAGTTAGTTTTCATATTTATATTTGAAAAGTGCTCAATGAATGCATTTAGTTTGATAAAGGCTTTGTTCTCAAGATTTTTTTTCGTATTTTATCTGATCCAGAGAGTCGTATAGTCCACATATTGAATCACCTCTCCATTTTGATATGTCGAAATCAATCTGTTGACGTATATGAGAAAAAGTATGGACCCCAAAATTGAACCCTGGGGAACACCGAATTGCATTTTTACTTTGCCTGACAGGGTGTTCGCGATATGCACACACTGCTCTCTGCACTGAGGTATGACTAAAACCATTTATGCGGTTGACCTCGGACACCACATCTCCATAACTGATGCAACAGTGTCCCATGATGCGCACAGTCAAAGACCTTTGAAAGGTCGAGAGATATGCTGAGCACTTGTTCTCGCCTCTCCAAGCCATCAACAACACAGTCAATGGGTTTTGTTACAGTATCAATAGTCGATTTGTTTTTCCTGAATCAGTACTGCTCAGTGTTAACAATTTCAAACTGTTCAAGAAAACCTTCAAGCCTTCTAATTAAAACCTTTTCAAAAAGTTTGCTCATGACTGGAAAAATGGAAGCAGGACGATAATTAATTGCCATGCATTGATTATCCTTTTAACTCTCCTTTTAAGTGAAAACAGGATGCAGATGTGAGGACACGTACACGCCTTTAACAGTCCTACTCTGCATTTACTTTGAGAAACTTACAATAATGAATAGTTAAAGAACGATTATTCATTATTCAATTGGCTAATTGGCACAAGGAAAAATAAAATTTTATTTGTATCCACAAGAAAAAGCGCTTTTCTATCAGAAACACTCAATTTCCCTTGGCAAAAGCAAGCCAATTAGTTTATTCTGGCGGCTTGAGCTGACTGAAGTCATCACATCATACGCCTTATTACCTCCGCTCGCTACCAGATCGTGAAAGCACCTTGGGAATGTAAATATTACGTGTATGTACCTTACGGGCTCGCGAGCGGCAGCAGCAAGCCAATTAGTTTATTCTGGCGGCTTGAGCAGACTGAAGTCATCACATCATACGCCTTATTACCTCCGCTCTCTACCAGATCGTGAAATAACCTTGGGAATGTTAAATGTTACGTGTATGTATGTACATTACGGCATTTTGAGAGTTCTAGTTATAAATTGTTGTTATTTGTGAAGTGTACGTAGGAGTCACAATATTGTCGCCTTTATACATTTTCAATTAAATAATTTTGACCCAGAAGATTAGTAGGACTAAGCGAAGCTATCAGCTGTTTTTGTGACGATAAATAAATGAATATATATATTTTATCGTCAATTAATATTTTAAAGAAAGACACGCAGAGCCATCTGTTTTAATAATTTAAAGAAAGCAGATACATAATTACTTTAGAGACAATAGTATATAGTGTTTTCATCCTAGACTATAGATATATTGGCCTTTTATGTTTGTTCATTTCAATTCCTTTGTCATCTACCACCGTATGCTGTAACATCGGTTGAACAATGTTATGTAGAGTGTCCAGGCGCTGGCTGACATTCCACCTTAGAGTGTGTCAATCTGCACAATGTCAAAGATGAAGAGGTTGGATGATCCAGATTCAAGGTTATTACTGGCGAACAAAGTCTCTGATATTAAATACACACAAGATCATAATGTTACACCAGTTAAACGCATACATTTGGTATACGAAAGTACCATGATCCTGCCTGCATACCTGTATAAGGAGACGTTTAATCGCTAGACATGTGATAAAGTTGAATAGTTCCCTTGTGTGCCATTCTAATCAGACACGTAATAGTATAGTGTTGGCAGAGGAGCATATTTCCAGGTGGATCAGGGTCTCCATCTTCTCCCTCGTGATGCTCAGATTGTACTCTAGGTAGGCAAGGGTGTATGGCAAGGTAGAAGGGGCTGAGATAAGCGAGTGTTTTGTGTTATAGAAGACCAGATCGCATGTTCACCAGGATGTCAATCAGACTGCTGGGAGTGTCACGGAGATAGCTGGTAGCTGCTACTGCTATCAGTTCCACATCTGTTTGGAACACAACAGAGCATGTTAGCACAATAAATTATATAATAGACAGTGAAAACTAACCTGGAGTGTCTGATTGTGCAAAACTACTTGCTTAAGATTATTAACGCGCCTTCTGGAGAAAAGAAAAATCCGTAGAAAACTTATCAAGAAGGTTAAAATTATAAACTTAGTTATAATGAACCGTTCGGAATTAAATTTTTCCATTGTCCTAAGACGAAGTATTAGAATAAGAAGAACTTGCTAAGAAGTCATACTATAGCCGAAAGTAGTGCAAACTAGACACTTAAGACAAAATATATTAGTTTATTCTATATTTATTTCGTACATGGGAAAATTAAATAAATTATACAATATAAGAGTCCAGGGCCGTGTGAAGGGAGACTGGAAACAGGAGCAAGCTGACTCGGCTGCTGCGATTGTAATGTGAAGAAGGGGGGCTGGGTTTTCAGGCTGAAAAAGGGGGGCTAGGGTTTCAGGCTGAAGAAGGGGGGCTAGGGTTTCAGGCTGAAGAATGGGGGCGCTGGGGTTTCAGGCTGAAGGAGGGGGCGCTGGGGTTTCAGGCTGAAGAAGGGGGAGCTTGGGTTTAAGGTAAATTTTGCAACAAAATCTATCAGCTTCGAAGCAATACTCGAACGTAGTATTATTTTAATTACGATTGGGTTGTCTATTTTAAGCCTAATATTTAATTGCACAAGTTGTTTATATAAAACTTCTTACATAATTGGACATTCCACCTAACCATGTAGAATCCAGATTGTGTGTTTATTGATTTTTGAATTAATTTCGCTGACCACGTATAAAACAATCCGATGTTTATTTTCAAACACGAGCAGAAACTTTGTCTTTTAAGAATTAAAGCAATAACTTTTATTGTCCATCCTGGTGAAAACGATTAAATTTGCTATTAGGCTTGAGGTATAACCAGGAATAAAGAATAAACAGGTAAGTATAAACATTGGTTGTCTCAGTGGCATGTTACACAGCTTGTAGATTTAACTTTCAATAGCAGAAGCTATCAGCAAGACAATAGGTCATGTAGAACTATATTAGAATCTTTATAGCTCAAGTCTTTTTTGTTGCACTTATCTTACAGTAAAGAAACGTAGTTTACACTCTGATGAGTAGTTATAGCTTCAAAAGATAACTTAGAATAGTATAATCCCCTATTAAGTGTCCCGTAATCATTACATAGGAAGTTCCGTAGTATATAAAATTAACTTAAGGTTTATTAAAGGCAATTATTTCTCGTCTCAGTACTTAATTTGTCTTGATAACTTTACTTTAATCGACTATAAAGCGTCCCATAATCATTAAAGTTGAATGAGAACTTAGTTGTGACAAATGCCAGTTAATATTTTGTTCAGTACTTCTGTATGGCCAACCCTATTAAAGCGTTGCGTCACGTCCTTCGTATTGGGTTTGAAATTTCAGTCGCACTCGATATCTTTGCTCTTACAATCCGGCATGTTCCAGCTAAGGAGATTCTTTTATTCTGTATTTTACTGCTCAGCCAATAGCAGCTTAATGTTTCATTTTGCGAGGAAAACATTCGGTATAATCATAAACATTATTGCTGAACGGTTTCAAAGCCTTAATAGAAATAACTTGCTCGTTCCGAGAATGTAATTCAATTCACATTACATTTAAAGAGTATCAGGCAACTAAAGTAGCCAATAGGAAAATTCTGATGGAGTGGCTAATCCTCTAAACCGTTGATCGTGATCTTTAATACATATTTAAATATATTTTCACAATTGAAAAAGAAACCTCAGGACATAATTAGCTAACACAAAATTATGAGTACCTATAATCTAGGCGAGATTGGAACACTTTAATTATTCTGGCTGTGTAATGTAAATTTAAATTTTTTAGTCACCTTAACGTATAAATATATTATATAAGAAGCCAGAAACACGAAAAAAAAGCTTTATACGAACGTAAATAGTGCATATTTTATAGTTACTTAATTTTTAAAGTTAACAAGAATGCCAAATATTTACATCCAGTTTAGAGAAATTGATATTACTTGGAGTATACGGTTGAATACTAGATGTAGCATGTAAAAACTACGGAATTAACCAAATCAGACAATTGCCGTATCTAATGTAGGGCTTTTAATATAATTTCTAACTACAATAAAATAAGTATTTGACATTACCTATAATGAGGTATACTAGAAACTTTTCTTCTTCTGTCAGGAAAAGAAGCTTATAAATTGCACGTAGTCCTGTAAGAATTTTTGCGCTGTTTCCGGAGTTCAGGATGGGTAATGTTAGGGAGTAGGGGCCGCCTCCTTTCCAGATCCATGAAGAAGAACTAGGGCACTACATCCCAAAGTCATGTCTTCCCAGAAGAAGGGGAGGCCAGCTTTGAATCATATTCTCCAGTTAAAGTATACAGGGGGTGAGCACACCCTTGTTGAGACTAGCAAGGAGCTCTGAGGTTAAGGGACAAACCCTACCAATTCCAACAGTCATCTCCCACAGTCGGCTATACCTATTGTATTACCCATGAACCCCAGAATCTCGACATTTGCGGTTAGTGATGTGCCGCTCCTGGACATCCATAAGGTTGCCCAGATTTAAGTGACACATCGGTTTTTGCTTGACCCAGTGGTGGGTTCAACTGGAAGGTATGAACCAACCAAAGTGATCCCTGCTGGGTAATACTAGCAACTTACGGAAGAATAGACTTTAATTGCTTCTAGTGAAGGCGAATGCTTACAATCTGGACAACGGTCACTAAAGGAACAAATGTATTTGAATATGGTCTTGAGGCTTTTAAATACTTCATTATGGTTTAACTGTATATGTAATTCTGATCCATCCTTGAGGCTGTAAGATAATAGATGGTGTATTCCCGACAACACTTTGATACAAGTCTGCTGATGAAGACATTGTATTTTCAGACTTGAAAAAAGAAGGCGACCTAGTATTGGCTATAAAGTAAATTTAAATTTTAGATTATCGAGGTAGCGTAATGGGCCAGTTTAGCCGGTATTTTCTCAACCCAACTTTAATCAAAATGACTATTACACGTTGTACGCGCACGAAAATAGTCAGATAGCATTTGATGCGGTGTTGCCATATCGTAGCTGACTATCAGCTATTCTCGGTATGGCATGGCAAAACAATTTGTAACAGTTTATTTTCATTATAAAGCTGGTAACTTTACGTTATTAAAAAGAGTTTTTGGAATCTGATTTCGGGAGTATTTGTTAAACACGTTCTAAAATTGCTAAAAATATAGCTTGGCAAATAGAATACCATCAATTCCCCTATAAAATAATAAATCAACAACTTTTATTTCGTCGACAGTTGCAAACGGCAAAAAAAAAGATTTTTTTATGGTGTTTATACATAATATTTGCTTTAGATCCGGACCATTCTCATTTTAACACCGATTATTGTTAAAATAAGCACTGCTACTGAATTAATATACGTTTCAAAATAACGGTACTAAACATAATGTGCTGTCTGAACATTGATGCAAGCAATTTCAATAATAATGTCCTCTAATTATGGCACACACACACACACACACACACACACATATATATATATATATATATATATATATATCACATCCGAAGTATTATATCTCATATACCAATATGACTCATATTAACACACTACCCATATCATTTGCTAGAGCTTATTATCATTGTTTTGTAATCTCAAATTTTGTTTTAAATAAAGAAAAAAACAACAATAATTTAAGTTAAGAGATTTGCTCTTACAAAAAAGTTAGCTAAAGAGATGCTGTTACTCTGTAGTATAGTGTTTTAAGCAGGAGAGTTCAAAGAAACACGTCATTTGTAATTAATTTAATTCTACTTTCTATCTATGACTCGCCTGCACAGGAGTAATATCCTCGCCATATGAACTTGTTTAAGTAAAACGCTTAATCTTGTTACAAATTACATTTGTAACAAACTACATTTGTAACAAGTTACATATGTAACAGAGAAACTCAATTAAATATAGTGTTTTTCTATGTAATATGTCCTACTGGGAGTCAGTTACGAGCTTGTAGTAATAGCCATGATTTCAGCCCATAATATTAAATTAAAACAAAAAAGATTGCGACTTTCTTCATGGTTATAATAGTACAGAAGATGTCTCGTTTTAAATATATATATAACTTATAGGTATACTTATCTAAACGTACGTTAAGATATACTTGTGTGAATTTTTTATTAATATTGTGTGTATGTGTGAGTTTGGGATATGGAAGAGCAAATCAAATCTTGTATTTCTCTTAACAATAGCACGTCATACAAGTCTCATTCATTCTTCGCCAATTTCAAACTACTTCCAACGTTTGAGTACTCATAAAGGTAATCTCCCAGTTAAACGCCAGATTTACGACAACGCTGCAGAATTCATTTGACACCAGAAGACGTTTAAAAATAGTTTTATGCGCCTTTCTAAAATTCACTGCAAATTTTAAAATGTTGCTCTTCTGGAATTAAATTTTTCTTTTGAATTTAAAACATTAAGGAGAGCAATATTTTCCGGCCTTTCTGTCCCATATTGTTTTGGTACAGTTTGGTTCTCTCACTATGTTTTCACTAGTGACAGCCCCTTGGCCATAGTAGTCCGAGATTGCTGAGTTGACCACCTGATTATATTGTTAATAGCCGACAGCGTTGTGACCGTCAATCTCGGTGCAGTTTTAACTAACAGTTCAATGCAAAATTACGTCAGCAGATCGACTTGTCCCTTGGTGGATGGATGCTTGTTGTCCATTGTATCCACGTTGAGATCGCTGATGAAGACGTAATCGTATTGATGGAGAGTCAGGTTAGTGAGCAATGCACCGAATTTTGAAAAAAAACCTATCTCCATTTCCACAGAGAGAACCGTAACTACATATCACATTTAATGTTGCCCTGTCTATTTTGACTTTGATCAAAACTGCTTCCAAATCTTTCACGGTTGTTTCTTCGATTGGGCATTTTGTGAAAACTAAATTTTGTCTCAGAAAAACTGCTACACCACTTTCCATGGAAGCCTGGCGACAGTACGCATCTGCCAATTTATAAGTTGTCATAAACGTTCTCGGATTTGTGCGGGATGTACAGTAAATTCCTACGGCCTTGCGGATGAGGAATTTGTAATATTTAGAAATGTTTTACGAAGAAAAGAAATGTTATGTTTTCCATAGAGTATATAATTTTACCATATATTTGTGGCCTTATGTAGATACGCCCCACCCGGAATATAGTTTATTTTTATCCTATTTTATAACCAAATAATCAATAAATTTGTACTAATTAATATAAATATATCAATTAACAAATTAATAAACTGATCATGGACTGATCAGACTCGATTCTCGAGCCCTGGTTGCGACCAATTCGGGGATATTTTCTAGACGTAGGGAAACACCTATTGACTTTTTTGGCTGGATATTTTTTTTCCTCAATATTTTTAGCACTAAAGTCAAATATTCCTATTAACACGCTTTTTAAATTATATAAGAAGACTTATAATAATTTTAAATTAGAAAAAATAACGATATAATAATTATAGAGAAAACAATTACTCTTATAAAAAACGCGTATTTGAAAAGGATTTCTTGATATTTCAACTGAGTAAGGAACAAATAATTCAACAGGTAAGCGTGCAGAACTAAAATAACGCTTTTCACTTTGAAAGTACCCAGCTGTATAAGCCAAAATGCAGTGTCTTATAAGATTAACCAGTCTGTTTGCTTTACTAACGTCCAAAGGCCCGAGTTGCTTCTTTGCTTCCATTTTCAATTAAATAAAAGGGAACAAAGTCAACTTTACTGTTGTTGATCAATGTTCGTCGTCACTTTATAACTTGAACTTTGCACAGTGTCAGTTAATATTGTTGACAAAGTAAGAAATTCGTTTTATCTTGAAATACACATTTAAATGGTTCATATGAAAATAGAAAATACAAGTGAGAGATAAACACATTTTTTAAGCCTATGGAAGTTTATCACAAGGTATCGATGAAACGTGAAAACTTTTATCATTAATTAGTAATAATTAATTAGCAATATAATACTCTTACAAGTATAATAATAATTATTATATATTACTCTATATAATTCTTCAATATTAAAAATATGTACGACATCTATAATGTTATTGTTGTTAGGTGCAGCTTACAGTATTATTGTGATACTATTTCTCTGTAATTCATTATTCTTTGGGGTTTGGAGGAACATTATACCATTTGAGTTTCACTTATATTTTTAACGTTTTTGGTACTTTTTGAGTAAGACATATTCAGGAAACCCAAATTGAAGCATGTTACGTAAAAACACATCTACGTGCATACATGTAACGATTTTCAGTATATCAGCAGAACAAATTAACCAGCATTACGGATTTGTTTACAATAAGGACTGTGTTACAAAGAACAACATTTGTGTTAAAGGAACAGGGTGTTGTCTTATATCAGCCCTCGTTCAATTAAACAAGAAATAAATGACATTAGGCTTCGAGATCTACAATCTGATCTATTCATCATATAACCATAACATAACAAAACCATAATTTAGGCCAGGATAATTATTCACTTGGGTAGGAGATGAGTTTCTAAATATAGAAACTTAGTGTTTTTATTGATTTACTGTATCATTGGACAATGGCAATTGTCCGAAAAATTCAGTTTCCTTCACAAGCCTACATCGTCATAAACAAATGTTAAACTAAAAATACTTGTGTAGACATATTTGAATATTTCTCGTATTCTGGGTTCAGTAGTAGTTGTTTGATTGCATGCTCGACGCTCAGCCAAATGTTAATCAAACCAACTACAAAATTTTTATACAGGCCCTTAAAGTACCTTGTGTTACACTTATTCATACACATTGCTGGATACTCCGGGTAAATGATTCTACTACTGGAGTTAATTGTATTGGTTACAATATTATTAGTGGAGTGAAACAATGCTATAGCGATGGGCTTTAAATCCTTGCCTTAGAATGCTACGCGTTCCTAACATATGGGACCATAGATACTCCATGATATTCTTTCATATCAAATCCATAGATCTGTGAAAGCGTTTTTTAATAATTTATTACCCTGTTATGAATGGCTCGATGAAAACCAAATGTGTGTCTGTATGCTTCAAAACAAAGATAAGCTGGCTATACTTGTCTCTGCTATACTTGTCTCTGTTATACTTGTCTCTGCTATACTTGTCTCTGCTATACTTGTCTCTGCTATACTTGTCTGTGCTATATTTCTCTCTGCTATACTTTTCTCTGCTATACTTGTCTCTGCTATAACGCTTTCCTTAGAACACGAGGTGACTACGAGTTTCGAAACATTTAGTAGCGAAATGAGACTTCAGTTCAGTGGAGAAAATCTGGACAACATTTAGCAAGACATTTAATGTTGAATATCCTTTATTATTTATCATCCTTTAGATTGAAACTACTCAGGAGACTTAGTTTGACATTGAACATTTATAAACAACTTTCAGTTTCAATTTATCTTACAACAGGTCCTTGTGTAGAATTTATTTCAATGTACTCAGTATATTTTAGACTATCGTTGTGTTTAACATTCTTTATTTTGTTATATTTGGTTGTCCGGTATCGTATTTTAGATTCATATAATCATGTGAAAATCATAATACAAATTAACATCTTCTTAAATTTAAAATGTATTAATTTATTATCATCGGAATTGCATTGTTACAAACGGAATATTCTACTTACCTGTAGAAGAGACCAACAGCTTGATTAAGAACATAGTGATCCAAATTTAAATTTAAATACAACTCCAATCACTCCAGACCGTTCTTTTCAAGGCCTTGAAAATAGTTTTACTCAATGTGTTAGTTTTGGAAGCACAACTTCCTCTCTCCCTCACTCTCTGACTGACTTAAAACTAGACGAAGTAAAATCTAAACTGATTGACCATGAAAAGCTAGAAGATCAGGACTTAGACAAATCTCTGACCCTAGCTGCAGAGGCCGGAAAAATCTTACTACAGGAGAATAATGGATTGAAAAATAACATCCACTATCTAAATAGTCGAATTTCTCTACTTGAAGCCAACTCACTTAGTATGGAAGCAAAAGTTTAAGAACTATCAGCCATAGAAATTAAACATATACAGAAAATTAAAATCCTGCTAAACGAGTTGGAGGATGTAGAGCAAGAGCTTATTAAATGTAAACAAGATAAATCTGACTTACAAAATATTTTTGAGGAACACGACATGAAACAATCAGAAATGCTCACTGGTTACCTATATAAAATATACGAGCAAGAAAAAAATCATCTCAAAATTGAAAACAATGACTGATAGTTACAATTTTAAAACTTTTAAAGACATGGAAACCCAAACAACCTTTGTTAGCTCACAATCGACAAATCCTAATCCTGCTTCTTTGTTGGATCTAGCTCTTGTCCTGGAAAAATTTGACCATATGGAGCAGTCCATGGCTGATCTTCCGAGTTATGTCATGAATAATTATGCCCCTCTGCCAGCCCTTAAGGCTGATGTCCTGAATACAATAACGGGACAAGAGGACCAGAACAAAGAAATAAATATAAGGAAGAAACAGAAGGCTCGTCTTACTAAATTAAAGCCAGTTTCAGAACTAAAAAGTAAAAACTATCCAATAAGACAAACTAGAAAATCAAATTACTTTAGTGTTTCATTACAAGTAAAAAAGTGTAGAGACCACAAAACACCGGATTTGACCTAATTACGCCTGACGAGACTATACAGAAGAGTGGGGGAGCCAGACAAACCCCGTCACAAAAACTGATCAGCTCTCTTGCGACACAGGGTTCCGGCCCGATACCTGACCTTCATGAACAGAAGAGTGGGGGAGCCAGACAAACCCCGTCACAAAAACTGATCAGCTCTCTCGCGACGCAGGGTTCCGGCCCGATACCTGACCTTCATGAACAGAAGAGTGGGGGAGCCAGACAAACCCCGTCACAAAAACTGATCAGCTCTCTTGCGACACAGGGTTCCGGCCCGATACCTGACCTTCATGAACAGAAGAGTGGGGGAGCCAGACAAACCCCGTCACAAAAACTGACCAGGTCTCTTGTGACACAGGGTTCCGGCCCGATACCTAACCGTCATGAACAGAAGAGTGGGGGAGCCAGACAAACCCCGTCACAAAAACTGACCACCTTTCTTGCGACGCATGGTTCCGGCCCAATAACTGACCAGCATGAACAGAAGAGTGGGGGAGCCGTCACAAATACTAAAACACCAGACACTCCAGTACTAAATAGCAATAAGATAGTTTATGAAGCGTAGGTACATTTTCCAAATGACTATTCACCACCTAGACAAAGTACTTTTTATAGAGTTCATCCAGAAAAACATTTTTTAGGTAAACATCCAAAGGCAATTCACAAATTCAAACAAAAATACAAAACCAGGATCTTTGTAAATCCCTTATCACCCTGCAAAACAAGTTAACCTAAAATCACTGTTCTACATCAAAATATCCAAGGACTGAAGAATAAAACTAACAGATTATGCCACCTTCTTCAAGAAGTACAGCCAAGGATCTTAATACTCACAGAACATGAACTTAAAGAAGACATTTTAAAAAAATATCAAAATTTCTGGCTACACACTTGCCACCTACTTTAGTAGAAGTAACCATACTAAAGGAGGAGCAGCAATATATGTTGACAAAAACATATTCCACCTGACAGAGACAATCCCTGTTTCAGCATACTTTCAAGAATTAATCTGCGAAACAGCAATGATTAAGCTAACATTGAACAAAAAACCATTATACATTACTGGAATTTATAGACCTCCTTCTGGTAACCTTCATCAAGCACTGAGTCTAATATCAGATATGTTGGAAAAAACAAAAGCAGAAAATCACTCCATTCTGTTATTAGGTGACATCAATGTTGACTGCTTAAAGACTGACAACGAAAACAAACAACTTAATAATTATTTGACCAGTCACAACATTTATAGATTGAATCTACCTCCTACTAGGATTACATTGAATACAAGGTCTCCAATTGACTGTGTTTGTACAAATCTACCACTTGAAGACGTAGAAAGTAAGGTATTTCACAGCGGCCTATCTGACCGTACTGTACAATTTTGCACGTCACAAATAAGGACTTGTCAGGAAAACACCTATTACAGTGGAATGAGCCGAAACTATTCCCAGAATAACCTTAGTATGTTAAATGCTTTACTGCTTCCAAGAAAATTGGGATGAAGTGCACAATGCTTACACTGCAGAAGAAGCTTATACTAAATTTATGTCAATAGTTACCATGGCTATCAATCAAGCATGTCCATTAAAGAAAATTAGAAGGAAAAAGAAGGTGACAAATAAACATTTTGTAGACCATCAGGTAAACTAGCTAAAGAAAAGTTCCTTCAGAAACTTCTAGTATATGACAAAACAAATAATGAAGAATATAAACGCAATCTAGCAAAGGCTAAGAAAGAATATGACTTGAGGCTGAGAAACTTAAGACAAGAGGCATCAGCCAGTTTTATAAATAGAGCAGAAAATAAATCTAAAGCCTTGTGGAAGATAATAAACGATGAAAGACAGACAAAAATGTAATGCAACAAACACTCAAGCTTGAAATTGATGGAAATGTAGAAGATAACCCCTATAAAATTGCAAACCATATGAATCACTTCTTTACCAGCATCGCTGGGAGAACGCTGAAAAACAATCCTAAACCATCTATAGACCCACACACACAACCTCGGACACCGGCCATGACTTACATAACTACCAATATTATAAAAAATCTCAAACAAAAAACTTCTGCAGCCACCGACAATATCTCCACAAAAATACTTAAACATTGTAAGGAATCACTAACGATCCCCCTCACAAGTATTATTAACAAATTATTGAGTCAAGGTCAATTTCCATCAGCCCTAAAACTTGCAAAAGTTTACCCAAAACATAAAAAGTGGAGTAAAACCGAAGTTGGCAATTACAGGCCAATATCAATATTGCCAACTTTCTCTAAAATCTTAGAAAAAGTTGTCCTGAGAAGGCTTTTGGACCACTGTGAGAAATTTAATTTATTAACTGAGAGACAACATGGTTTCATCAATGGAAAATCAACCATGACCGCCCTGACCGATTTTGCTGACTACATAATTGACAAACTTGAGGAAGGAAAACATGTTACTAGTTTCTTCCTAGACTTGAGTAAAGCGTTTGACTGCTTGAGCCATGATCTCATATTACACAAATTAGACAAATTAGGAATTAAGAGCACAGCCAAGATGAGGTTTAAAAGCTATCTTAAAGACCGAAAACAAATAGTAGAAATAAAACAAGCAACAAGTAAAATCACAGCAATAACTAGATCAAGACCTTTACCTATAAATCGAGGAGTGCCCCAGGGGTCTATTTTGGGACCAGTATTATTTAAACTGTTTACAAATGACATACCTGAACATCTGGACAAATTTTGTACAGTTTCAATGTACGCTGATGATACCACCTTGCTCTTGAGTGGACAAAAAGAAAATCTAGATATCAGATCATTCACAGCCTTGAACATGGCTTATCAGTACTGCCACTCAAATGACTTGGTGGTAAATCCAGACAAAACTAGTCAAGTCGCATTTGGGAGAAGATGTGATGAAGTACCAACAATACCCGACGTGGAAAGAAACACCCAAGCTAAATATTTAGGAGTCATTGTTGATGAGGGATTTACCTGGTCACAGCATGTAGACAATCTTCTCTCCAAATTAAATCCCTCCCTTTATATGATCAAACGTACAAAATGTATAAGCGACATATCTACTGCGAAAATTGCCTACCATTCCTTGTTTGAAACTCACATTAGGTATGGCCTAATGATATGGGGAGGAACTTCCGCAAGTAATCTTCAGAAAGTTTTGATTCTACAAAAGAGGGACGTAAGAACCTTAGCTGAGCTAGGCTACAGAGAAAGTTGTAGAGAAGCCTTAAAACCCCAGAGGATTATGCCAATAGTAAACCTCTACATAAAAGAAGTCATCTTATATGCTGTTGGACAACCCCTGACGCAGAATAGATACCTACATGACTACAATACTAGACACGGTACTCGTTACCAACTACCAGTTCACCATCTCTCCCTATATGAAAAGAAACCCTCCTACATGGGCATGAAGCTGCACACCCTTTTACCTGAAGAATTGATATGCCTCACCGAGAGAAGACTGAAGACTACTCTTACTGACTGGCTAATTAACAATCCTTTTTACTCACTTAACGAGTTTATTGAAAGAAGACAATGAACATTGCCATTTGAAAAACTTATTTTTGAAATTGTAGCAACTGTTTGTGATGATTTTATTTGAAGCCATTTCAATACTAAGTATTATGTAGTATTATAAGTATTATGTATTTGAAAATAAAGAATATTTGTATTTGTATTTGAGTATAATCTCTTGTGTTGCAGGAGTGACGTAGTTCATTTTTATGGAACTGCTCACTATTAGAGAAATAAAAACTTCATACTTCAAAGGTGTATTAAATAAATATACTTTTAAGTATGAAAATTGAATTATATGGCTCTCGGGATCGGGGTTTAAACATTATTTTCCGTAAGCATATAACTTTTATGATTTTCATCAACGAATACTGTATACAGTACGCTGTATAATTTTATTTTAGCCGAAATAATTTCACTAATGCTGTATAAACTGTCACATACATTACTGTATGAGTGTTCATCTTAAAATACATACACGATTTTTCTTAGAAAAAATGGGATTTTGCTCCTAAGGTTACCCAAATTTTTCTTGCTCCGACCATAGCTCAAAGCCGTCAAGATCTGATATGACGAGTGTTACTCTATAAACTATTATTTTGTTTAACTTGTAGGGAGTATTTATCTAGTTATGATAATCAAAACATTGATTAAATACATTACAGGAGATAACACAAGGGAATCACAATCGAGTTACATTATTAATCTGATTAGATTTATTGATTGACTTTTGATAATGAAATATCCGGTTTAGGGTGAGTTTACTTTGACCTCTACTGCGGAATATTTAAACAATAAACAAAGCCTTGTGTACAGAGTACGTTAAAGTGAGGAGACGTTTCTAGTCTCCATGCATAGTTTAAATTATTCTGTGCACCCTTAGAATGATGAGTTTGACATTGAAATCTATTTGCACAATTTATAAAGAATTTTCACCTTCAGTTATTGCTCTACAGGTACTTATGTAGAGTTTATTTCAATGTCCCCGTATATTTTTCAGACTGTCATTCTGTCCAAAGTTTAAAGACGATATTGTCATTTTAATTTTGTTATATTTGGTTGTTCGTTATCGAATTATAGATTCATAAAACCATGCAAAAATCATAATAGTAACTAATATTATCTTAAAATACATAATTTACAACAATGGAAATGTATTGCTAACAAAAGGAAGTTTTACTTTTCAAATAAGAAGAAATTAGACCTTCTCTGCCATATTTCTTTCGTTTTGAGTGTAATTGGATTCTGACATTCTATTAATGACTGAGTGCAACTAAACCAATGGGATGACTTTGAATGCTTTTCTATATTTGTGTTTGTATAATTAGTTGTGTTAAAGAAAAATATAAAACTAGATTATTATATGCAAAATCTTAACTACTAAGCTGTATTATTAAACGCTTTTTTATGTATTCCATCAATGCTAGCCAGATTACTATTAAACTAGTATAGACATATGGTCACAGCAATATGGACAGTATATACACCTGAGTGTACTGCTCTCACTTTAGCATCTTGGCTATTAAGGGTTACAATAGTATTAATATATTCTATTAAAGCATTTTTATTTCAGTATAATTCCATAAAAATTACTTGGTTATCTTCCATATTACTGACTAGAATCTATTATTTTTCATTTTACTCTATGAAATGTTTGTTGGCAAATTTATTCTATTTCTATCATTATGGTTTACTCATTATGTGTGGTTGCCCCCTCAAGTGACTAAGGCCTTGTTTTTGTCCTCATTCTTTTATGAGGCAATCTCCGGCCCCATTACAGTGAACTCAACTTCCACAGCCATTCTCCCTTACCACCATCGGCTTCTCTCAGACCGCATGAAATAACAACCCTCCACGACCAGGAGATCATACGAGTACGTAATAGGCACCACCTAATAAACCGGTTGTATACTGTCATAGTATACTGTAAACTCTAAAGGTTTTTTGCACCCTTAAAATATCAATTATATGAGAAGCCCACACTTTTCCCTCCACAATACCACTAACCTTTCTTAAGTTAATTAACGAATTTCTTCAAAAAGCTTTTTAGCAATATATGCTTAAAGTTGTTAACATTTTAAATCTCACGGTAAAAATTACAAAATCTAAATTTTCAACGATAATGGGAAGCTTATGATGCAAAATATAAATTCTAAAAGTCTAAATTCCAGCTGAGGACGCATACTTATTCTCGGATTTCTAGTTTTTACTGTTTTATCACCGCACTATTCTATACGTATATTAAATTATGGGAGACGGAAATACAAACAAACATAACTATTAAATTCTATATGAGGAAATCATTTAGAAATATATATTTTGCAAAATTCATCCAAACACAACCGTACTCTAATATATTAGATTTACAAATTTTCCTGCTGCACTGTATGATGAATATCCGAGCAAAGCATGCTGACCACGTCATTGCCGGGTAGGAATGATATTATTTGTGAATTCCTGTTACACAGACTGTCAGCGTATCTGTACGTGGCTCCTCTGTCAATTCCTAAGTTGTAAAACATTTCATTCATGGATGGCTTTATCATGTTGAAATATGAATATTCAATAGCATTTCTTAATCCTGGAATGCCGGAGACCTCATCCATTCCACCCCACAGTCGACATTTGTCATTACGCCGTCTGGGAACCATTTGTAGCAACCCAAGCTCTTCATTCCCAGTTGGAGCATTCCAGCCGTTGTAGTAGGGACTCCCAGGATAACCCTGCGTACAAAACAGGAAGTTGCTATTATGAAGTACTAAATTAGTAATTATTAATCCGATATGTGTGTGTGTGTGTGTGTGTGTGTGTGTGTGTGTGTGTTTTGATATACTATATTTTTGCAGTTCCCTGGACACGGCTCCCTGTTTTGTAAAATGTGATATAATAGGAATGTTGAATATATAAATAACTATTACCACCAAAGTTAAGGCATAACTGGAAATAGCGGTTAAAATGTAGGAATAATTAATAGTTCATAACACATATCGAGCCCAAGAACTATTTTAAAATTATTTCCTCTGCAATATTGTAAATAAATTGTTATTCTTTGGTAATTGCATGACTCGATAATACCCGCACTGATTTGGCTTTTTTGTTATAAAATGTTTGTGATAATCCAAATTAGGTATTCATCGAAAGACAAATCGGAAATTATGGAAAATGGAAGTATTACTTACTAGCTGAATAACCGTACTTTACTGCGGGACTAAAATATAAACTTGTTTTACCTAGTTTGATATGTCCCAACTATTACTGTGTTGAATTTTTAGTTTAACTCCAGTTCACCTTCTTCTTATTGCAGCGTCTGGTATATGACGCTGCCTCAGACTTCACTCCTAGAATCCAAGAAACTCAAAATGAAACATTGCCATCGTTTTGACATCAGAGACACCTATAAATACTTGAAGTAGTAGTCTCATTGTCTCATCAAGTACACAACAAAACAATGTAGATGTTTCGTTATGACCTTCTTCGCCGTCGACTTTTTTCAGACAAACATGGCTCCAGATTCGAGGAGTCAAGTCTGACAGCGTCAGATACCAGACGATGCAATAAAAGGAAGTTGAACTGGAGGTAAACTCAAAATTCAATTGAATCAACACTTCTTACCATAGCTAAGTAATTATTAAGTATTGGATAATTTAATAAATTATCTAATAATTAGTATTGCAGATCTTTCGCCTGAAACATTCCATTAACACGACATTACTTCATCACGAGCGAAGTCTAGACCAGGCCACATTCAGTTGGCTTGTAAGCTTTAAACTGATAAGGTTCCTAGAGTCCAAGAAAATCCTCTTTTGATCAAAAGATCACATGAGAGTCCGTACATCTGTCTTTCCCTATGCCCGTCTATAGACAACACTTGTTATAAATAAACCTCTTGATATATTGGTTTCTCATGGTTCAAGGTTGAACCCTATTTGTATTTGGATAAAACAACATTCAAACATTCCTTTTACCCCAGAATGTACATTCCAGTATGTACATTATGGCCCCTGGAAAGATTAGTTCACAGGATTCGAGTTCTTATATGGATTTAAGTACAAATAACCGCTTAACTATGTCTTAGGAATTGTTCATAACTGTATAAGTTAGTTTACTATAGTACAATATATATATATATATATATATATATATATATATATATATATATATATATATATATATATATATATATTCCAAACCTGGTTCAGGCAAATAAAATGTTCATTAATGCACTTAGAACTGACGTACATTGTTTAATTTTGCATAAGTATACACGATTTATTTCTTGAGATAACACTAGTATTCAAATCGTTCCTTCGGATCTATTTATATTATTAGTAAATGATGAAGCCAAATGGCCAGTATTGCACTGGTATACCTTGTAATATAGTAAATATATTATTAGGATTCACCTGATAACTCCAATAAGGTAGTGCGTCTACTGTTGCCAAATATCCGGAAGCAGTAGCGATTATTGAGATTGTCAAAGGTACAAAAATTCACATGATTGAACAATGTTTCTGAAATAAAAACATAGGAGAGAATAAAAATATAGCAAATCATATTAGCACTAGCACTGATTTGTCAATATTTTTCTCAAATATACTAAAAAAACATCCATTATAAAGTGTCCTTATTAATATAATCGTTTCTGTGTGTTTTCCTGAATTGTGATCTTGAATATCTCAGGCGTGCCAACTTAAAACCCCCAATCATACAGTTACCTACAAGTATTCATTTTCCATACACCATTACTTCTTTGTGTCAATCAGTGTGAACAAACCGTCTGGAACGGTAATATTCACACCTGTCACTCAAAGAAACCAGTTCAAACAGGGAGCAGACTCCCTCAAAAATGTTCCAATCAAAAAAGCATACCAGTATTTCCCATCTTATTTGATTCCTTCTTGCTGATTGGCCTTTTTTAATCAACTTAAAGGCCCATGGGTTAAAAGCTAATAATATCAGAAAGCAACACAAAGAATAAAGACTTCTATACATAACGTACTCTATGGTGGGAAGGGTTGATTCAATGTGAATTTGAGTTTACCTCCATTTCACTTTCCTCTTAGTGCAGCGTATGGAATCTGACGGTATTACAGACTTGACCCCTGGAATTTGGAGTCATTATTGTCTTAAGAGATCCACAAGTAGCGGTATCGAAGAAGCCTAAAATTAACTCTTTTTGGATCTCTTGAGATGACTCCAAATACCAGGAGTCAGTGACAACGTCAGATTCCAGACGCTGCACTAAGATGAAGTTTTACTGGAGCTTAACTGAACTATAAAAACTCATTAAAATTAAAATTTCAAAACTGTAGCAATAAGAAAATTTGTTGACATAGTTTTAGACGGTGCGATTTTTAAGAATAGTGAGAAGATATTTTTATTCCTAAGAAACTCGGGTAAATCTCTTAAATAGGTTAGCAATGTCTTTACAGATTTACAGTATTATGATGATAACAGAATGGAAATATTTAGATATAAATTACATTAGGCAAATTATTTAAATATTATTTCCTGATAAATTTATAAATAGTATAATATTCACCATATTTAGTTTTAGATATACAATGTTTGATCACATTTCCAGCTATTATTAAATATTACGTTTATGTTAAAAGATTTGGTTTTCTAATTACTTGCAATCAAAACGTTAACTCCCACATCTTAAAACGGTAGGTTGCGCTACTCGCCATTTCAGTAGACAGTGTGCATCTTGGGAGCCAAATTTTTGCAAGGTTCCTCTGCTAAATCCATTTGAACTTAAACTACCAACTTTAAAAAATATTTTAAAACTTTTCAAGATTATTTTGAATGTAGGCAGTTAGTATAACATTTTTTAATTTACACTAATGTAAAACTGATAGTTTATAACGTATTTTACATTTTCATCTAAATCAAGTCTCTCGAAAGGTGACTAAGATTTTATAAAATTATCCAATACATATTATTCACTTTAGGCCTGACTTCTATAGCTCTGCTATGTGCTCCATAATTTCAATAATATAGGAAGATTTATTAAATAATAAACTGTATAATTTCAACACAGCTGGACGATAAAGAAATTTGTAAAAACAAAATTGATTTTGTCTGAGAATTGCTAAAAAATAATCTAGATTATCCTTGATTAAAATACTCGTAATTATATAAATTAAATTCAATGACTGATCGATGATATTTTACATAGCAGGCAGTGAAATGTGGGGAATAATACATTAAACGGATGGTTATAAGACTAATATTATTTTCCTTGTTAGACAGTATATAGTTTTTTAGATGGTCTTATGTTGTTTTGGTTTACGGTGTCGATACGGTTTTCGGTTTTTAGGAGAAAAATTAAAATCGTCTATCTGATCTGGGACGCATTGCACTACAACCCGCAAAACGATTAAACAAGATCAATTTAACAAAATTCAAATTTTAATTAAACACGGACTTCTAGTGGCTTATATTAAATAGTTTCTAACTGTTTTGATATAAAAATAGCCCTTTTCAAATTTATTGACTCAATAGTTTATGAGCCTCGATTTTGAGTGTAGTTTCAGTTTACTTGTTAACCCTAGATTATCCCGGAAAGATTTGGATCTTTAACGCTAAAAAACCTTTAAGTATGTCAGTGCAAAGCTGAACTTTATATTTTATTCAAAATAATTACTATATTGAAGACTCTTGAAGCAATTGAAAAAGGTCTACACAAGTGGTCAGTAAAAAACACTTTAAAAATGAATTATTGGCTAAAAATAAATTATTATTTCTTTTAAATTTGTATATAATTTAAAGTAAGTAAAAAATATATTGGTGTTGTTTTATCAACTACTAATTAGTACAATGACAAACTACAATTTTAACTATGAATAATAGCCTATATAACAACCAAGCTTTATAAACTATAAACTCAAATCTAGCAATGATGTTTATTTATTACTTAATCTATTATAATATTTGTCAACTTTGTTTTAGTACTTTTTACATACCTAAGTAAACATGCACTCATATAAATTCATAAATACATGCATACACACAACGTGAATATTCTATTAATATATACAACGTGCTTAAAGTAGAATTGAAAGATTAAGATATGTTTATTACCATTATCATTAAATAATAGTTTATAAGAAGCAATTATTCTATAGCTCTTTTAAAACAATTTTAAAATATTAACGGTCAAAACTAAGTGTAAATCCAAAATAAATGTAGAATAATAAAACAGAAATGAAAGAATAAGAAATTGTTAAAGAATACTGGTACTTAAACTAAAGAAGACATTTACCTCAGTGCACTATTAAACATTCTATTATACAAACATTCAAAAAGCCAACGTCTCAATCCATCGAGGAGTACATATATATTATTTCATTTGTGTCATTTCCAAGGTTAAATTATCTAAAACATTGAAATCTGTATAAATAAAACATTGTTTAAAAAGCTATAGGCCATTGTTTCTCTAAATATATTACGGAAAATCTGTATGTTTCGTTTTTCCTATAAGGTCTAAAATATGTTTAGTCCAGTTTAATTTATAATCAAAAATCTTCCTATGCATTTTAAAATATATCTTTTTATAAACAAACAAATTTATAATATTTATTTCTTTTAGTACTCTTTTATTATACAGTAAGTTAAGCAAACTTACTTTTACTGAAAAACATATACATTTATAGGAAAATTGTATATTTGACTTTTTTGTGATGTGACTAAATGAAATTGGAAGTAGTTACACACTTTCATTTTATGTAACGCCAATTGATAATACTTCGCGATTCTTAAAATTTAAAATATGTTATGAAAAGAAATTTAAATGTTTACAATTGGTTGAACAGTTGGTAAAATTAAATACATATATGTGAGTCTGCACAATATAACATAGGATTCCTAACAGATCCCTTACAGTATATTTTGATGGATATTTTGAGCGTATTTAAAAACAGCTGTCGTCAGATAAAAAAAGAATAATATGAAAATGCACATACAATGGTTTGATCAACTACAATGTATAAACTTATTCCACTTACCTGGTTCGAGTAAAATGGAAAAGGATGTTGTCTATTTGAACTTTCAGTGGAATGTTCTCTGAGGTATGGGAGGTTCTTCTCAAATGGGAAGAATCAGAACACGAAGTAATAACCTGTCAAATAATATTTATGTACCGTAACGTTTGTGTTCTGCTGTTTCTGGTGAGAACAATGAGTAACCTGTCAAATAATATTTATGTACCGTAACATTTGTGTTCTTCTGTTTCTGGTGAGAACAATGAGTAACCTGTAAAACAATATTTATGTACCGTAACAGTTATGTTCTGCTGTTTCTGTTGAGAACAATGAGTAACGTGTCAAATAATATTTATGTACTGTAACATTTTTGTTCTGCTGTTTCTTTTGAGAACAATGAATAATAATTGATAACCTGTCAAATAATAATTATGTGGCGTAACTTGAATCAACTTTAATCCAAGGGAACAACACTTAATTAACTAAAGCCATCCATATATGATTATTTGTGAATTATTTCTTATTGAGCACTCAAAAACGAAATAAAAATCAATACCGATTCCAGTGAAAATGTAGAATGACCTGTTCAATTCGAAATTTGGCCTGATGTCTTTGATTATGTGTCATCCGACTGAAGGGGTTTTGAGTTCTAAATATTAAGTACTTTAGCTGTCCTCATATGAGTGTTGGGTTAGCTGCACCTCTTCGTGGTTGTACTATCAAAAAACATCATCAGAACTGTCGAACTACAGATCTATCAGAAACGACGACTCATTGGAGTCGTTAACCAGCAAACCAGAGGTGGAAAATTTAGGAATAGGCCACTATAGTTCTTTTTACGTATCTATATTTTAGTATTACTTATATACAAAATCAGCCTATTGCAATTTTATGTTCTGAATGGCAGGACCACAACTTTTCCGCATATCATCACCGAACATGATCTCTAGAACAAAAACCACCCTTTAAAAAGTATGAGGAAACAATGAAGGCTCCAAAATCAGCACAACAAAGTAGAAACTTAAAATGGATTTTGGGTTGCTTATAAAATTTGAAAAAGATTTTGTAATTTAAAATTTTACTGTATCTCAAGCGGTTTTCAAGACAACTGAGAATAAATATATCTTTTAATCGTTACAAAATCTACCTCCTTTTCCGACTGAGCCGGAAGGATTATCAAACAACATCATGTTGAGTTATGGTATGATATGAGTGCCCTTTTTTTAAGGGCAGGGCCGTACCCAGCATTGGCGTGCTCCGGAAAAGATATTTGACCGACCTCATCATGTACCGCCACCCGCCCCCCTACAAGTGTGGTGGCTTTAGTAAAATTTCCCAAAAATATGGTCTGCGTGTGGGTCTGATTAAGGGTCTAATACTCAATCCAGGATAAAAAATGATTGTTTTAAATTTACAATAATCTGTCACAGGTCCTATAACGCCAGATTTCCCATGTTTAAAAATAAAAAATAAAACCTAGAAACAGTTTTTCAACTGAGATATGAAGCGGAGGAAACTTCTGCTGCACCTTAACGTGAAATGTATTCTTCGCATATTTTGGGGTGACAGAATATTGAAGATGCACCAAAATCAGGGTTTTTAACTGTCTCCGGTACTGATAATATCTAGTACTAAAGTGGCCATGGGGGTATGAATGGGTAGTGAGAACTATCTAGATACATAGAATTCTTTTATTGCACGAGAAAATAACATGTATTGCATTGGAAAAGTTAACTGATAATTTTGATACGCACACCACAATTTCTTTCACTCAAACACACAAGGATAGTACAAGTAAATTTATTTGACTCAACCATTCGCCAATTTTCCAATCCAAGTCCCAGCTACGGGGTCGGTCACCCAAATGGGCCGTGAGTCATGCCCAGTTATATGCCTAAATAGCTAAAGAGCGTTTTAGGCATTTTTTTGATAGAGTCCGGCAACCTTTTAATGAAGTGATCACCCGCTTGTGGGGGAAAGTGTTCAGAAACTACAGTCCTGTCTTCCAGTTTGGTAGCCTTCTATGCCCCTAGTATTATACTTATAAATGCCTTGGCCTCTTGTCAAGGCGGGTGTAGTCATACGAAACAATGTGGTTTCAAAAATGTAAAAAGTGGGAGCGTTAACAGTTGCAGAGTTTTGAAAGCCTTTTTGCACGACTCTCAAGTATGCAATACTTCGAACAGATATTTCCGAAGCCGGAATGACCTCATGAATTTTGAGTTTGCCCAAAGCACTACTCCGTAAAAGTGGTGTGTGAGCAAATGAGCCCATAATACGCCGTCATCAGCACCTGAATTGGGTAATTTTTAGCTAACGATATAAGAACATACATGCCTGAGGATAGCTTGTAACAGACAGCATTGATGTGGTCATTCCACGTAGTCCAAGGAAGTTTATTTACAATCAATAGTCTGCAATCATTGTGAAATTTTTAAATCTCGGAAAATATGACAACAAGTGCCACTAAAATTAGCTTGTTATACTTTTGGTGCTCATTGAGAAACGGTTTTGCATTCTAGCTTCAGAACTCCAACATATCAGCGTTTAAACGTAAAGCACGTTTTGCATTGGGAATATCTGCTCACCACTTATCCCAGTAGGGTTTGATATTCCATTTGATAAGGGGTTCTATAGGAAGCCTAGATAGTATCTATTTATTGAAACTATAACCTGCCATTTACAACTACACAATCGTAACTGTATTGATCCATAACAAACACCAACCTCCTCTTGCAACTGGCTTATTAGATACTAGATATTGCCGGCTCTTGTACTTCAAAACAAACAGAATTCAGTAAAACTCAGTAAATTTTGAATTAATTTATTGGGATTTTTTACAAAGACTCTACGACACTTTAATAATATTATATCTACCACTTGTCCAGAATATTGTTTCAAGCGTTCAAAATAAAAGTGTATTTCTTTTTACATATATGTGTTGCATACTTATTGGTAAGAATAAAGAATTAAACAATTTTATTTGTTGAGATATTTAGACCTATATAAATATAAATGTATTATGTATAAAATTGTTTCCGCTTCTAAAACTAATTTTAAAATTAGTCATAAAAATTTCAACTTAAATTAATTCAATAAAAAAGCATTTCAATAACATTAGTACGTACCGAAATAAATGGAAATTATATTATATATTTATACACTGGCTTGGGTTCACATTTCTGCAGTAAATATATTGACTGATATATAGCTTTTTGATCTGTAATCCACGTCTTACAGTACAAGATTATTTTTAATTATAAAATGGGCACAATGGTATTAGACACTTTGTATACGCTAGACTTATAAATTTATTAAAAGAATTATAACACTTCATGCTAATAAATAAAACGCACAGAATATATACATACATGCATGATTCAGTATAAATATTGCGTCATAAGAGTTCAAAGTACATACATCTGTGTAGCTTGGTCAAACACAACATACGAAACACAAAATAAACGATCACAAGTCGGAGGGTATAGAACACTTCCGGAATACATAGCCGACACCAGACATACATACATACATAAATACATAGCATACACCAGACATACATACATACATAGCATACACCAGACATACATACATACATAGCAGACACCAGACATACATACATGAATAAATTCAGAGCAGACTCAAGACATGCATACATACGTAAATACATAGCAAAGTTACTGGAAATTTTATACGCCAAGTCTGAAGGCAATATATAAATAATTAGAATTTTCTGGCATGTAGTTTTCACGAGACTTCTTCTACAGACTAACTTTGCATGAACTAATTTTATTTTGTGTTAATTAAGAAATGAATAATGAATTATCATATTTTGAAAAACAGCAGTTAATGAATGAGCTCTTTTATTTTACAGAGCCATTCCTACAATTAAACTTAGATAAACTGTAATTACACAAATTATATTATTAATTGGAGTCATTATTGGAGCAGTGATCGACAAGGCCCTATTGACTTTCCCACTCCCATCCAATTATTCCATTTGAATGAAACAAAACAGCTAAAGGACGCACCCAGAAACTGTCTTACTTAGTGAAGTTCTTAGTTTTGTTTTCTCAAGTTTATTGAGTTCTTTAGTCCTTGGCAAGCATCAAAATCGTTGTTATTAAAAATAATAATCCTTTATTTCATTATGTTAACAATATAAATTGTATCACAATTGTCAACAGATTTCTCAACTGAATAGGAAGTTCCCTAATCGAGACATTCACACACATTCAGACTTACAATTATACCTACATACATCCAACACACAGTCGCACTGAGTTCAGATCCACCACTTTCAAGTATCAGTTAAAGTTAGTTTTTACCATTGAATGATACAACTTTATGTGTAAATAAGGATAAAATGTCATCCTGTCTTGAGACAGCATCATTAGTGTATTTTAAATTTACAGTAGTCTGAATCGACAGTAAAAGTGGAAATAGTTTTATTAAAAGGTATCAGTTTGTTTGAATTAATCTCTTAACGTATAATGATACTCATAACTCCTTACTCTAGGTATAGACCTTAAATTTTACTTACACCTCCTAACACACAACCTTTAATCCTAGTTATTGCTATATTCTAGTGTTCTTACTTGTTATCATTCTTGTATTGGAACTTTATTATACTACGCAGCATTCGTCTTCTCCCTTAAATGTGGTCTATTGCAGATATTTACTAGCATTATTTCACTATCACCAATTCATTTAAAACAATTGACTAATGTAAGAGATAATAAAGTTAACTCCACTTTGCTCCTGGGGTCTTAAGTTAGCCAATTATCGCAACCTCTTAAAATTATAAGTTAATTAAATGGTGGACTTCAGTAACGAGTGCCTCTGAAATCAATTTTATTAATCAACTACTAGTTTATCACATACTGAAGAATTAATTTAGATTCTGTGAAACTAATTATACATAAAAAACAGGATTTTGTTGTACAAAAGGTTGCTCAAAAAGCAAAGTTTGAAACGTACAAATAAATTATTTCTTTACGCCTAATAAATTATCTTACATAACTGTTCTATTTTTGTATGCTTCCCCGACAAGGTACACCAAAAGAAACAAGGAATACTCTGAAAAAGAATCAAGTTCCTAAACCTGTCGATGATACAACCTCTCTCTGACACGTGAACTAAGCAAAGATTATAGTACCGATGGCTGAGCGGTCTTACGTGTCGGATTTAGGATCTACGTTAGAGGTATTGGAGGTTCAAATCCGTCTGTGATCGTTGTACTTTTTATCAGTACTATTGACCTTGTACTGTGTCGACTCTCCCCCTTATTCTGTTTGATACGATCCTCGCACAGGCCAGTGGCCCATGAGGACGGGTAGGCTAAGGCTTAAAAGGCGTCGGCTTTCCTTTAAAAAACGAAAATAGCAGCGCCGTGAAAACGCTATTGGATACGTATGTGATCTTATTCTAGTTTGTTTTTATTTAAGAGAAATAAGAGAAGAAAAACGGTAAAATTGTGCCGTTAATGTTTTGCCATTTGATTGCGGGAGCTCTTAACATTAGATACTATAAATAGTTCTGAATTTACAACTATCAATTATTAAATTATTAACATTTAAAACTTTAAAGATTACTGCTCACATAATTACATCTTCCACTTTTAAACAAAATATAAAAATTCACTGTTACAAATTAATTAATATAAATTGAACACATTTAGTAATTTTTATATATATTTGGATATAATTTTAAAATGGTATATTTGTGTAAACTCGTTCTCAAATTTTTGAAGCATTTATTGTTTTTCAAAATTATGCAGAATACTTCAGTCAGATGCGTACAAATGTGTAACTACATTTAACCCTTTATCCGTCTATAAAACATTTAACACAATGTTTTTTACATCGTTAGCATCAATTCAGGCTTTTAGGAAATATCATTAAAAATTCAAATGATAAGAATAAAAAAAAACTATGTTTGAACAGTTTTAGCCGTACTATTATTATTGCTATTAATTGTCAATTTTTATTAGTATTACTAGAAATAACATTTGCCTGTAACGAATCTGTCCCCGATATATCGCGGATTAGTTGGTGTTCATGTTTCCAACTATACTTTAGATACTATCCAATTTCCTACCCTAAAGGGTTCTGACATATATGGCCAGTCGTTGTCCTGAGAACAGCACTATTTGGTAGTGTTTTGGCAATCTGCCTCTTGGCCACCGAAATTATTTACACTTAAACGATTATAATTAGTTATACAAGAAAACAGTTAAGATATAGCACAATGAACGCTCTCTATGTTAATTTTTATGATCTAATCCTATTTATTTCCAGCTATGCCTAATCGACCCGTGAAACAGTAAATAATAATATAAATTTAATAGTAAGTTAGAAATTAAAAATATGAATTTATTTATGTTATTTGTGGTGAAAAATAAAAGTAAACATAGGCAAACATTGCATCAGTTTGTGACATCGCCAACTGTTATGGAACCAACAACCATGACTAATTATTAATTCTCTACTCTAAGCTTACTTCTTAAATTGGCATATCCTGTAGTGTCGTTTAAGATATTTAAATAGTACAAAATATTAGTGGATTTGTATTATCAAATTAATTAATTTGCCTTTTATCACTAGCATCTAAGAAATTACAAAAGTATCATTATTTTTGTTAGTAGATTTAGTTAATGAATTTTTACACATCAAAAATTTAGAGATCATCTAGGTATCGCTACAACTCAACACAAGATCATCCAATATTTTTATATATCAAATCTAAATGAACTTATTAAACAACTAGTGATACTTATAAATTTAGTTAAAAGAGTAAAACTGCTAAAGGAAAGTATCAGAGCGAATTAGCTTTCACAAAGCTGAGCAATAATATGGACTGTTTGTTTCTAGACATAATTGGGCCACTACGTAGAATGAAAAATTGTCGATAATTAAATATCTAGCAGTACCCGATCCTGTACGTAAATTCAATTGCTTAAGTCCCTTAAGCGAATACAAATCTGGTAAATAAGCCGTAATTATTTTATAATAAGTGTATGGTGTTCAACAACGTTTCTGTATCTAAAATAACTATATATGGCAATGCCGCATATTTTATTTGTGTGCATTGTAAAAAGTGTTTAAGCTGCATCGTAGGACAGTAGGTCATAAAGCCAGTGGTAATTATGTTGAGCGTTGTATACACGCAACGTAAAAACTGCAATACGCAGTATTATTACAACTACGTAATATAATCGTATAATATGAGCAAAATTAAGTTTTCACAAAGCATATAGTACTGGGTGTCCCAGAAAGGAATGCACTTTTATTTTGGGGAAAGCCGAATTTCCAAGAGAGATAAGATAAAGAGCTTATCAGGGCTTTGTAGCCATGCCCGCGGAAAATCATTTGCCATGGATCGCTTTACCGGTGAGCAGCGTGCTTTCTGTGTACGCGAGTATTACCATACGCTTTCTTATGTGACAGTTCGACGACACTTCCGCGCTCAATACAGACTTCATGATCTCAACCAAACGCCATCAGTGAACATAATTAAATGCTGGGTGCGCGAATTTGAAGCTACAGGATCAACTATGAACCCTCGTCCCATCGGTCGCCATAGAGAAGTGCGTTCTGAACAAAATATCGAGCGTGTCCGAGATGCTGTGGAGGATAATCCACATCGATCAGTAAGAAAACACGCTGCTGCTTTGAATATACCCCGAACCAGTATTCAATGCATTTTGAAACAAGATTTGAAGTTACACCCGTACAAAATCCAGTTATTACAGGCATTGAAAGAGATTGACTACCCGCTTCGGCTTAACTACGCAAACGAGATGCTTCGTAGTTTTAGAAATGTCAATAACATAATCTTCAGTGATGAAGCACATTTCCATGTCGATGGATATGTGAATAAGTAAAACTGCCGTTATTGGTCTGCAGAAATCCAAGGGAGAAACACCAACGCTGTTTACATTCCCCGAAGGTTACAGTCTGGGCGGGAATGACTCAAACAGGCATCATTGGGCCGTATTTCTTTGAGGATAACCAAGGGAACACTGTGACAGCAAATTCCCAGCGATACATAACAATGATTAATGATCATTTACAGCCGTTCTTGCAGACGTTACCTCGGGGTAACAGGCAAAGATTGTGGTTTCAACAGGACGGAGCTACGTGTCATACAGCAGGAAACCCCATGACTGCAATAAGGCAGCTGTTTCGTGGGAAAGTCATTTCCAGATTTGGCGACATCAACTTTCCTCCAAGAAGCCCAGACCTAACTCCACTGGACTTTTTTTGTGGGGGTATCTAAAAAGTCGGGTGTACAACAACGCTCCTGCTACCCTCGATCATCTGAAGCAAAATATTCGTGAGGAAATTGAAGACATCCCACCAGAAGTCTGCCGTCGAGTTTTCGCAGATGTAAGGTTTCGTTTGGCGGAGTGCCGGCGCCGGAGGGGTTTACATCTGGATGATGTAATCTTTCACAAGTAATTTCCCTGAAGTGTAAAAACAGGTAATCCTGGGATAATTGCTGTAAATAAAGCCATTTTTCTGTTTTTTTCTTTTTAAAAGTGCATTCATTTCTGGGACACCCAGTATATTTATATATTTATATCATTTAGTTTATGGCCCAGTCACAATTGTAAAAATGTTTTATCCATATTTAAAAAATATTAATTGCCTTGTAAGCTAAACACTGCCAGCTAGCACTGTTGATGATTTAGAAAGGGCTGCATATCATGTAAAAAAGATAAAGTAATTGAAAACTGTTGAGTAAATGACAGTTGAAATTTCAATCAATCAATCATTGGTTATTTCGGGGACAAAATTCAATAATTCGAGTTCAGAGCTAAAGTTTTGTACATTCTCGTTACATCAGGATCACACTCAACCATACAATTCAACATTCATGCATCCTTCGTCCATTTACCAACTTTCCAAATACAGCGCCGAAGTCAATCCCCTGATCGGGTGATCTCCCAATCAAATGGCTAAAACTCGATAGCATTATAAAATGCTAGTGACTGTAAAAAGCGCTTCACAGAGTTTATTGTTCATTGGGTTTTGCGACATTCCTTATCACATTGGGCAGCTTGTTGACGAAGTGAAAACCCGTCTGTGAGAGCAGATTTTCATAAAAACTACCCTTCTTTGTTAACCAGTTCGGTATTTTCCTCTACCCTCTGGTCTCATACGAATAATTGTCTTGGCCAATTGGCATGGCATATTTATGCATACAGAACAGATTTTGGCACAATTTAGATACTTGGCAGAGTCAACAACCAAAGTTTTTTTAAGTTTTCTCTACAAGACGAATCATCGAATCACTTGCCTCTGCAATTTTAACACATTCGTCAACTGATTGTTAGAACGGGTGCACCAAAATACTATTTCTTAAGTAAGGTGGGGTAAATTAAGACAATTTATGCCGTTATTACAACCTGAGAAGGGCAATACTTAGCTAAAGACCTCTAAAAATAAATTACTATTGATATTTTTCCGCAAACATGGTCAATGTGGTCCTTCCACGTCAAGCTTTCATCTGGGTGTATTCCAAGTGCTAGTTGAACACAATTGTTGATTTCATCAATAGTCTGTTTTTCCAAAAGAGATCTTGATTTTCCCCTGAAGTAGAGAGTCGTGTCATTAGCATACTGCACGACTTTTCAATGCAGTAGTGATGATCTAATGTCGTTAACATATATAAGAAACAGACTTATACTGAGAATTGGATTTAAGTTTTCGATTCTCGGTCGGTAAACTGGTAGTCGAAACGCACACACTACACTTTCTGTACCGAAAATTACACTTTCATCCATTGAATTAATGTGACCACTGTGTGACTGAAAACACAATTACTATACACTAACAATCCGCCTTTTGTCACACCTTGACCAACCACCTCACTAACGAGAAGAGCTCATACACATCAATTATAAGTAAACAATCCACAATAAAAAATCAGTACAGACGTACAGTATAATTAATTTGCGATGACATAATCATCGTTTTTTCTTTTTCATCTTAGAAACTGACTTGGTATTGGGTTACAACCTTTATTAAGAGCAGAATCTTACAGGGTCAATCGATCGATCAGTCTATCGGTCAGTGCCACTCAATCGGTCGACGACTGCCGATAGCTTATCTTATCATAGTGCGTCGCGTGTCAAAGCCTGCTGTCCGGTGTACATTAAACCATCATTTAATGTTTAACTACTCATATATTAATTTTTAATAAAAATTGCTTACCTTTTATTAATTTCATTATATTTAAAAACATTTTGCGTGCGTGTACAGTAATAGATAAATCTTACAACCAAGAAATGTATCATTAGTGCGAGAAATGCGAAGAGATATATCTCATCCGTGAGTCTGATTTGAGTCCCACACTGTAATATAATGTTTAATTAGGGATGAGTTTCACAATCGGATTGAAGATTACAGAATAAACGCCAAATTTAACAAATGTCTGATACATGTCAGTCAGGTGCGTGGAGATCGAGAGCTCATCTTGACTTCAAGATATCGCTGTCTTTAGAACTGGAGCGTGAGAACAATGACGTGAGGTTCATTCACAATTATTCAAGGTTCAAACTTATGTGAATGAGGAAGGTCTCTAGTGTGCTTCTTAAGAACTGACCATGGTAAAACTAAAACTAAAAATGCAGTAAATATGCATTTAAAAATTCAGTAGTGTCCCAATACAATAAAATAGTGTTATTTACTTAAATTTGAGTACACTTTTTTGTTTGTCATCTTTTCCAAGTAAAGTAAAAATTATTTTGAAGTTAAAATCTTCGTAATGTATGGCAAAAGTGTTCAAATATATTTGATTCTTTTATACTAAGTAGTATTAAAAATCTCAAATTTAGGATTGATATATTAGTGGCATAGATACTCAAAATCTTGCTTAGTATATAGATGATTGCTTTACAACGTATGTTTATGTTATGAAGAGGGTACTACGAGTAGTTTGTATGTGTGTTCGTGGTGTGAACCCAAGATCTCTTACTTTACATGCCAGGCTCTCGTGCACATCTGGCAAGTGGTATGTTTTGATCAGAGTCCTGGAGCAGCAAACACTCTGTAAATCAATCATTATTTAAATTAAAACTTGATACATTATGAAGTGTTATATTATACACATAACAAATCGTTCTTTGCAGTCATTGGTCCTCTTTAAAGCAAATCATTGGTTCACTTTCCTGTTGAGAACTTTTGTCCAAAAAGTTCTTTAGAACAATTCTAAATCACTGTAAAATAGTCTTTTAAAGTCTTGAGTAGCATCATGCTAAACTTGTTTCTGTTTAAAACTATTCTTTGCAGCACAGGTGCCGACTTTTCATCTTGTTCTTCCTTTTCAAACATATAACATCAACAAGTAAATTTTACAGCTGACTCAAAATCCATTGCACAAGTGGTAGTGTGTCCACCACCCTCGATCAGGAGTTCGATTTAGTGCAGACAATACACAATTTCTCAGGTTTGGCGTTGTGTTGCTCGTCAGACATATAGTATGGGGGTTTTCTTTGTTAGTACTCGCTGACAGGGCCGTTAGGAAGTCAATGCCCGTAAAATTCTCCCTTATCTTGATCTAGACTCGGCTTTTCTAAAATTCCACCCGAACGAACATTTGGTCAGATTTCAGAACATCTACCTGGGTTAGCAGGCGCCGACGATCGTCAGTCAACTGAGTTACACTCGCTTCGCTCTCTCTCACTGAGTGCTCAACATCTGCACGTTAAGCCTCAGCAATAGTTACTTCGCCTAACACTCCTCAATCTTTAAGGCGTCCGAAATCGGAGTTGCTCATTTACCTCGCAGCATACCTCCTACTTGTACTTGAGACGTTTATTTGTCACCATGCAGAGCGCCTGTCTTTGAAGAACAGATATACTTTTGTAGAACTTGTTTTATATTTTATATTATTCAATATTGCTACAAGTTACTAAGATATGGGAAGGGGTTCTTAAAGTTTACTTAATTACTTTATTATCTATAAGGAAATAACCATCTTACACACTCAGCAAGTGCTAGGAATGTTAGAAGCGTGTTTAAAAATATTACTACCCTAATTAATGTAATAATTAGATATCATGTCAGAAACAAAATGTATAAACATTTGGGAAAAACAACAATACCGCAAACAATGCACAGTTTGGTACGGTGGGTCTTAAGTTTTATACACTAAACTTGCTCTACCAGCTATACCAACTCTGTACTACAACTTACATAATTGGTGTTAGAAGTATTTGCACATTTGGACATTACAAGATTATGGCAAACAATGCTGAGCTAAATGTACAAAGTTCAGCAGTAAACAACAAAGCGGGAGCAGGAGTAACGTTGTGGTACCGACCAAGAGTGGAGGAGTTGGTGTAGAGCATATAAACTAGACCAGCCTCGACGTTGGACAATACAAAATTATGGCAAACAATGCTGAGCTAAATGTACAAAGTTCAGCAATGAACAACAAAGCGGGAGCAGGAGTAAAGTTGTGGTACCAACCAACAGTGGAGTAGTTGGTGTAGACTAAATAAAGTAGACTAGCCTTGAAGTCGCAACTAAAAGTTTGCTTACTTGGTCAAAAGTGTAGGCATAAATGCAATGCTCAATTCAACTGGATACCATGTACTGTACTTATGATTTTATATATTCAGGGGGTCTCAGTAATATTTTATCAAATCTTAACCCGATTTTCAGCAGGTAAAAACAAATAATACATGACAGTCTATCTCACATATAGTTTAGTTTGGTAGTTGTCTGGCTGTATTTGGGTTTTGTAAAATATTATCTGAATTATACTTGAGATAAAACCTTACACACTATGGACTTGCCATTTGCCTAATATTTTATGTTTTGACTTTTTATAACTTGCATATGTTTTTAAATACCTTTAAAACTGTGTTTTTACTGTCGCCTATTTTAATCGGATACCTGCAAAAAGTTGTGTTTTGTATAATTGTTTTAAATAGATATGATAACGTCTCTGCCAAGTTTCTTAAACTAACTATCTAAGTATTTATACGTAGCACTATTTGTTAGCAAGCAGATCCAAACTTATAGATATTTGGATTTTATTACAGATTTATTGACCAAGGGATGGGTAATGTATCTCAGGGAATAAATATTCACTCTACAACATGAGGAAAAAGATTGAATTTAAAATATCAAAATTAGAATAATATTGCATAAACAGGATTGGTTCCACAATGATTCAAGAAAATGTTTAGTTCGATAAATATGTATTACTCATTACGTCGTTAGTCTGTCATCTCTCCTAATAAGACTATTACAGTCGTCTAAATTAATAAACAACATTTCGTGCCCGCTTACACTAAAACTTCTCAATCATTATATTATAGTAAAATATTAGAATAGTAGGATATTGTGATACTCGTGATAAGTAACACACAAAGAATCAGGTTGGTGGGGGGGAGGGGTAAAACAGAATGACTACATGTCGAGTTTCCTGCCAACCTTTATGTATTGGAAAGTTTTGTAAGGCAATAAACAGCAGAAGTATTCGAGAATGGTGTTTCAATAAATAAGATATGTTTTTACGGTATAGCATGGACTAGATACAATGAACAATAAACCTCCTTCGAAGTATCAAGAGTGCTTTACGAATTCGCTTTGCTAATTTAATAGATTATTTATTGGCCATTGTTTAATATTTGCAATATGTATAGTTAGAGTAGCCTCTAGTTTCTGTATTTAGAATAAAACTCATTAATATAATTTAAAACCGTTTAGAGCATTCCAATGTAAAAAAATCGATGAGCCGGTTTGATGGACTTTGAATTTGTCGTCCGATGTGACGGCTGTTTCTTATTGGTGGACTAATATCGCGTGACGTCATCTTTAGACCGACCTTGTCTGACAATTTCTATGTTGCACAGCTGATTCCAACTCTGTGTGCAGTGAAATATCAGTCAGGTTTACCAACTATCCGAAGAGTGAAAGAAAAATCCCTTCACACAACCATGCAACTACGGGGTTTTATGAATTATTTGGCGAATAGGAAAGTATGACATAAAGGTTATTTTTGTAATCAGTAAATAGATAAATCAGTAGATATAATTCCCATAAGTACAAAAGGGTCGTTGTATTTAAACAGTCTGTCTTGAATCCTACGCCTCCTGCTTGTTGGTTTTGTAAAAGCTTTCCTTATAGTATTAAAACACTAAAAGAAATACTAATAAGAAGCTGTTACAATTCGACAATATTGACCAAAAACCGTTTTTGAGCGGAACGATTGAACGACACAACCAATAATGAACTTGACCACATTTATTTTTTGGCCTTATTACACACAAATTTGTGCACTTAATCTTTGTTGCGTCTCTTATAGTTTCCATGATCCCTCCAGTGTGTTTAAAATGTGGAACACACTGTATATACTCGTATTACACACTATTGGAGTACGGAAAGAAATAAAATGTGTAGCTAATTTCTATTAAGACAGAATTAACAGTAAACTAAGGTAAATTATAATTAACCTAAACACCATATAAACTAATAACGACAGGCCAGGTGCGTCTGTGAGTTCTATGGCACTAAACAATGAGTGCTAAAACACTGGAACAGCATGTTGGGACCATAAACAATAAACAAGCCTCTCTGTGATCAGCAGCTTTTGCGGTTTGCTTTTTATATAAACATAAATTCCATTTAGTAAAAGTTTTTTCCATTTCTGTAATTGTTTTTTTTTAATTTTTTTTCACAAATAATTAACTAGCTTCTGAATTTAAATAACTCTTATCCTTTATTAACGATAACGCTATATTAGTAAGTGATATAATTCTGCTTTCTTGTTTGATTTATTTTTTTATATTTTCCTACAAAGAAGTGGCAAACCCTCTTTAACTGTCGGAAGTAAAGTACTGTATAGACGGTTTCTAGAGGTGCAAAGTTTAGGATCAAACTCCACGAAACTGCTCCTTTGTACCGATCAAACTCTGTTGTCGGCGTGTAAATGCAGCCTTTGATACATCTCCTTCTGTAAAACCCAAACTTCGATAACAGAACATATCTGATATTTATTCTATTCAAAATATACCGCTTTGATGTAGTAAAAGAGGAAACACCTATTTACTTTTTATAGTGTACTAAATAGTTCACCTTTGAATGTAGGGCTAAACGTGAGAAAAAGATACAAATTTCTGCATGAGCTATATATATAGGTGTATATTATGTCTGGAAACACCCAAATATATCCTTTAATAATTTAAATATAAATTTGAAACCTCTTACAATCGTGATAGAGATTGGGCATCTACTTTTTGGAACAATGTTTTGTTATGTCACACCAACGGGGGACGTCCTGCCGAGGGTATCGTGAATATTCTTAATGGAAGCCTATACCTTGTGATACATAATTTTAAAGGTAACAGCTTACTGAATTGAATGCCACAAACCGCATCTCAAAGGAATTATTCTATCAGAAAATAGAGCATTTTTAGTATTGAAAATTTACTGATGTTCAACAATGTAATTTTAACATGGTTCTTGCCACAAAATGTGTTACACTAATTTTTTAGCATTTTTTAAATGTTCAATTAAAATAAAATAAACAATTTATTTTTAAGCTGGTTTCATTAGTACAAATTTACCAGTTTTTATTACAATGAATAAAACTTATGAGTCACTTTCTCTGATTACTTATGAATCTGTACTTGGTGTTTTCCAGTCAGCAGGAAGGTTTAAAGAGACAAAGGTACTAGCCTATGAGAAACATTATTGTGTTATTAATCATCTGGTCTACAGGTTTCAGTTTGTTGAGCATGGAGCTTTCACTAGACAGGTCTAAGCTTGGGAATTACAAATGGACAAAGGTCATATCATTCCTGTCGAGTTAATCAGTGTCTCTGAAGCATTGCTGTCAACAAGTTATCTAATTACAGTAGTTCAGTTTTTATTTGGCATTTTAATGGAATTGTCTGAAAGAGAACGAATTACTCTGTTGATGATGCGAGGATATGGCGATCGTCAAAGATCTTATCGGGAAGTTTGTAATTTGTTTAATGACACTTTCCCAGAAAGGAATCCCATAAGTGTTTCAACAATATCAAAAACTATTGAGCGTTTTGAAATGACAGGGAGTGTACGTAATCGGCCAAAGTCGGGTAGGATACAATCTGCAACAGATGAAGAACATGCACTAGATGTTTTGCAAACATTTATTGAAGACCCACATACATCGCTCAGAAAAGCTGCACAGCAACATGATATGCACCCTATGTCTGTGAGTAAGATTTTGAAAATTAATAAATACAAACCATTTAAAGTTCATTTAGTCCAACAGTTAAGTGAGGATGATTACGACAGAAGAGTTGAGTTTTGTGAACTTGTGATGCGCAAATGTGATGACAATAGAGATTTTCTGACCAACATACTATTTTCTGATGAGGCAACTTTTTTCCTAAATGGCAATGTTAACAGGCACAATTGCCGTTACTGGGCTAGTGAAAAACCCACATTGGATTACTGAGTCCCATTCACAGCAACCACAAAAACTGAACGTATGGTGTGGAATATTAGGTAACAAAATTGTTGGACCCTTTTTCATCAATGGAAATTTAAATGCCGAACTTTACTACAATATGCTCAAAAATGAAATAATCCCAGCTATTCAAATTGCATCAGGAGAATACTTTGATAATGTATGGTTTCAGCAGGATGGTGCTCCACCCCATTATGGGAGACAGGTAAGAGAGTATTTGGATTTAAGGTTTCCTCATAAATGGATTGGCCGAAGAGGAGAAATCGAATGGCCTCCAAGATCTCCGGATTTGTCACCAATCGATTATTTCCTATGGGGTCATTTAAAATCCAATGTTTATAGAAGAAAGCCTCATAATTTGGAAGACCTAAGAAACAGGATTATAGAGGAGATTGCTTTGATAACTGAAGAAATGTTAGGCAACTCTGTCGAATCATTTTACACAAGATTGGCTCATTGTCAAACCGTAGAAGGAACACAGTTCGAACAATTGCTTTGACACCAAATGCAGGTAAAACGTTTGTTGTAAGACTTTTCTAACAGCATACATTATTTTTTATTTGTAATAAGAAATCAATAACATAAGTATTTCCATAATTGTACTGTAATAAAAACTGGCAAATTTGTGCTAATAGAACCAGCTTAAAATGAAATTTTTGTTTTATTTAATTGAACATTTAAAAAAATGCTAAAAAATTAGTGTAACACATTTTGTGGCAAGAACCATGTTAAAATTACATTGTTGAACATCAGTAAATTTTCAATACTAAAAATGCTCTATTTTCTGATAGAATAATTCCTTTGAGATGCGGTTTGTGGCATTCAATTCAGTAAGCTATTACCTTTAAAATTATGTATCACAAGGTATAGGCTTCCATTAAGAATATTCACGATACCCTCGGCAGGACGTCCCCCGTTGGTGTGACATAACAAAACATTGTTCCAAAAAGTAGATGCCCAATCTCTATCACGATTGTAAGAGGTTTCAAATTTATATTTAAATTATTAAAGGATATATTTGGGTGTTTCCAGACATAATATATATATATAGCTAATGCAGACAATATAATGCAAGTTTTATATATATATATATATATATATATATATATATATATATATAGGTATAAAAGAAAACAAAACATGTTTCTTCAACTTGAAAAGCTTAATATTTCGTTACTTTTCAGTAACATTATCAAAAGCATGTATACAATAAAATATAAACAAATATAAAAATGAAGGTTATAAAAACATTGGAAACAACAAAACAAAGCATATGGTATCAAAGAAGAAAATTAAACATGTAACCTTTCCTAAACACAGAGATAGATAAAAAGTTTGAATAATACATTTAAATTAGCTGTGTCTCACATTTAATCCAACTGGTGATTTTGATTGAAGAGCCATTATGTTTGCTTGTTCATATCTTCTTAGTAATAATTTTGTGTATTCTTTATTGTCATAATTTTGAATCTTCTTGATGCCAATTAGAGAGAAACAATTTTCAAAGGTTTTGTTGTGTTGGACAACGTGTGCAGATACGGGTCTAAGTAAATTTTGATGTCGAACATCGGCACGATGATTGTTCATCCTCAGCCTAAGTGACGTAGATGTTTCTCCAATGTAGTCTTTAGGGCAATGTTGACAGGATAATTTATAGACTACATTTTCACTGTTACATGTGATATCTTCTGCAATAGAATATTTTTTGTGCGTAACGCAACTTTTGTAACAGTTTGTAGATTGCATCATATTGCATATTCCACAGCGTGGTTTATTGCATGGATGGCATTTGTGTTTGAAATTTTTGACTGTTGTCTTTATCTTTAATGTATTTTGGATGAACTAATAGATTTTTCAGATTTGGTGGTCTTTTGAAAATAATTCTAGGAGGTCTATTAAAAAGATCCTTTGTTTCTGGAGATTGTTCCAATATTTTGTAGGCGGTCTTCATAATTCCATTTACTTTGTATAATCCAGGATAGTACTGAGTTACAAATTTGGCATCTTTTTCCACAACACTTAAAACATGGTTTGTGTTTTTAGGCTTAGCTATTTCACTGTTAATTAATTTTGCAGGGTATCCTCTGTTGATTAATGAATTTGATAATGTTGTTACATAATTTTGGAAGTCAGTGTCATCTGTACATAGATTCTTAGCTCTTAGAGCAAGACCCTTGGGTATAGATTTCTTTACATACTGTGGATGGCAGCTATCATAATGTAAATATTGCATACTATTTGTGTCCTTGACATGAATTTTAGTTTTTAAAACGACCGCTGTTTAATAAAACGTCTACAACAAGGAAGGTCACAGAATTTGGCGATGTTTTCCAGGTGAAATTTAGTGATGAAAAATCGTTTAATTCTTCTAAGAATTGTTTCAAATGTTCCATTCCATTATTCCAAACAAGAAATATATCATCAATATAACGAAACCAAGCCAAGGGTTGAAATTTTTGGGTTGATAAAAAGTTTTTCTCGGGTAACCCCATAAAAAGATTGGCGTATGAAGGAGCCATTTTTGTCCCCATCGCTGTGCCCTTTATTTGAAGAAAGTTTTTGTCTAGAAACTTAAAAATTGTTCATAGTCAAGATCATAGTAATTAAATGAGTGATAAAATTAGAAGTGGGTAAAGTGTTTTTCGGTCTTTCATCTAAAGATTTCCCAATTGCTTCGACGCCCTCATCATGTGGAATATTGGTGTAGAGTGATTCTACGTCAACTGTAGCTAATATTATGTCACCAGATAATGGTTGAGGAATTTCCGATAGTCTTTCTAAGAAATGATGGGTATTTTTGATATAGGAGGGCAACTCTCTAACAAAAGGTTGTAGAATGTCATCTACGTAAGCAGAAATTTTTTCTGTAGGAGCTCCAATACTTGCAACAATAGGCCGGCCTGGAGGAGGTCTTACTAGTTTGTGTGTTTTAGGTAACATGTAGAATACAGGTGACTTTGGTTGTGTTGGGATTAAAGTTTTAAGTATATTATCAGAAATATTTTGCTTGGGGCCATTTTCTAAGAGATATTCTTTGATTTCTGCACTAAAATCGTTAGTTGGGTCTTTTTCCAGAGTCATGTCCACAGTAGAATCTTGTAATTGCCTGTTAGCCTCATTAATATAAGCACTCCTATTCAAGATTACTGTAGAATTCCCCTTATCGGAAGGTAAAATTACGATATTTTTGTTATATTTTAAAGACTTAATGGCTTTTTTCTTCCTTATATATATATCATAAATATATATATATATATATATATATATATATATATATATATATATATATATATATATATATATATATAATTTATGAAGCACGATTTACATGTGGTATTGTTTAGTTCAAGTATTGAAGGGAATCAAATATGTAATAATTATCCACCACTGCTAGTTTTTTCAGATTTTGACTTTTTTTCATGGCATTTAGTTTAAATTATTAATCACACTACCTTATATTAAATAATATATTTAACAGTAGAATCTTATTATAACAAAATTAATATCTTAATCAGTCTTGTTAAAATTAGATAATTAAAAGCTTCATAGCTATAATTTGTAATGGATGGTGTTCAAGTTATAGAGGATTCTGTAAAGTAAGAACGCAAATTTCAATGATTAGGTACGGCTAATCTTTAACGGCGATGAAACCTTCAGAGTCTTGTGATCAAGGGTATGTGAGCCAGTAAACTACTCCATATAAACCTCCTTGGCTTCAGCACTTTTTCCCCCAATCAGCGCCATGTGTTAAATGGATATCAGTGCACCCCTCATTGTTGTCCATAACCATCTTATAAATAATTACTAATTTAAGGAAATTAATCGTGTCAGTGATTGCCAATAAAAGCCAAACTAAAAGTAAATCATCACAATACTATCTTATTTTGAAACACCTGTTGTGGAAACAACAGTTTTAAATTATAAAACAGCTATTAATGGTCCAATGGCCAATAGTTAAACAAAAATTCAGTTTTTGGATCTCTGAGAATATACATTCGATAAGAAAACAGAAACACTCTCAACTAAAATAGGTGTATTTATTTCACTTTTAAACTGATTTCAACAAATGTGGTATGCTTTTTTCGTCGTTACATCGAAAATAATTATTATTATTGTACTTATCATATGAGATTGACAGTTATACAGATATGCAATTTTGAAAACTTTTAAATAGTGGAGTTTAGAAATGAATACTGATAATATTTCATTACATCTTGTATTAATTTCCCCTTGATAACCTTAAACATAAATGCTAAAGTTTATGTGGTTCGTACTAACACGTTTTAAGATATAAAAAACATATGGACACAAGCACGAACGGAGAAAGATACTACGTGAATTTTGTTTCAATACAATCTTTTGCTTGTTTTTTCTGTATACTATCATATCATGAAGATGTGCTTCTCTTAAAACACCCTAAGTATATCAACTGAGAAAATATATTTTTAATTAATTTTATATTGTTTTTTATTTTTTATAACGTAATGTTTAGATTTTTTAACCCGTAAACTCTAGTTTTCGTGGCAAAACCATTAAAAACCATCTTCTGATAACATTTCATTACTTTCATACTGGTATGATAAGGTAGCAAGCATTTATATATTTCAATACTAAAACCATCAAACAATAGTCGACTGCACTGATATCTGCGTTATCAATTTTTACGAGCGTATCTGTCTTTTACGATTTATGTCTAAGAAAGGTTTATCAATGGTTACGCTAATTAGCCAAAAAACAATGGAAAATCTGTGCGCTTGATATCAAAACTGTCACGGGATATGGTTTTATTTCATATCATTGATTATGATGACTATATAAGACAATATACTTCTGATTAAATTCACAGTCTTGGATGATACTCTCAAGATACACCACGTAAGGTAAGAAGTTATGTTGTATAATTTATTTTGTCATACGGAAATTTAATTTGCAATTCAATAACAATATTTATTTTATATTTCATCTGAACCTATACAGTTTGCTAATAATTTCTTGGATAATCAACAACTAATTTGATGTAAAAGCATTCTGACACTATAATCAAGTATTGCACTTCCCAATATTAATTTTACGTATAGTGTAATTAATAGTATATTTTTTATAAATTATTTACTGCAAATGGAAAGAAATTATATGTCAGCGTTATTATAGTTTATTGCTTTATAGGAACGAACATTTCTTATTGATTTAAATAAATGTAAAATTTCAAATAAATTATAAATTCAAAAATAACGAAGTGGAAAACTAATGTATAGTATGCTATTTTATTTTATTTACTTGAATTCAATTAATCCCGTACAAAAGAATGTTAACCTAAATATGGTTTAGTAATGGCATTAACTTTTGTATTTGTAGACTATTATTTATTACAAATTGGTATACGTAAATTGAGAATTTAATTGTTTGACTGTTTAATTATGTATAAGTTGTTGCAGGAAATGATGTTTAAGAAACTCATCTGTTTCTGCCTGCTAGTAACGATAGTTCGCACCGACTTAACGGTAAAAAGAATACATAATTTATTACGTATTTAGTTATATATGCTTTTATTGGCCGTTGATTTCAATGTAAATACATATTTAGCTTAAAAATATAATTTTATTAAATATATCCGTAAATATATCCATAAAAACACTAGGATAAACAACTATAAGAAAATGTAAATTTAAGGGAATAGATATTTCTTGATTTTCTATGTTAGTTAATACATTAATTTTTATGCCTCATGAGCATTAAAATATATCAAAATTTATTTTACCCTTACATATAAATAGATTAAATTACACCGACATAGAAAAACACTCATACATTTTAATTTTGCAATATGTCAAATTAAATTTGATAGAGAATTATTGTTAAAATACCAATTAACTGAGACTCTTCAAAACATAAATATTAGAAAATCAACAAATGACAAATGATTAGTTGACATAATATATATTTATTTTTTTATGTAATATATATATATATATATATATATATATATATTTATATGTGTAATTATAATATATATTCATCCCTTAAGTAACCTTTAAAAAACCACCAAATTAACAAAACATTCTATCTAGAATCATTGATATGAACTATAATTCGTCTCATCCAAAAATCTTCTCGTGGATCATAAGTGAGGCGACATTGATAAATAAGAGTTCAAAAGCTTGCCCTGAGTAAACTTCTAACTACATATTTATATTATATAACTGACTTTACGAGCATTGTGTGTTTGAGAATGAAATATTCTATTTATTGAAATGCGTATCATTTCGATTAATAACAAATTCCTCAGTAGTTTTAATAGGTTGTTCTGTTTAATAGTCAATATCCATAGTGGAATGAAAATGGATCGGAAATTTACAAGAGTCAATATGAAACACAATTTCGTAGCTAAACCCTGTTTGAGATAACTTAAATTACTTTAAGCCTGTTTTAAGTATATCTTATATTTAACAAGGTATACCGTCTTTGCATGTTACTAAATTAGAACGTAATTATACTAATTTTGTAAAGTACAATGATACCAAATGTGCGAAATCCTGTTGCATAAACAAATCGATAATATGCAACTGTAATTAAATCATTGTGTTTCAAATTACATCTTTTATATTAATCCTTTTTGTTCAAAATAGAATTATGTAATTTAAGAAAGTCCTTCGTGGTATATAAAAAGGAGAGAAATTTGTCACTATCACTTATATAATTTTAAAACTACTGCCCAGCTAGTAGTATCAGTTTCAGCTAGGGTACCTGGATCGGCTACTATCAAACTTACCAACTATAGCTTATATTATTACTATTTTTTCCCACCACTCGAGTAATATAATATACTCAGGCGTATCAAGGTGTAAGCATAATTGTGTGTTCACTTTAATATTTAATTACTGGGCTTTTGAATTTTTACTTTTGTACGAATAAAGTCGGGTAATACTATTTCAAATGACATTACTCATATATTAGAGATACCTGAAATAATACAAGGTGTTTACAGATTTTACAACCATTAATGTTTGATTTTGTTCAAAAATGTAGAGAAAGACTAAGTGAATAAGTGAAAAAAATTTAAAAATTGAGGTATTTAATATTAAACTATGATTAGAAGAGTCATGACAGTACGTAATGAAAATGTAAAAAACATTTGGAACTACACATTTGGCCGTTTTGTGTAAAACTTGATAGTTTTAGTTACTTCTTTAATAAATGTAATCATCTCGGTACCTCATAACAGTTCCGAGTACACCAATAAACTAATATCATTTCTGAATTACTGAAAAAAACAATAGTATAACAATTCAGTAATATTTGACATTGTTAAACAATTATTTTTTTTTAATTAATTGGAATAGGAATAAAAATACTAATTTTCTCATTCGCTTTGACTATTTTATCAGTATAGAAAAAAAGAATTGTTTTGAAGTCAAGGTAAGGAAGGGCCATGTGGCCCTAATATTACCTCTGTACTCATGTACAAACAAAGAAATTGTAATTATGTTTACATAAGCTTGTAGCTGATATAGTGTCCACATTTATAAAAGTACATTTATTCAAAATATAATCATTATATCAATAGTTATGTTCATGTAAAACTAGCACTCGAGCATACACTACCACAGTAGACTTGTATAGCACTTACATACACCAAGAATAAATACATGTATCATTTTCAGGATGAGATCTCCAGCTCCATAGACACAACTCAGACACAATTTATCCACATTTTCAGCAAAATAACTACTTATATATACATTTATATATACATATACTTTAATATATATATATATATATATATATTGTAGATAGAAATAAAAGCGCTTTAATAAATTGGCTAAATGGTGTCAATCGATTAATTTTATATTACATTTTTAAAAATGTTCATATATTATAGAATAATTTTTTCTATTCATATTGTACTAAACATCAATATCAATTAGCTACAATATATTAAAATGGGTTTTGATGATTTATCCTACAGTCATTCATTTTTTATGGCCTCTGTTAAATTTCAAGGTTACAAGATTTCTAATTTAATTAACACTTTTTTCTGTTATTTTTTTTTAGTACTCTCTGGTGGTGTCAATAACGTTGGAGGTATTGTTTGAAATTTTGTATTAATTATTTTTTCTAAAATTTATAGTCTATGAGTAACTTTGTAACTACGAGTAAATTGTTAATATAAAAATTGTGCTCGAAGTATTGTAGTTTCTATAATATTTATGCGATGAATGCTAAAATATATTCAAATTTAATTATATCTAGAGAAAACTGTATCATTTATCGATGTATTGTCTAGCTTACTGGAAATATTATCGATCATATCAAAATGTAATAACAATCATGTCTGTCCCCCGTCGCGTCTGATGACATCATAATGATGATGTCTGGTGACAATAATCACCTGATTCGTTGTGGACAGTGTTTCTCCTTGTTTACCATTTAGAGTCTAGATAATAGACGGCAGCCTTACTTTTACACACCTCCATGCACTTTGTCTCGTAATGATCAAATCTTACTCGTAAGCCTTTACATACTCTTCAAGAGAATTGTATACGTTGTAAATAACTTCAAGGTTAATGTTTGGTATGGTTTTTTTGGATGCATTATAGATCTCCAGTATGAAAGACATGTCCTCAAAAGATTAGCTGGAGAACTGGATTTTGGCGTTTCCTATGAGGTTTCAAAGAGTTTAGTTTTTTCCAAACTAACAGTAATGAAGCAGTAAAGCTGTTCATGCCAGCCATTTGGCAGCCCTTGTTATATTGTCTCTAGGCAATAGTGTTTTATGTCATGTTTTATATTTATCTTAATCATAGTCTCAATCACTGATCATCTCTTACATAAACATAAACAGTTTGATTGAAGAGATCAGTTAGCTGCGCGTGTGTCCACCGTATTATGAATTACAAGTGTTGTGGCAGATTTTTTATAATATTATCTTTTACATCATTGGTTGAATTTCCCCACAAAAATTTGATTTAATATAAAAAATTAAAATCACGGTTTTATCTTCTATCTGTACTAAAATCGTGGGAATATTCAGTACCCTACCTAAATACGAAGTTTTCAGTAAAGGCAGTAGCACTTAAACTAAGCCTACTAATTAAAATAAGATTTTCAAAATTAGCATTAAATGTACTTTGTATTCAGTAATTTTAGGATCATTTTTTTAAGCAGATGATATTTTAAAGACCTTATTTAACTTGACAGTATTTTGTGGAGATTTCAAATGAGCATCTTTAGCGTTTATAAACTTACGCTTGTAAGCTCCACTGGTAGTTTGTGAATTTTTACTCTTGATTAATTATTCGCCAGTAGTCCTTCTGCAAATATTTGATAATCGTTCACAGCTACACTAGAGTCACTTGTCATCAGTAACTAAATTAACATTAGCAAAACTTGTGTAATTACATTTAAAACACTATTGCGGCTCCACTTATAATTTTACAACAAACTAACCATAAAATATTCAAGTGTTTGACGTGAACGTTGCAGCGGAGGGTGGAGGGAGGATTGATGACTGATCCATCATAGGAAATCGGCGCCACGGGTGCGATGCATCGCTTCTGCAGATAATCACTGTGAAAACTGACAAGCAATCGTAACTAACTGCCTCCTTAGCACCATTACTTTGCGTGTATATACAGTATGAAGATAATATTTTGGTAATGTGTTATGGAAATATATTACACATGTGGAAGTCACAGGAAAACTTAACTGCTAATAGATACTCAAATCATTCCTCCTTTGTTAGAATTCAACCACACATAATGTAGGTCCAGAATTATTATCCAGAATAAGACTTCACCAATACTTTTGAATTAGTAACTTTATATTCATCCTGAATTGTAGACAATTTTCCAAACTTTTAAGTTCTGCTTATCATTAAGTATTTAGCAAGTTCTTTGTATATATTTTATTACCGCTATTAGTAGTAGGATTATAAAAGGACAATTTGCTTCTCAACCGTCACATCTCACAATGAGTCATACGAGGTGCATTCGTTTTAAACTTTTTAGTCACCGAATTTTTTTGGATCTCTTTAGACGAACAAGACCCTAGATTCCAGGAGTCAAGTCTGAGCAGCGTCAGATAGCAGTCGCTGCAATGAAAGGAAGGAGAACTGGAGTTAAACTCAAGATTTAAATACTCTGTAAATTTACCAATTACTACCCAAAAGAGCAACATTAACTTTTAGAACTCGTTACTTTACTACATATGACCCCAAATTAATTGGCAATATTTCTTGGAATAAGAAAACCCAATATTCTAAATCTGAATCCTCGAGGACATTTATGTCAAGACATCACACAGACAGACAGACACTCTCTGATGCAAAATAAATGTCTGCTTCTTAATAATGCAGTGACTGGTCAATATCATTTACATAATATAATTAAAGGTATAATAATTCTTGTAAAACATATTCTGAACGCAGCTAATACTAATTATTAGTTTACATAACTGTGTCATTAGTTTTTACTAATAAACGTATAAGATCTTCTTACATGCTGATTGTATAATTGAACTTACAGAAGTTTGCAGATAATGTATCTCAGTAACCGACAGTGTATAGGTAGGATTGGTGTAAGTACGTTCATGTAATTCCAAAAAGGGGGATAATCTTCAAAAAATATTATAACTATTTTTGTTTTTTATTAATTTGTGTTTCAGGTTGTTAGAGAATATAATGTACCAAGAGAATTTGTCCGTGGCAACAAACTTTCGGTTATTGTTTATTACTCATTTTATACTAATTTGGATCATATAATCCTTGATTTACGATTTAGAAGTTCTTATTAAATAAATTTAAAATCTTCACTCTAAAGCTAGAATTAGATTAGGACTTTTACGTTCATTGCCATTTTGACTACAGATTGTTGTTTGAGCTTTCAAATGTACAAACACTTTGACTTTGTTCACCTTTGCAATTGAAAACACATCGGAAAAATTTATATAATTTTGATTGCCATTGAGTGTTCAAAGCTCGAAGTATTAGTCGTGGGTCAGAGACTTCATCAATCATGCTCTCTCCTTACTCACCGCACAGCTGCTGACTACTAACTTTCTTCTTCAGTATACACTGTTGTAATGTCTATAAATAAAACAGGTGTAAACCTTATTTATGCTATCTTCTGAGAGCGACTCATTAGTGACATATGCTGTAATCTCAAACACTTTTGTACAACTTTATTCTATCTGAGAAACATAAAATTGGGATATGAGATATTTCAGTGAATACTTGACTAACAATATACTGTTGACATTATTTCTGCTATCTTCTGAGAGCGACACATTAGTGACATATACTGTAATCTCAAACACTTTTGTACAAATTTATTCTATCTGAGAAACATAAAATTGGGATATTAGATATTTCAGTGAATACTTGACTAACAAATATACTGTTGACATTATTTCTGCTATCTTCTGAGAGCGACACATTAGTGACATATACTGTAATCTCAAACACTTTTGTACAAATTTATTCTATCTGAGAAACATAAAATTGGGATATGAGATATTTCAGTGAATACTTGACTAACAATATACTGTTGACATTATTTCTGCTATCTTCTGAGAGCGACACATTAGTGACATATACTGTAATCTCAAACACTTTTGTACAACTTTATTCTATCTGAGAAACATAAAATTGGGATATGAGATATTTCAGTGAATACTTGACTAACAATATACTGTTGACATTATTTCTGCTATCTTCTGAGAGCGACTCATTAGTGACATATACTGTAATCTCAAACACTTTTGTACAACTTTATTCTATCTGAGAAACATAAAATTGGGATATGAGATATTTCAGTGAATACTTGACTAACAATATACTGTTGACATTATTTCTGCTATCTTCTGAGAGCGACACATTAGTGACATGTGCTGTAATCTCAAACACTTTCGTACAACTTTATTCTATCTGAGAAACATAAAATTGGTATATGAGATATTTCAGTGAATACTTGACTAACAATGTACTGTTTTTTCTGATTAATAGTTTTTAAATGCCTAAACAATTGATTTTATACGAATATAAATAACCAATCCTTATGTTTACGAGTAGAGTAATCAATATATCATGACTAACACGCAGTATTTTTTCCAGTTTTCTAAATACTTGCCGCATTATTAATATTACACTATGTTTTCTAAATAGTGAAATACTGCTAACACATTTAGAACCACGAATACCTTTCAGCATTTCAGACATATTGGTCAAGTTGATAGATCATACCTGAAATGTACAAGAAAACTATATTTAGTTAACTTATAATTTGTATCGATTTGAGCACATAGTTTTGTTGTTTGTAAATAGTACGGATTATTATAAATTGTTTGATACATAGTATTCAGTACATTTTGATATAGACTCTGCGGTTGAGTAAATAATCGGCAGGCTTAAAACAATACAAAAGTTTTAAAGATTGCTCACCATACAACATGCTAGAGTGGTTACAATACTATTTCCATGTGTACAGTATATATTTATTTCAGACACGTTTCACCAACACTTACTAGGTTTTCAATACTAAATAACTGAAGGGTCGCGAGCAAGAACAATCAGAGTCAAAACTGTTATCAATTCGTATTAAATGTATTACAAAAAGAACATTTTCCTTTAATTATCTATCATCACATATTTACCCCCATTTCCGTGTGTTTAACACCACCGTTGTTCTATATTCATTTTTAGTCAGTTACTGAGACAACAAAGTACTATGTTTCATTGTTTATAATACAATAATTATTGATTTTCTAAAAATGGTAACTAAATTAAATGCTTTTATTTTGGATATAGTAATGTTTATTAGGACATAAACCGAGGGGTTCATTTTTACCACCATTACTAAAATAAGTTTCAAACCTCCTTTCAAGTGACTTTAGACCTCGCGCGGGTGATCGATTTGCGATAAGATAAGACAGGGGCGCACACTCTTTATCAGTTACCTAATAGAATACAGACAAAATAATACAATGCAAAAGTACATTGCATATCAGTTACATCGTGTCAGAATTATCGAATTAAACTAATTGCTTAAAATATCTTGGCTGAGAGTTAACGAATAATTTCCTGAAACATATAATGATAGTTAATTAATTAATAAGCAACTAATATTACTAAGGGAAAGAGTAAAAAGCATCAAATGGCTTCATAATTATAATCTGTAATGTATTACTCGAGGTTTGAAATCAGTTATGTTTAAAAAATTCTGAAGTATGGAAAGTAATAGTAGATACAAGTAGAGAAACAGTCGTGTATAGCTGTAGAGAAATATTAGTAGATAATAGTAGACTAGTATAGAAGAGAAATCGAGAACCAACCTCGGGAGTGTAATTAATCAAACTTCCTCTGACTCAGCACGACATTGAGGTGCAGCGCTTGAACTGAACCGAGAGCCACAAACAGATAAATTATCTCCGGTCACACAGATCAACCGCTGAACTCAAAGTGGCCATTAACGATAAAAGTACTTAGTTTATCAACTTTATCGTATCCAGAAGATATACCATTTATAGCCAGTTTTATCGTTTGGTTATTGGTTACTATAGGGTTAAAGCTTATTTATCATTGAAAATAAGTTTACTGTGTTTTATATAGGAGTTCTGAGTGAAGTTCTTAACTAGAGTGAAGTGCTATCTGTAGTTAAGGTATCTCTGATGTCAAAACTGCAGGAGTCAAGTCTGAGACAGCATCAGATTTCAGATGATGTACTAAGAGGGAGGTGCTTTAGTTAAATTCAACATTCTTCTTATTTTTATGTTTACAGAATTACAGAAACCCAAAAGTACCCGGTTTTTAGAGTTCTGCTCGTTATGTCATTGTTGTAAGTTTCAAATAAGTTTTATCACACCAATCGTCTATAAAAAAGAGACATAATTATAGTCATACTAGGAAGTACATAATACGATGAAGCATATTTCACTACGCAAATAACTCTGCTTATCCTTCGTGCACACATTCACTGTACGTGTCATACATTCTACAGAAGAATTATACATTTAGTATCTCTAAAAACTATACCTATTTTTGGTATCACCTCACTGTATGTGTTCTGCATTTTACAGAAAGATTATACATTTAATATCTCTTTGACTTAAACTTTTCCTTGGTGCACACACTAACTGTATGTGTTCTGCATTCTAAAAAGGGATTATACATTTAATAACCCTATATCTCAAGATTATCCTCGGTGCACACACGCACTGTGTGATCGGCATTCTAGAGAGAGATTACATTTAATACCGATATATCTCAAGATTATCCTCGGTGCACACACTCGCTGTATGTGTTCTGCAGTCTAGAGAGGGATTACATTTAATACCCCTATATCTCAAGATTATCCTCGGTGCACACACTCGCTCTATGTGTTCTGCAGTCTAGAGAGGGATTACATTTAATACCCCTATATCTCAAGATTACCCTCGGTGCACACACTTTATTAGTTCTACAGAAGGATTATACATTTCTTATCCTAATTAGGTAATCTTATCCTTAATGCACACCTCCTTCTATGTATTCTTAAATGTTCAGAGACCGTAGTGAATTTTTTTTAAAGCAGAGTTTCTTTAAATAAAAATACTATTTTAATTAATAAAATGTACATACTGGTGTAGTAAAATCTAGATAGTGTTCTTGTAAATCACAAGAATACGTATCTTATTTATTTTTAGTGTTTTAAAAACAACTTTTTGCTACTTAAATCTGTCAAGATATAGTTTTTGTTAACTTTGCTGTAGTTTAATCATACAGTCCTGCAGAAAAGCCATACATAAACGCAGATTGAGCGAGTATATTATTATTTCTATTGGCCTGTTTGCCGATTCAGCGAAAATGTTATATCCACCTATAAATTATACAGATAATATACATAATAAATATTTACTATCAGTTATATCAAACAATACTAATTTTGTGTATAATGTTTGAATTAATACATTGGTTAATATACAGGTTGTCCCAAAAATTAGCAAAAGCCCAGAGATAAAGCACCCCTATTATCTGATCTTTTTTTTAAGTTATCCTTTTGTTATATTTTTTTACTAAACTCTTGACTATGATAACATTCTCGGCTATACCTACATAAATAGTTAAGATAAGGCCTTAATTTTCTTTTCGACACTGCCTGACTGGCTAATGTATCTAAAGCATCTAAACTTGTCATTATACATCAATTCATAGTTCTTTTAAAAATAATGTAATGTTAGAAAACGCGAAAAGCTCAATGGCTTTAAAATCTTTAAAGGCGATTGATAAAAAATATCTTATTATTTTTTCTCAAATATAATTTCAAAAACATGTAAATCATTTACCTATTATTCTAAAAACAAGCCAATGCTATCTCATTCACACCCAAAACGCATAGAGCTGAAATTTTTAATTTAACTGAGGGAAGAAAGTTTATAAATACTCAATGAACATTGCTGTTGATATGTTTTATTGGTCAAAATGACAAAAACATTTCAAAACTACGACCTTTGTGCTTATATAAAATACTATACCGTCATTTGTGTAGAATTATAAGATTAATTTAATTTAAAAATACCTAAATGTGGATCTTTAAGTGTGCTCTATGTCTGGGCTCTTATTTGACACTAAATTTTGGGACACTGTATATATGTAGAGGAAAGTACCCAAATACGGACCCCTGCCTTAATGTGGACCCCCATGGTTATTGTCTCTGATGAGTGCTGAAACCTAGCAACAAACAGTTTAAATACTAGTGCAAGGTTCCACCACAAAGTAGAAGAGCGCTAGCGTCACCTGCTCCAGTTGCTTTCTTGACAGTCGGCCATTACGTGTTTTTGCAATACTAAAAGTTTTTGTGAGTGCTCAGTTTTTTTTAGTTGGACGCGATAAGTGACAGGTAAGCCTTACAAACCCTTATATATTCTTAAATGGTAATGTTGAAGGAATCACGTAACCATGTAATTATTTCCATGGGATATATTTTTTTAATTAAATATGGCGTTTTAAAAATTCAGAAATGAGGTGCCTAAAACGGACCCCCAACAGTTGCCTAAACTGGACCCCCTGCATAACGTGTGATATTTTATTTAAAAATAGGCCTAGTTATTTTTTCCAGATTATATTCCTTATTGTATTGTTTTCAGATTAAAAAGAAGAATGGGGAAAATAGCCCAGCGAAAATGGAATGAATCTGACATGATAAAAGCAATAGACGCAGTTCGTAAAAAAATATGGGATGGAAAAAGGCTAGTAAACACTTCAATGTGCCCAAAACTACTCTTATAATAAGATTATCTAATGTTAAGTACGGCACATCTGAAGAGGCAGTAAAAGTAAAGAGGGGTAGGCCAACTGTTTTGAGTAAAGATATTGAAGAGGAGCTAGTTACTTACTGTCTTGCGATGGAGGCATCATTTTTTGGTCTTACTCGTGCTGATCTCCGAAGAATCGCTGTCCAATTGGCAGAAAGAAATCAAATCGCACACCCTTTCAAAAATGAAATTGCAGGGAAAAAATGGGTACGTCTTTTCTTACAAAGGCACAAGTCTAAGTTATCAGAAAGAAAGCCAACTGGGACTTCTTATAGCAGGGCTCTTGGGTTTAGCAAGGAAAATGTTGAGATGTTTTTTGGCCTTTTGGATGAAGTTTATGAGAAGGGAAAAATTTACTCCTGATAGAATTTATAATGTTGACGAGAGCGGAATAACCGTTGTTCAATCAAAAGTAGCAAAGGTTGTAGGTCTAAGGGGGGAAAAAAACAGGTTGCTTCCTTGACTTCAGGAGAGCGTGGAGCCCTAATCACTGTTGTAGCTTGCATGAGTGCTAGTGGTTCTTTTGTGCCCCCGTTGGTAGTTTTCCCTAGAAAAAACATGAGTGAACAACTTACAAAAGGAGCTCCAGCTGGAACTATCTTTTCCACACATCCTTCAGGATGGATTCAGACAAATTCTTTCACAGAGTGGTTTCGACATTTCATTAAGTTCTCCAATCCCACCAAAGAAAAACCTGTGCTCTTGTTGCTGGATGGGCACTTTAGCCACACCCAAAACATAGATTTAATTGACCTGGCAAAAGAAAATCATGTGACCATTCTTTCTCTGCCTCCCCACTGCTCTCATAAACTCCAGCCGTTGGACAAGACCTTCATGGGTCCTCTGAAAATCCATTACAGTGATGAAATAAGACAGTGGCTCAGAATTAACCAACGTCCTGTCACCGCGTTTGATGTGATGGAGTTATTTGGTAAAGCTTACATCAAATGTCAGAGAGCTGAAGTAGCGATCAATGGTTTTAAAGTAACTGGGATATGGCCATTGAACAAAACAATATTCTCGGACGCTGAATACATAGAAGAAGCTAACAAACAAAGAGATTCCTCTTTTTATGAAGCTGTATTGAAGAAAAATAAACCTAAAGGCACAAACCTAAGCCCACCAATAAATCAGAACCAAAGTACTTCGAATGAACAAGGTGGTTTTCAAGAGATCGATTTAAATAGGCCATCAGCATCAACAAGTTCAGTAGTTGGTTATCTTCCTTTGCCGGATGAAGAACTCGAGATGAGCCCTGCCACATCTTGTCAGATCAGCCCATTTGACATAACCCCACTTCCACAAGTCAAGAAAAGAACGTCAAATAGAGGACGAAAAGCCTGCAAGTCTACAGTCATTACTTCTACTCCTTATAAAACTCAATTAGAGGAGGCCAAAAAAGCTAAAGAAGAGAAGGAAGCACAGCAAAAGGCAAAGAATCGTATTACTGGAGGATGTCGGGGGAACCGGAAGAAAGGAAAACAACTGGTTTAAGAAACGTCTTTCTTTTGATGAACGGGATGAAAAAGTATCCGGTAGTGAAGCAGATGAGAGTGTCTCATCCGGAAATTCAGAACTCGAGGTACCTCCTGGTGTAATTCCAGCCAAAGAAGACGACGCGGCTTGTATGTTTTGCGACAGAAAGTTTTCAGAGGACAATAAAGGAGAACTCTGGGTAATGTGTATCATGTGTTCTATGTGGGCCCATGTAGATTGCGCAGGAGCTGATAAGGACATTTATATCTGTGATTTTTGCCTTTAATAATCTACAACCTATTCACTGAACCCAATGTACATTTTCCCAACCTTGAATTTTCACATTTTCAATTTTCTACGTTAAAAAAATGTTCAAATAAAAAACTTTTCTGTCAAACCGTTTTGCAATTGATTTTCAGTTTTATTCCCTTTCCTAGTTCAGTAAATTAAGTTTTTTTGTCATTTTACCCAGGGGTCCAGTTTAGGCAACCTTTTTGAAATTCACTGAAGTGTAAGGTTTACAAATTTTTGTATTTACTCCTGTAACTTATATATATTTTTGGCATAAATAAATGACAAATAGTACACGACATAGTAAAGTAAATATTACATAGTTTTAAAACAGGTTTTTTCAATAATTTATATATTTTATAATATAAAAACAAAATGGGGGTCCGAATTTTGGGCACTTTCCTCTATATATATATATATATATATATATATATATATATATATATATATATATTATATATATATATATATATTATATATATATAGCATTACGAGAATCCAGAGTTTGAATAATTTCACGACCGGTCTCTAAGTGTTAGAAATGTAATTATCAATAATCAGAGAATTATTAGTAACAGCGTCTCGGTTATCCCTGTATCACCGTAAGCTTATGCTGTAGACGCAAAATACGTTATATTATATATATTGTATCAGATATTAATAATGTATCTATATTCACCACGTAACATCAACCTATTTGTTTTAAAATTAAATCTCATATTTTAACTTAATGTATTATGGTTAAAAATGTTTGAATCATACTTAATATACCACTTATACTGTGCTCATCATAGTAAGTTTATTGGAACCTACCATGGAAACGAAAATAATAATATCAATATATTAGGTCTAATGTTGTTAGTTAAACATTTGTACTCAACATGATAAATCATTATAAATAACAGAAAATTTATTTTTAGTTCATTGTATATTTTATAAGGGTTACTCTTCTTAAACGAATGCTTTATAGTTATATATTTATATAATTATTACAGAATAATTAGCACACTTGCTATTTTGTACTTAGTAACAAAATTTTTACTTCAATCAACAAAAATTACCCATTTACCAATATCCACTCTGTAACCAGGCTCAGGAACAATTAAGCATACGACAAACCGTGGCTTATAACTCTTCGTCATCCGTTGTCAAGATCGATTTCTCATCAATTTGAAGATAACATTGGCGCTACAAACACATTTGACGATAACAACTTTTCACGTACTCCAGAAAGCACTGCAAATAAACTAACTTTCGTTGGAGCTTGAATCGGGCCCAATTATGTTAAAAAATTATGAAATAACATCTAATATATTTTCTCTTTAAAAGTAAAAACACATTCTAATTATAAAAAGTGTTATAAAATACAGTTTGAGTTATTGTATAATTTAATCAATGGGCTGTCGGTGTTACAAGTTATGAAACGTCAATAAGAGTATTTTTGAAAATACATACTTTATAGATTTGACAATGTTTTGGTTTAATGCCCAATCTTTACTGTACACAAAATATCAAACTAGAATTAAATCATATAAGTTAAACAATCGACTCCGTTGTTTTATTTTGAAAAGTTTATACAACCTTCCTCGCCACGAACCCAAGAGAAGATCTTTCGCTTCCCACTGGGCAAACGAAGGCAACCTACCACAACTGGTGTCAGGTGCGGGGTTGTACTGACTGCAAGAATGTCACCAAGATGCGAGGTAAGTGATTGAATAAATTCAGCATTAATCTCCTTAATTAAACTCTTTCGAAATTCAAATCTAACACTTTTTAAGAAAATATTTCAGTAGACCTCGCCCCCCCTCGGGCCCCCCCCCCCCCCCACCCCCCCCCCCCCCCCACCCCGTAACATGGGCTCTTATGGGAGGGAGGAAATCCCTTCATGTGCGGGGAGATTTTCCCTGCTCACACTCTTATCCTAGTGTTAATTTGGGGTGGGGGGGGGTGATTTGGGGTGTCAAAACCTGTGTTTTTCTGTAAAATCGGTGATTTTGGGTGTGAAAACCTGTGTTTTTCTGTAAAATCGGTGATTTTGGGTGTGAAAAATCGGTGTGTTTTTCGGTAAAATCGGTGATTTGTTGGGTCCGGTGAGGGAGGAAGAAGAAAGAACACGAGGGACGGAGGGGAATTCCAATATGGCTGCGCCCATGATGATTTGGCGGAACAGGGGAACCTAACCTCACTTTCTTGGTTTCCCGCGTATTCAATATGGCTGCGCCCAGGTTGGCGGGATCTGTAGAACATAACCTCAATTGTGAATTGGCGGGAACAGTGGGAAACATAACCCTCAAATGTAAAAAGGGAGGGGAAAGTAAAACTAAACAAGAGAAATAAAGACGATCGTACCTTATTGGTGTGATGCGGTGAGTCGATGTGGGCCTGGATGTGGGTTTCGGAACATCCGTACTACGTATAGTACCCAGGTATAAACATTATCCAGTATAAGAATCGGTCCAGAGAACTGGTATACAATCCTACGACTGGATAATGTCCCGTCCCTTTGGAATTTGGAATATAAATTTTGAATGTGGAAGCCAATTGAATAATTAAGATAGAGGTAGAAACTCTTACCTGGGGAGATATATTGTGAATCTTACCACAATCAGCTCACGGGCACGTGGGGCATCTATCCCCACTCTGTTGGAGCATGGACGGCAGAGTGTATGCCCACACAGTCGAAGAGCGATTGTTGGTAGATTCGCAAAGCAATAACGGGGCAGGACACTTCGCGGGGGTTGAGTGTGGCAGGGGTTGATCCGTTGGACGGCACAGCGGGTCGTTGTTTCTACGTCGGGAGTCATCCTCCATTGCGGGTAGCTGTCTCGTATAGGAAATCCGCGAGGGATGCTGCGGATTTCCTCCCAAGCGGCTGGAGGGAGCGGCGGCACGGAACTCCTCCTCGGGTCTCCGCACCATCCACCGTTCGCGAGGTATTCCTCCCAAGCGGCTGGGAGCGGCGGCACGGAACTCCTCCTCCTCGGGGTGGGTCTCCGCACCATCCACCGTTCGGTGTCGTAGACGGCCCCCTCACTGATGCCCTGCACCTGAGCGACTATACTCAAAAGGGACCTTGACACCGGCCCTCATTGCCTCCCATTGGGGAATCTATGTCCTGTAACATAGGTACACGAATTAAACAGATGAAACACTACGTAGTGGCATGGATAATGTAGGGGAATGAAACTTACTGCAGATGGGTGAGAGGCGGAGGGGTGGCGAGCCCGGCAGCCACTTCCATGGATATGAGGGACTCCTGTGAGGGTGGGGTCGGGGGAGAACACCCGAGTGGAAGGAGCACTACTGATGGGCGAGACTGTTGGTGGAGTAGACTGATTCAACCTCCGATAGAACTGAGAGAAGATCCTCAGAGGACTGTCTTCCGGGTCGAGGGGGTTGCGTCGGAAAATGGCACAGAAAGTCCCAAGAAGTACTCAACTGTCTACACAAGGAAATATCCATTTTTTGATTCTGTAAACAGAGCGAAACCTGCAATATAATAGGAGATTACCCTATATACTAACCGAAAATCGCCTCATCTGAGCTGGGAATTAGATTCCTCCATCACCACCCTTTGAGTCGCCCTCGTCGGGTAAAAGGTCGACGCCTCGGCTATAGCCTCCTATCGGCCGCAGCGACTCCCCCCAAACCCCACCACCCCCCCCCCTCCCCCCCCCCCCACACTAGACTCTCCTCAGAGATGTCAGAGGGGTGAGTGATGTTTGGGTTAGCATCACCGGTCCAAACCCGAGAGTCGATGGTTGAGACTCATCCTAAAGCACAAGTGAATTAATACATTGGCGGGGTCCCGCCACCGGTTGCGGGATAAAATACTGCACGAATGGAAATAGGATAACGGTAATCACCTCTTCAATTACCGGTGCTTATGACATGCAGTCGGCCCGCGTCGAGTGGTCATCCATTGCCCAGACTGCTGAACATCCTCTGGATTGAGCTCGTACTCGTTCTGAAATAGAGTTTCGATTATAGGGGACTGCAGTAATGCGTAATTAGTACAATAAACAACGGTAACAATAGTGTACTGATCCCTGGTCACCTCACGCTGTAAGGATCAGGAAGTGTAGCCCGATCATCACCATTATTCTGAAAAGAGAAAAATAAGTTAGAAAAGCTGCCACACACCTAAGGAGTAAATATTAGAGTATTGAAATGTGAGCTAACCATATTCAGATGGTGACTATAGACCCGCTATCCGTAGTAAAAGTATCGATCCGGATAGCCCGGGCACAGGGATCGGTTTTGACTCCTACGCAAACAGTTTGAAGTGGATGGTTTTTGTTCCTAAAAAACACAATCTTCTTTACTAGTTAGAAAAAACAGTGTTGAGGGGACATACTCGTGATGTAGAACAATAAAATTAATCAAAAACAATAATTACCCTCGAGATCGGTTCGCCAGCCACCACCAATCAGCAACATGAACGAAAACGGTAAAAAACTAGTTCGCCACACAGGAAGACATAGCAATTGCTATCACAGCAAGTGCAGCTGCAGCCGATGCACCGACTCGCTTTTATACGCGGACAGCCTCTCCCCCACCGAGACTCGCACTTGCGGTGCCAATTTTGTGGGACCCACGTTTCCACACCACGGTAAGCCAGAATGGCTAGGCGTAGCGTAGGGGTCCCAGTGCGTTTTTGATTATAGTGGTTTCCCCAGTTAGGCCTATTCTCACTCTTTCACTTTACTAATCACTTTACTCTCGGTGAAGCCTTTCAATGTGACCCAGTATTTGTGTACAGCCCCAACCACCGCTGTACACACGATAGCGATTCACTCCATTACAATGTATCGCTCCTCATATACATATTTTTGTCTCCTGTAAGTTTCAATAGCCACTTTACTCGGTGAAGCCTTTCAATGTGACTCAAAAACTTACCGGAGAATTTTACATTTTTTAAATTTTTTTATTTTTTACAGCATCTAGAGCGAGGGTACATACCCCTGGACTTATCGGAGTTTAGGCCTGCCATAGAGGTATCTGTCACACACACACCACACCACAATGCTCCCGGGTCTTACGGAGCTTTAGGCCTGCCGTTAAAGAGCAGTAAAGAGCCCCCAGGACTTACAGGTTTTACGCCAGCCTTAGGAGCTTACACACATTCATTCACCCGCTCTAGAATTTTCTTTTTCTTGTTTGTAAAAATTTTTTCGGTAACCTACAGTTTTAAAAGTAATCTTTACTCGGTGATTGCCTTTCAATGTGACCACGTCGGCGAGTCCTTTCAAGCCAACACGTCGGGATTCTCAACTAAATGCCGAACCCTCAGCCCCTTTTACTAATCACTCGCCGATACTAATAACAGAGCGTTGGTATTGTGCAGCTGTTTGTTAAGGATCTCGAAACGGCACTTTGCTGCAATCAGTGCGCATTTCCACATTGGGATCCTCGGTTGACGTATGTTGTGGCAACGAGCAAGCAAACCTGTGTGTTGTTTTACAGCTACAACGTGATTGCCGGGCCTCCTCGCCACAAACTATATCGTCCAGTTCACGGACATCACCGTGAAACTTTCTCAAGAACTCTGCCTTCTCCAAAAACCCGCGCGTGTAAATCACGGCAAAGGGTTATGCATAGAGTGCGAAGTACATTAGCTCATGTAGGGATATCACCCTCCTCCCAAGAAATCTTATGGTAGTTATCTTTCAAGCCAGCGAGCTCTGTTGTACGATTTTTGGCGCGCTCATCCGTTCTTCTTAGGGAAAAGCGTGGTTTAATATTTAATTTGACATTGAAAAGAGTTTCCCACGATCGCCGAGCTCTTTAAGGAATTAAAGGGTCTTTTATTGCCTTGAAATGCGTGAAATTCAACTACTGCCACATCCATTGGGCCAACGTTTGTACAAGGCCACTTCAAGAGCTAATTTATGAGCTGTGGAGCAGAGGAGTCCCTGAATATCCTGCTTTTGCATACGATTACGTACCTCCTCTCTACCAACACTGATGCTAGTGCGTGAATGGTAAACCGTACAGACTCTTCGATAATAAAAATTGTCTCTGAGTGCAATGTACATCAGAGGAAGGCTGTTTGTAAAAATCTGGAGTCCATTCGGCCTCCACGTTAAGCGTTATAAGTATGCTCCCCGTCTCAATAGAGAAACAACGTGCATTACGACGAAAACATTTGTGACCTTGATATTCCTCCTCCGTGTCCGATTTGAATATAAAATTTGGTTTTATTCTCCAGAGCCAGGGTTATGGACTTGAATATGAGAGTGATTTGATTGAACACATCGGGGTTGTGACCAATAAAACGCATCCCTTTTTACCTTAAAGTGAACCCCGAGAGAGTCAACCCCGATTCTTAACAAACCATACAATTACGCATTTTGAAAGATTCACTTATCCAAAAAACGTAGACAGATCTAAGAAAGAAACCCGGTTGTTAACGCATTGATACGCTCTTTACGTTTTGGAATACGCGTGGGGTTCCACGTCCATAGTCTGCGACTCCATCTCTAACGTCTGACGTAAATTCTCAAAAATTTTACTTTTAGACAGGAGAATTTCGGACCATATCAGAGACGCGCTTATTCGACCAATGAGATTTTTTTAGCAGGTGGTTCTTCCCCCTCCACCTCCTCGCCTCCTCCTCCATTACGTATGTGAAAGTGGATATATCGAAAAAGAGACTCGGAATTTTGTCACAGTCCACTCACATCCCAGGCGTCGCCATGGGATGTTAAATTAGCACAGTTGATGGTTTTAAACGCTTTAAATTTTCCGTCCTTCCACAAGGAAGCGTGTACATTACGCTTTTAATACCCTTTTTTATACCCTTTCAGCTTCACATCATCCTCTCTGCAAAAACCTAACCCTATCCTGTCAAAACCCGTCACATCATAAAACTCACTATTAGGTGTGTGAAAATTAGCACAGTCGAGGTATTTACAAGTTTTCATTTCTTCCGTCCTTCACAAGGGAAGTGTACACTCCGGCTTTTATTTAAACCCTCTCTATACCTATTTAGGAGCTACTGTTTAATAGGATTATCATCATCATCCCGTGTCGTATTCATTCGGGCTCATCGACTACCTCAAAACAAAACCTCAATTTTGTTTTAAAGTCCTTAACATCATAAAAAGAGTCGGTATAGGATGTACAATTAGTACAGTACGAAGTATCCAATAATTTCCCCTCTGCTTCGTTTCCTTATAAACTGAAAAATGTATTAGCGCCATCGTTGCGAGAGTGTTCAACAACTGGGTAGGTAATGTACGTCGGCGTAGGAGTCAGCTCAATTTTATACAATTTACCCCCACCCTAACAATTACCCCACCCTAACAATTACCCCACACCCTAACAATACAGCCCCCTGTGTTGCGTGGTATCACGGATAGGGTTTCAAGTAGAAAACTGTAATCTCGAAAGAAAAAAGAAACGGATCGTTCATTTCAGCTAACTGATCCAAAAATCGTAATCGACCCCTAATGTAATGAATCCATATAGTGACACTGACAAGTGTCAGGACCTGACGTAGCGTCGGGCCCGTGCCCACGCGCATTTTGAAATATGGCCATATCTATAAGAGTCACTGGGCACTCTAACTGTAGGTCTAAAGCGAGCCAAAGAGTCTTCGCTTGCCCTCGACCTTGTAGATTAGTTCGTTCTTTAATGTTAAGTATCGGAGTCGCCTCGATCCGAGTCAGGGCTCGTTTAGAAAAACTGTTTAGCTTCTCCATGACACAGAATGAGGACACACGTACAAAATTCAGCTATTTACTATGTGTTTACCCCACCACCGCTCCTACACCACCCCTTTTAACGTTACCGTGAGCAGAGTGTATGCCAGGTGTGAGTCATATAGTACTAAGCAGTAAGCCGCAGTGTTTGCAGCAATAGCGTTTTTAGTCTCAAAACTCCAGACGAACGTCATCTACGGGTTGGGCCAGGCCGCGCCAGTTTTTATTGAATCAATTCTGCTTGGAGCAGTCAAGTAAACATAGAGAGGTACGTTACTTTTAAACGTGTTGAAATCAACTGTAGGGGCACCTTGTATTGGTAGTATGAGCTCTGGAATCTGGTAAAACATGTCGTAGAAAATGTCGTTAGATCACCATGGATGTTATCGTACGCGGGAAGTACTGTGAATCAGAAACAGTTTGACTATTGAGTTAGATCGCAGTGATCAAAGCTGGAAGCGTCTTTTTTCAAATTGTTCTTCCTTCCAGTCTGGAAACCTAAAAATCACGTAACGAGGTTTTTCCAATTTGGGTACTCGTTTTTATTGTCCAACTATGACGTGTTGTCAACGGCAAACTGGGGTACTCGTGAATTTCCCATGATCGAAACGGAAGGTGAATCAGTGTATCTTTCTCGACCATACGCAACAGCTTTAACCTGTGGCTGTCTGATATTGTAAATGTAAAGGAACCCTCAAGTACAAGTCAGTTATATCAAGATCAACAGTAGCAGCGTCAGCTGAAATTACAGCATTGTTATCAGAGGCGGCTCTCAGAAGAATCCAAATCTTGTTTACTGTTAACCACTACCTTTTTGTAATCTTCGAAAAATCCCCATCAATGTCCTAACGGGAACGGCGTAATTGAACTCTTTAACAGCGTCTGCGGAATTATTCGCCCGAGCCACCACCTCCGTTAGCCAGACTCATTTTTTCATTTTCCTTAAAAGATACCAGTACTTTGATCGTCGTAGTTATGCCGACACTGCGTGTTTTATCGATTACTTGACCGTTCAACTCGTAACGAAATCTCATCAAAATAAATGTTTGCCATTGAGTTGTTCACTAGATTTACATTGCAAGCACTGCCGTCAGCTTTTTTTAGCCTGCAGCGTCCCCTTTAACATGTATGAAGCTTTCGAACGGTGCTGTGATTATGTCCTTGCTGACTAATCGGTATTTGATTTCATCGTTATTCTTAAAACGTAGACGAGGCGCCGTACGGTTTATGGGTATGAAAATTCCCACCCGTCTACGTCTTCATCGTACATTGCTCCGGACTCTATCGATAGAAAGCGCCATACTTAGAAGCCTAGAGGACTTTAGAAACTTTATGTTCTTTGATGTTAACGCTGCCACCTTTCGGTTGATTACTGACCGTCAGTGTGTGGCTCGGCAACTCTCTAAATACTAGACCCATTATTGTTTTCTTATATGCAAGCGTAGTGAGACTATCTCGTTACGGAAATTAATCAATCTGCCGGTCCTGGTCCTTGAGTGTTACGGAAAATGTTGTTCACTCTACGAACGTTCACCGGTAAATAGATTACATTGCGGGTTTCTCAACTATTTTATATGCCTGGGGCCCTTTCAGGGTAGAACTCATGCAGCTACGTGTCCCTCTACACCGTTTTGAAAGGATCTCGTGCGATATTGCAGTTCACACGGTTTATAGTATTTACATTCATTGATTAATGGTTGTATGGGGACATCGGATGTGTGTATCCCTGCACCTGGCTCAAGTGGTTTTTTTACTGAACCTAGTAGGGGAGCGATTGTCTTGTTCTCTGTCAAAGTGTAATGATTTTATTACAAGTGATTCGGATTTTAGCGTAGTTATTGTTTCCTTTCAGAACTAAATGTCACATCGCGCCTAAATGGATTTGATGTATTCTTCGATATTTTCAATTTCGTACGACCCCTCTGCTATATGTTGATTTGTTTATTGTCACCGTAATAAAACATATCGTTTATTCCCGTTTCATTATTTGGAATCGTATAGTATGTGGAGAGGTCAACTAGACCAATTTCGTAATCACCATCGCTCACGTCCATTGGAGGTAAATACCTCGCATGGATACCTGTGGAGCAGGACCGCCTAAGTGAAAACATTACTGCTAGAGAAACTTTTAACACAAGTGTCCGCAGACTACTGAGCCCTCACTCTGTCTTCTCTCGTAATTATACCGTACGTTAACGTCTGGTCCTAGGTTTGGATTTAAGCTCTATTGGTGGTCTTAGGTTACCATAAACTGTCAAAGTAGTATACCCATGGTTACCTAACTTCCTGTAAACATTACACCCAATGTGTACCTTCACCGGCAGAGTTATCCAGATTAATTATGGCCGATTCATACGATCGTGGGGCGTTTGGGTAGAGCGTCTATCTCATATAAAACATCACACGGGAAATTCGGAATATTAAGTAGTTTCGCGTTAGGTGTTACTAGCATCGTAATTTGATAACGGTTTTACTGTAATCGACGTTTTTTTTTATTGCAACACCTCATCTCTTCCTTTCTTACCCCACCGCCTCTCTTTGGATACGGCTTGAGGTACATACCCTGACCTTTTACGTTTGGGCTTCCCCTCGCTTGCTCTTCCGCCTCTTTCCCTCCACCGAGGGCTGTTTTGGTCTTCATGGCTCCTGTTACAGCTAAGGCTGCGACTATTTTCCCAATTACATTGCGTCTACCGATTTGACTCTTTCCAGGCTCTTTTGGCCAATTCTTTGTCGGCTTCGCTACGGTTGTTCGGAATCCCTGTATTTTGAGTACGCTATATCGTGAATTTTACAATATTCGTCCAAGGGATTTATACCCTTATCACCCTTTGCCACAATTCTCACCCTAATTTCGTACCTGGACCTCAGTATCGGTACCCACCAGGTAAATGGAGTTCGACAGGTAGAGCGTCATTTGCACGGTTCAAAGATTTCCAGCGACCGAGTCCGGCGTTTTGCAAAAGCAGCTCGAAACCAGACCTCTTCCTCGCTTGACGGTTCGTTTCTATCTTAGTTTCGCTTTACTTTGTGCTTTACCAGTTTTATTTCCCTTATATACCGTTAATACGTTATAGAGGTTGCCTGAGCAGGGTTTACCTAACACAATGTGATCTGCAGTACGTCAATGGATATCCCGCCTCGGATCTTGTAACCACTCCTGGCCAATAAACTCGTCGTACTCCAGAAACGTGATGACTGTCTGTGTATAAAGTACAGACGGCCATTTATATATCTGAAACCTCCATCTAATTCCATCAGGGACTCCTGGCAACACGCCTACTGGTCATACGCCAAACATAGTGCCTCTGAGAGTGCTATTCGTTAAGTTCTACAAACCAAATTTGTCATCGGTAAAACAATGTCAGCAACTCACATACATAAAATAAAACCATCACGGTTTCGATCTCACCTGCTCACTGGGTCTTTAAAGTATGGGTCGACAATGTTGAACCTAATCCACTCGTCTTTATCGGTTAGGTGTATAGCGTCTAGCGTCGGAGCCAGTAGTTTGTAACATTACCGTAAAAAGGAGCTTCGCTCACCACTCTCACCAGATAATTAACAGACACAGAAGTCGTCACTCATGTCGACAGGGTCGCCCACAAGTTTCAATCTTTTATTCCTACAATTCCACGTGTCACCGTCGAGTATATCGGAGTGTTCACTTTAAGGTATCCTCTATTTAACAGCATCTCCGTCATACAGCGGAGAAGCTACTTGACTTAATCGTTTACGTCCAAAATAACCATTTATCCTTATCCGTATCCAGCGTGTTCTTTCCTTAACATAATTTTACAGTGCAAGCGTCGGTACCTTCTTTAGGTTCGGCAACATTAGAAAACTCTGTAATTATTAAAGATAACTGTTCCGTCGCCGCAATACTTTTAGTAGCAGGCAATAGATTTTGACACTGAGAGAGTGTAACGGCTTCATCGTTTGGTCCTTGACCATCGGCTACATTTCACTAGTCTCCTCTTTTTTTGCGTCGATCGTGTTTCTTTGTCCTTGTCTATCGCCAGCGTTTTTTCATTTCAGTTTCCTGTTCAAATGTCTGTAGGTTTACACCGTCGCCAGCACGAGAAGAGGATCAGCCATCTGTCCGAGTCTTTTGTTATTCACACATTCCCAGACTTTACCATCACTACTTCTTTTTAGAGTGTTTGCACGTTTTAAGATATTTTAGCGTCAACTGCATCTTGTATCCTCCGCGGGATCACTCTATCATGCGCAACCTGTAGTTGTCACTAACCTGTAATATAAATAATAACATAATATAAAAAAATCTGCTGTTCGTGTCCTTATAGAGGTACCTCACTAGCAAGACGACGAAGAGTCAGAGCATCGGTCCAGAGTAGAGCATCTCCTATGTTGCTAATTCTGTTACTTTAGCGTCCATCACATTTTTCTTGGATTACAAGCGAAAACGTCAGACACAGTCTTGAGGACTGCGCTATCCACATTATTTTTCAAGGTCTGCAGGTTTATAGCGTCTCTAGGAACTGTGCTGGGCGTCGGCCAGTTACATAACCGCTTGCCCTTGATATCGTAGTTGCGTCGACTGTGAGACTGAATCTTGTCCAGGCGGGACCTCTATTACTTCCTTCACGGGACCGTTTGACCAAAACTTGTCAACACTTCATTGTGCAAGTGATGAAGACTCCTCCTGTACATTGCTCTTTATAAATATATTATCCCAGTCAATATATGTGTTTTCATCAACATCTATAGACGCCGTGGAAGCGTAGCTGGAGGTACGGTAGTGTGTATCTTATTGAACCAGTGAAATAGTTGAACTGCTAGACGTCTTATAAACTTCTTCATTTGTATTTTGTAAGCTGTTTTATTTGATTCTGCTGAAAAATAAGCGCTTGATTCTGAAGGATTGCAATTTGAGAGTACAGTCTTCTTACATCTTTCTTTAGCTTTTTGTTTACAGTATTCGTAACTCTCTTTTTTTTTTTGAATGTCCTGGAGTGTAAAACAAAAACAAATGTCTTGCTTCTTCAGAGATTGTGGCCTCTGACCAAACTTATTGGGACGGTCATCTCATCAATGATCTGAATCTCGCGTTTACCATCACCTGATATAGTCTTTGATTCTTTGAGTTCTTCGATAATGTTTATTCTTTCGTTCCTATGTCCCCGTGTTTACCGGTCTCTGTCTGAGGGAATCACGAGGAGTCTGAGTCTGTCACACAGTGTTCGTTTGGGTCATCATAGTAGATAGGGTCTTCTGGTGCTCCTACAACTCCTTATACCCGCTACCGGTCTTTTGGGAAGAGTTGAGAAATAATGACTTTGTATTTCGGTTGAAGCGTTACGGTTCACGTGATTTTTATAATTGTAACTTCTCTTGTGAGCAGACGACAGTGTCAATATATCCTTGTAAGCTACTCATATCGTTTACGTTGTAATCGTTTTTTTGTCATCAGGCAGACGATTTAAATAAGCAATTACCATAAAGTCCCTGTGTAGGTCTGTAGGACGGTTCACCTACGAGTATGCTACCGTCATCTCCAAATGATAACTTCTTATCTCATACCATCTAGCGTATTGTTGTCGTAGCGTGGTCCGTACGTATGGTCGATCTTACTATGTTTACTGACATATCCTTCATCATACTTGTCATGTACCTTATGGTTAGTGGATGGCGAGAACGTGTTCTGTATCATGCAGATGCTGAGAGTTGTCCTTCTTTCGTTGCTGGAGTATATCACTGACGTACTGGTGACGACGGTCCTGCTTCAAGCACATCATCGTCCTGCAGGAACGCAGGTGTTTTGGGGGTTGACATATAACGTCCGGAGTGAACTGTACGGCTGCCTCATCTTCATTTTCCTTTCTTCTTCTTGCTTTGGTTCGGTTTTCGGTTCAGTTTTTACAGATCTGTTGTTTTTCGTAAAACTCTGACAGGATAGGTTTGTACTGTTTTTCTAGAAATACGTCTGTGGACAGAGTTCCTTCTCTGAACTGTGTTATACTTTTGCTTTATAGCTTTCCCTCAAACGAGTTATACTGAGAGTAAGGTCCTTCTCCTTTGAAGAGCATTGTTTAAACTGACAATGTGACTCGGTTTTAGTACTTTAATACTAACTACTTTATGGCAGTTTCAACCTGTCTAAAGGAAGAGGGCTCGTTTTTTTATGCTTTCTTAGAAAGCGTTACGACCTGCTTTGTGACACCACGGGTACCTAGTCCTCTTAGGTAAACTGTTCTCGGTATCTGTACAGGTCTATCAGGGTCCCTGAACACAAAGGTCCTTTTCCATCCGTCTCTCCACTGGGGTATCTCAGCTACAGTATACTTGTCACTCTCCACGTGCTTTTCCATATATTGTTTCAGATGCTCTATAGGTCTGTTCACCCTACTGTGTATGTGAATCATGTAAGAGTTGAGTAACCAGAAATTCACTTGGATTAGCTCCTGTTGTAAAACTCCTCCAAGCCTCAAACTGTTTGGTATTTGTAATTGAGTAAGTCCCGTCACGCAGTGTTATTCCGAACTTATTCGCAGTACATTGGTACAGTCGGTAAAGCCAATTTGAGACAATTCTGTCCGTATAATCAGACTTTGACAAAGATTGTTTACACCAGCAAAATCTTTCTTCCTTTGACCTCGCGGTAATTCCGTCTGGGACGGGACACGTAACCTACCGTTGTAGCTAATGTCAATGTAGCACTTTGAAGCTAGAGCACGAATTGTAGATCTTGGACAGGGTTCCTGATTGGTATTGTTCTCTCTGTAATGAGAATACAGCGAGCTGCATGCGGTATGTTACACGCCGTACTGGCAGCATCCTTATACAGGTATCGGCGCAAAAGTTTACACTTCCATGAGCGTTCTCAACGGTTACCGATGTGTGACCGAATTGATCGGGAAAACGGTCTGAATTCTGGATAACTTGTTTCTGTGGATTTCTTACCGTACTATTTAGCATGTCCTCGTGGTACACCACGAAGTTCGAGCAGGGTACCCCTTTGTTTTGAACTTTCTTTTCACAAACTCTATCCATATATCGCGGTTGTAGAACCGTTCGCTTGCTGAAATCATTAACCCCCCCAAGATTACGGGTGGTAGACTAGCACTGTACATCCCTACACGCTTATGTCTACAGCATCCCTCCTATTGATGAGAAATACAATGCTGGTCCGCGTCTGCTACAGTAATTACCGCAAAACTTTTTCTTATCGGCATCATAGTACCAGGTGCATCAGGTCTTTGAATGGACTTTGTTGGATCTCTGGATTGAGAACATCCTTGAGGTCATTGTAGTGGTATATTCCTTACCATCATAGATCTTCGAATGAAACTATCGATTCCGATACGATACTGCCTTTATCAATGTCACAGTCCTTGCATATGACCAGGAAGCCGTGTCTGTCTTTCCACGCCAGAGCACACATTTGTTTATAAACTTTTCAAAGTCTATATCGGTATTGACGTGGTCACTGTATGAATGGTGAAAGGTTTGTTTCGTCTTGTTTTGAATAGTACGATATAAGTTGGCATTGTCTCTACTAAAAAAAAAACGAGCTGTTTGGGTATATGGCTGTAGGTCTGAACCTAGGTAGATAGAATGTGTCAATATTCTTGTGTCTACCCATGGTGAAGTAGTTTTTTCGTATATTGTTTATGTTTTTCACAGGCATATGTCGTCGGAATATCATTACTTGATTCTGTTTTAGCCTCACTCGGGTGTATGACAGATGCAATTGTCATCATACGCGTGGTATCCGATCTCTTTCGGCATAATCTTGGATAGTAGCTGGTACTTTGGTTGGGTAGAGTGAGTTTGAAAAACACGTAAACATTTTCAAATCTCAAACCGTTAGGATCTACCAATAGGTTAAACTGTACGTTCGTTTTACCCGCAATGGACGGTCCAAACAATTAATCCTGCGGAATCGTGTCAGGTAGCAGAGGACCGTTTTTATTTGTTACGATTCATACCACCACCTACAAAAACTCGTCAAAGTTTTTTTTCTCACTGGTAATTTCACAGATTGACTAATCAGTCTCATTGTCGAAAGATCAAACTAAGTTGCACTTATTATGACATAGTATATAAAGTCACAGAGCTGAACTGGTAGCCCTCATGGGCCAATCGTTGTCTACGGCGTTGGAGCGCACAGCTGCATCCGCTCCCACGCAGCGGCTGGTGCAGCTGCATCACGGTCCACACGACTGCAGTTGCAAGTCTCAACTCAAGTGTGTGGTGATGTCATGCTTGCTCTCACCCATGTGTCCACTGTTTTTATCGAACCTTGCCATCTAACAAGTACTTTGTCTCCTTTCCGCCTCAACACTTTCTCAACTAGATATACATTACCAGTTTTGGACCTGAGGAGTTCTTGTTCATAAAACCCACGGACCTTTCAATACTTCACCTTTAGAGTCTTGTAGAATGTAACGTTTTACGGGTTTTGTAGGTTTTTATTGCATATTACTGTAAATACTTCATTTGTCCAGTTAGGCAGATACCTTTTTTAAAAACTCCTTTGTATTTGCTAATCCTTACCTTATCGTTTAGCTTGAATTTAGTGATTTTAATTTTTTGTTTTCTTTTTGTGGTTTTGTTTAAACGGACAAGGATTTGTTTTACGTGTTTCTGTTTAACGTCTTTTGGTTCATACGATTGTTCTGTGGACATTATTATTGTACTCCTTGACTATATCAGATAGAATACTGAAACCATTCGTAACTTCCACGTGTCGTGAATTTTCATATACATGTTTTTCTTTTAATGTTCTGTTCTTTTAGACGCTCTACAATAGAGCTTTTCAGATGTGAGTAGGTCGAGTATAGGTTTATTTTATATATTTGTCCATTAAGCCTTTTTGACCGTGAGTGTTGTACCACTCCGTACCTGATCAGTCTGAAGATTTTTCATTTTGTGTTTAGACAGTATAGGTTCTAGTGCATGAGCTCTTACTTCTGCACCTGTCTTGTTTTTTAAAGGAATGGCAAACGCAAGTTTACTAAAGCAGTTTATCATTGTCAATTATATACTTGTAACCTTTGTTCACCCTTGAAATAACGGGATCATCTCCTACTAGATCAGCCTTGGTATTAGGATTCATTTGAGTCCCTTCAGAGTAACCCTGCGTCTGGGATAGTTTTTTCACTAGCCGGTTTTGTGCAGTTCTTTCGCTATCGCGTCCATCTTTCAAAATGAAAGAAAAAAAATCTGTATACCGGTCATATTTATTAGTATAAGTGGTGTGGTTTGGAACACCCACATCGAACACTATGCATGCTTCGATGCCCAGGTTAAACAGTATCTTTGATTTTGAGGGCCAGTCCAGAAGTCATACTGGTTGTCGCCGGTGACCAAATTACTGTCCCATCCCTTGTTGCTTAGACAATGGAGAAGGTCGCACATGCAACGCCCGGTCCTATAGTAAAAGAGCCGATTGTTACACGATGTACACTCCCATTAATAAACTACGCATTGTGTAAAATGTATCTTCCGTGAAGTAATACGCGGTCGACGATTCTTTTTTGCCAAACAGCTGAAACGGTCTCGAGCACACATATGACATAAGTCTGCGTAGTCCGCAGTCCGTCGTAAACTTCTTTGTATCTGACTACCAATTCAAAGCAGTATTCAAGATGTTTAGATTTTATTGGTCCCCTCACCACCCCCAACCACCCCCCCCCTCCACCCAACAACCCCCCACCCACCCCCGGCGTGGACGGGGCGGGCGCCGCGCCGACGGGGCGGCCGCGCCGCGTCGGCCGTGTCAACAATTTGTACCTGGGGGTCCAAAACACGGATAAAGGATGGATCGGGGATCTGGTTATATCGTAAGAAGTCAATTTTACGGTGTTGGGCAATTTTGCCGCAGGGACAAAAGATCATAGAGGATCTTTGGGTTCCACGCCATGATTGAGAATGAAGTGCTCTCCCACCACCACCACTGCCTCACGGGTTACTCTCCCACACCACCGACTCACCCCACTGAGACCTCACACTTTGCACAAATTTAGGAGGTGTTTACAGCAAATATTTACAATTTTACAGTAATATCACACTATATACATTTGTAATTTGTCATGGCTGAAACCGGTCCATCGCTATCTCCCACACATTCACACTCGATCCCAAGGAATTATGGGGATTAGTCCACCTGAAGGATCACATTTCAAACACCACAGGCCACGAACCTCTCGGCACATTCACGGCAAGAGTACATCTATGGGGTTTAGCCCGCCTCGTTGCCACACACAATTCATACATGATCCCAAGGGAATTATGGAGTTTAGGCCACCTGAAGGATCGCAACCACTCCGTCCGGGACCTCAGAGCCATACACACACACACTCAGGCTTTTGGGTCTGCGAAGGGCCGGTAGCAAGCACAGCGACAGGAAAGTCAGTGGACGCTGTGTGGTAGTGGGGGTACAAAACGGTTGAGAGGAGTAGGAGAGCGTTCAGTCTCGGTCAGTGATGGAAGAGAAGCAGCATCTACTCGAGCAATCGCGGGAGAAGTTAAAGAGGGATGAGGGGGAAAAGCATTGACTACGAAGGTTATTGTTTGTGGTGTCTGTGTTTAGAAGAGTGAAGGAGGCTGTATTTACACCTACTGTAAGTATACTATAATATACTAATATTTAGAAACTTTACTTATAGCCATACGGTAGTGTCTCATACTCTCCTTCCCGCTTTACGCTTAGGATCGGTAAATTTTAAATAGTTTAGTCTGCTTCTACGGTAACTATTGTTTTTGTCTTTTGTACGTCTAATACGGTTTTCTGTTATTTCTAGAGTTGGATCCGTTTTCACTGAGAACCATTTCTTTTAATTTTTCAAAATTTAGACGTATTACTAGTTTTTAAATTTAGAGTGCTGACCTTTAATTTTTACAAAACTTCAACTAACGAATTTTTATTTGTGGACCACACTAAGTAGGCATAGGTTTTAGGGACCACCAAGAGAAACGAATTCTACAATGTATGAACCGGGTCTCGTAGTCGACACAACATCATCGGTCAATCTCCCGAGGTAGTCACCGGTAGGAACTTTATACATGCCGTTTTTATGTATGTACAGTACACTAATCTGTGTCATAGTAAAGGACTTGAGATTGTAGCTGTTCCAACGTGTTATCATTACAGTTTTTAACCTCGCGTGAGATGTGGTAAAAGCGGCAAGACGGACGTTGACGGTTCGGTTAGAAGAAGAAAACAAAATGAAAGACCCCAAAACAAAAAAAAAGAAAACAAAAACAACACATAAAAAGAAAAAAAAAAAAAGAACAACTCAATAGAAAAAAAAAAAAAAGAAAAAAAAAAAAAAGAAAAAACACAACAAAAATAAAAAAAAACACACTCGCATAACCTCTTCTATGTTTTGCCACTTTTACGAGGAGAACCTCTTCGTTTAATTTCTTGAAACCGTATTTACTTGTGTCCCGGGACCTGCGTTAGTAGTTTTGAAAAATGTGTCGGGTGATCGTATTATCGATGTCTTGTCTGGTTCTCTCTCTGTCCCGAATTTTCCCCAAAACGATTTTTAGCATTAATTTTGCTAGGGAGCGAAGACCCGCGTTCTTTTCAATTTTTGTTTGGTCAAGTATGATACCTTCATGTCAAAAATATTTTTTAATGTACGTTTCTTTGTCCTGATCAGTGAGACACCAGGGAAGGGTAGCCGATGCCTCCTGCTTGATTTTTAAAAATTTATTTACAAAAGTTCTGTGGAAGAGTCCGCCATACTCATAGGTCACTACCTCGTATTCCCATAATTCGTACATTTCTAAAATGGAATAGACCTATTTTCTACAGCTTTTGCTAATTTCACTGCATCGTCCATGGTCACTGTCAATGCTCTCTCTTCCGTTGGTGTGGGCACAGTCACCCGGTAGCACAGTACATGTCCTCCCCACTCACGTCCTACATAAAACAAACATTAATTTTTATCGTTCATGCGTGTAGGGGAAGAACAGGGTGATACAACTTTAAGCGGAGGGCATAGGACTTTACATTTTAAGAAGACCTTCAGCCTGCATGCCTGCCCCTACATTCTCTGTCAACCCACACAATAGATTTTAGGATGAGATTTTACGTACACTTTTAATATTTATTAACAATAGGATAGAGAGAGCATTACGTCCACATACTGTATAGACTCCCCCTGCTGCACACTTGTGGTATGTTCTTGCGTTGCCTGGTTTACCACCAAAGAAGGCGTCTCTTGGATTAAGTGGGAGCGTGTTTAGATAATTGGTAATGAATTTAGGTATGCCAATCTAGGATCTCTTTTTTCATTTTCTTGAATTCACACTCACCCTACATCTCGATAACTTCGTATCCGGTAAATTTTGGAGTTTAGCTATTTTGGATTTGGTAACTTTCGTACCTCAGATGCAAAGAGTTGAGGGATCGTGTGTTCACGGGGCACTTCCCTCTCGTACTTGTAACATTTAGGGGCACCCGTGGAAATAACAACCCTTGAAATTCACTTACACACGTTCACCGTCGAAACGTCTACTTTCATACCACGGCAATTTTGACTTCTCTTTCCCGCCCTGCATGCTTGCAGGTGTTCGGACGCCGCGCTGATCCTCATCCCAATGTCAGCCACTGCAAAGCGATGGGGGGATTTGCATGTCAACAAGTCTGTAATCCACCATTGTTAGGGACCAGGCCAAATAGTATTGGGATTTAAGAACTTACGTCTAAAAACCAGATTATCAGGGCTGGCTATGGTGACGGCTTCCGGATGAACGGGTCTACGTTACATTCTTCGAGAAAACATTGCTCTGTATTTTATACTACGCTGCGCCAATATGTCTACATCTGAAATACAATACTCAATAAGTTCTTTTTGTAACTCGAACACTTCGCTTTTTGTTGACCTGGTCATTATGCAATTTTCAAAATCTGTATAACTTTTTTCGAACATCGATTCAGGGCAGTAGTATTCCTTGGGTGGGATGGGGCTACATAGTTTTGGTTTGCCAGAGTGTTAAAACAAAAGTGAGGGAAGTAACCCTTCTTCTTCTCTGGGGGGTAGATCAAAGGCTTTGTTGAGTGACTGAGAGGGCCATGGGGAAATAGTTCAGTGAGTCGATAAATCTCACGTTGTCCCAATTCCATGAGAATTACTTTGGTGCCACGCATAATTAGCTCTGGTAGTGAATTTTGTCTGTTTCCAGTACGTACTTTAAGATGAACTGATAAAAAATCAAAAGCCCTGGCCGTTATGAGCCATTACACAAACGTTTTTGAAAATTTTTTCTAACATCCAGCATCACATAATCATGAATTTAACTACAGGATTCTTGTCTAAATACTCTAGTGCGGGTATTACAATGTTCACAATTTCCACCACCGGATACATTTGAAACAGAATTGTTGCGAGACACATAGATTGTACTTTATGAACTTTTTTATCATTAATGTACTCGGTCCTGTCTTGTTTCCAGATCGAAAAAGATGTATTAGATAATCTTCTGTTTTGGGCTTTGCCTGTGTCGACTCGCATGTAGCATGGTGGTTTGGGGCCTTGAAATCATTACAGATTTTACAGAAAACTTCCCCGCACACGTGTTTCGATTTACGCTGTTTCAGAAATACGAGTCTTTGACATTGTTTGCATTTATTAACAGATTTACACCGTTCACCCTGGTGAGCCGCGAAACATATTTGGATTTTTTTAGAGTTATGTTACAATTTGGGCAAAATAACTATTCTCCATGCTCCTCTTTACAGGGCGGAGAAAAAGAAAAACTGTTCTGACACGCAGGACAGATGTTTGAGCATCTGTGATAACCTTTGTGGTCGTAAGGGACATGGCACGCCTCACAATAGAGGTTTACAAGCAAAGGCTGCAGTCAGACTAGTGATTACATTGTAGTGACCCCTATGGTACACAGTAGGTTAATTTTATACAGAGCACTTTCATTATTACCGTAAAATACACGTCCCTACCCTTACTGTTATAGTTGTAAACTGTAATATTATATTTTTTGAGGTGCTCTTGAAAAAATTTTGAAAGTTCGTGGACTCCCGACTCCTGTTCAGAAAATTTGGTACCCCGGCTTTGGTCATCAATTTATTTGGGGGGGGGGCCACTATTCTAAGGTTGTCGCTTACCATTGTCCTGCCTTATTGCTTTGAACTGAGGATCTTTTTTGGCGTAACGCTTTTGCTACCACTATAGCTCGGGGCAGACACAGATTGTCCACATTTACTATCGATACAATACCTGTTCGTGCTTTACAATTCTTCGTGATAATTATTGTACAAGCCAGGTCTTACCCTACCACTACAACCAGGGAGATTGACACGTCGTACATTCGACTTTGATAACGTATCGGTAAGATTTTACAGAGTCCGCGTTACTTTGAATTATCCCCCCGAAAATTTCAATAGGATATTGTCTTTGACCTGATCAGCTGGTCGAAATGCCACGTAACCCGGATCTTTACTTTTTAAATTTAGACTATGAAGTGTTAAATCCGAGGTGTAGTAGTCCGAATCAGTGCAATTTGCTTTCCATTTCATTTATACAATTTTTAGAAAAACCCCGTCCTTAGCCAATCGATATCTCATCAATGTTTTCAGGAACGGGATTGAATTTAAAGGTGGTCTTAGTACCGTATACCCCCTATATTTTTTTATGTAAGTCTCGTTTCTTCCTAGAATTTTTTACAGGATCCAACTCCATATCCATGTATACAGGTTCAGAATCTACTTCAATATTTTCGTTTGTAAGACATGTTTTACCATATGGTATTATAGAATAGAAACGATATTACGTTTAGAAAAGCAACTTAAAATGGACTAACAAGCTTAACTGCTCCATAGTAACGATTCTTATTTAGATTAAGAAAGATAATTACAAGAATAGTATTAACGGTAATTTAAAATTAAAATAAATATAAGTAAAAAATTATTTTAACGTATTAGATTGAATTATTTTAATCAAGTAATATTCAAAAGATCGTATTTAAGTAAGAAACAATATTTATTTATTCGAAAAAGAAATAACATGTTAATGTATTTGTGTAACGATAGTATTCCAGAACTGAGAGCGACGACATCAACGTCCTATCTCCCTGACCTCCCGCACGGATCTGTCGGGGGGAGAGGAAGAGAGGAGAGGGAGAGACGAGGAAGAGAGAGAGGAAGAGAGGGGACGAGAGAAGAGAGAAGGGGAGAGGGGGGGGAGAGTGGGAAGGAGTGCGGCGCGGCCACGCACCCCCCCCTCCTCCCTATCAGGCCATCACCCGCCCCTCCACCCCAATCAGAGCCTCGCTTTTCTCTTAGATACTATTTACATCCAATCAAGGATCCGCGCGTCGCGCTTTTACTTCCTAGCCAGTGGGGGGAGAAAAAAAGAAAAGCGAAAAAAAAAAGAAAAAAGCGAGGAACGGAATTAATTTTCTTTGTTCAGAAACCTGGCTTCTTAACTCAGGTCTATAAAAAACTTATGTTTTACAGACTTTCCTCTGATGACGTCACCTAACCACATATTGCTATCTGCTTGTGGCGGGGCGGAGAGAGTAAAGTAGTTGGAAGAGTGAGAGAGATTGTGAGAGTGGTGCCAATGTGAATGATAGTTGAAGAGCGAGTTTAGTTGAGAAGGTACGGACGTTGGGGAGTGAAGAGTGCCCTAAGTGCAATGTGGATAGTTGTTTAGAAATAGTATAATTAATTAGTTTTTTTTTACCCAAAAAAACTGTTTTTTTTATTTTAAAATCCTGGCACCCCCTATGCTATATCATCACACAATAAGGTTCGCGACGATTCGGTCTTCTTTATTTCTCTTGTTTAGTTTACTTGACGTTCCCGCCCTTCCTCTTCTCCCTTTTACATTTGAGTGGTTATGTTCCCCTGTTTCCCGCCAATTTCACAATTGAGGTTATGTTCTTACTGTTCCCGCCACCCCCAACTGGGCGCCCCGCAGCCATATTGAATACGCGGGGAAAACCAAGGAAAAAGGGAAAGGAACCAAGAAAGTAACGAAAAAGGTTATGCAGAAAAGTTTTACGGTTAGGTTTCCCTGTTCCCGCCAATTCATCATGGGCGCCCCAGCCCCAGCCCTCATTGCGAATTGCACCATCCTAGCCATAAGACAGCGCCAGCCCCCACCACAAGCCATACAGGCTACGTAGCCCTCACAGCATAGCGCAACACCACCCTGCTGCCATCGCAAGCCCCAAGAAACCTCTGACCCAACCAGGGAATCAGCCACAAGCCATATTGGAAAATTCACCGATTTTACCGAAAAACCACCGAAAAACACCCGATTTTCACACCCAAAATCACCGATTTTACAGAAAGAAGAAAAAAAAAAAAACACAAGGTTTTTGACACCCCAAAATCACCCCAAAACACTAGGAATAAGAGTGTCTTTTTGTGAAGCAGGGAATTTCTCCCGCATTATGATGGGATTTCTCCCTCCCATAAGAGCCCATGTTACGGACCCGAGGGGGGCGAGGCGAGGCAGGGCGGGCGGCGAGAGGAGGGTCTTCGGGCGAGGAGAGGCGAGGGCGGGGCGGGGGGCGAGGTAGGCCCCCCCGCGAGGGGGGGGCGCGTGGGCTGGCGGGAGGAGGGGGGGGGGGCCGAGGGGCGAGAGAGTCGGAGCCGAGGCCCGGGCGGGCGAGGAGCGAGGAAGCAGGAGGTCTAATTATTTCACTTTAATTAACTGCCAATTTCATCTTACAAACATTTTTGTGTCCCGTAGAGAAAAGAGGTAGTTTTTCAATTTATTAGAGAGTTTTGAAGTAATTGAAATAATTGTAATAGAAATTGCTGGCGGCCATTAACCACGCTAAGAGTTCCGACCCCCCCCCCCCCCATTACACTGTTAGTGTAAGGTACCCGCCATAATGGCGTGACGGACTGGTTATTTATGAAGTTTTAATTAATTGATGTAAGAGTTTTGTTAGAGAGAGAGAAAGGGAAAACTATAATGGTATTATAATTATTGTTGTAGGTCGGGGGAAATAATAATTCTAAATCTACATTGTTTGAGGTGGCATAATAACTTGTATTAATTATTACCACAGTTACGTTTCAAGATGTCCGTTGTTGTAGAGTGAAAGTGACGCTTAGAGCTGCTGTGCTGCTACACACGAGATTGTTCGAATCAGTAAACATTGATGGCCAGTAATGCCACTGGTGATAAATAAAAATTATTGTTTAGGGGCTGCCAACCTAAAAGCTCTGCATTGTAATGGTGATTGTAATTAATAGTGGGACAGTTGTTTTAAAATATAAGTTTATTGAAAAATAAGTGTTTGTAGAATATATTAACACATTACCTAATAAATAAAAAGCTTTTAAATTAACCTAGTCTTAATTGCATGTGGAATTAACGATACACAAAAATTAAGGAGGAGGTCTATGAGTGAGTTGGATTATGCCTGGGCGTTAGTGAAAATAAGCCATTGATTGGAATTTATTGATTAAAAAAATTGATTAAATTGAAGTAAATAAATACTGTAACACTCCTTTTAAAATAAAAGAGTCGGTTTCGATGGGTTATTCTTGCTATCAGGTCAAAGGGCCCAGATCACTCCGATCTCCTTAGGAATTAAGTACTATGATAAATAGTTTTTTTTTGACTTGTGAATTAAAAAAAGGGAAATTCTTTTATAACGAAAAAAATTATCGAACTTAAAACAATTCGCCTAAGTAGTTAGCTGCATTTCGGGGAAGTGGGAATTCTCTTAAATATTTAATGAACACTGCAAACGACTTGTGATCTTTTGGAATTTAAATATGTGGTTATAAATTAGATTTTTGTCACAATGGGACTTTCATAATTTTGTTTCTCTCCTTTTCTTCTGGAAAGCCGACAACGTCCAGATTTAGGTGTGTGAACTCCCTAGGAACGCAGTGATAATTATTTGGGAATTATAAATTCATATTTTAATTTGATTGGTGAAAACATAGAAAATATACCTAGTTTTGTAAATTTGAAAAAATATTTCACATTGATTGGACAGATCAGTGGATGATTTGGTCTTTTTCGCTTTGGAATTTAGTATCGGCCATCAATATGAATCCCTACTTTTTCATCAAAGAGGAAAACCAATATGAATTAAAAATCCGTGGGTAACTTACGACCGGTAAGACAGAGGACCTACGGAAACGGTAGACCAAATGTGTCAAGGCCAACATGCCTGTAGACCCGGCTGTTTTGGCGTCCTTGGACGTGGAAGGGGAATTAGAGGCCTGTGACGATAAGCTGAATCTGTTATCGGCATCCATTGACGAATACGAGGGAGAATATACGGACACGGAAGGCCAGCGGCTTCAGGCCCGGTTATGGCATAACTACCTCAGGATTCAACGTATCCCAGTAGTAACCGAGGCGGACGAGGGATGCCAGCGAAATTTGTTGAGTGAGGCTAAACGCCTTTGTGATGCGGCTAGTGAACAAAGGGGCGCGCAGTAGAAATGGGGAGTGAGGATGATAAGGAGATCGTAGATAGTGAGCCTATAACCAACAAAACGCAACCGCTCCGTGCAACCGCGCCCGTGGCGGCGAATCAAGCCAATGTAGGGGATTCGACACCAAGCCCGGCTGACCAACGCACACAGCCGGTCAGTTCAAGCGTCTTACCACCGGCGCCACATGACTCGTACCATCGCCCATGAGCCGTGCCCGTCTACAAATGGGGGTTGATATTTGACGGAAGATCACAAAGCGTAGGGGCGTTCCTCCATCGCGTTGAAGAACTCCGAAGAGATTTTTGAGTCTGCTGTAGACCTATTCTCGGGACCAGCCCTAGTGTGGTATTGATCCACAATAGGCCGGATAAATATCTGGTAACAGCTGTGTCAGGATCTGGAAGTAGTCTTCCAGCCACCCGACCATGACATCCGGTTACAGCAGGAGAATTTTAATAGAATGCAAGGAGAGACCGAGTCAATCGACTTCTTCATCGCGTCGATGGAGGGTTTGTACGGGCGACTAGCTACCAACGTGCCCGAAGAAGCTAGGCTGCGGTAAATGTACCATAATCTGAATCCCCAACTTCGAGATAGGCTAGCTCTATTTGATGTTACATCGATCGAACAGCTGCGGAAACAAGGTCGCAAGGCAGAAGCGGGACGCTTCAGGTCAGTAGGACAGCGCAATGTGCGTAGGGACCATGACGTGATGGAGCCGGACCTAGCTTATACACCGGTAAAACGTAGGCCAACGCGTGACGCTGCACACTCTCAACCGGATAGGAAAATATTCCAAACAGCTCGGCAGGCTGACGTAACGTGTTACAACTGCCATGAAAAAGGGCATATGACTAGGGAATGTTTAAAAGTAGTAACAAATCTTCCTCTGATAAGCTAGTATGCTGGCGTTGCAACAAAGTAGGCCATATGCAGCGAGATTGTCGTGTTAGGCTAAACAAAAATGGCCCTCGTTCGGGAAACGAGGCCGGGGTGAGTGGGAGCGCCGCTATGACACCCCGCAAGTAGAGGATCCTGCTTCCCAGTAACCTCAGAAGGCGACATTAACGATCAGGTCCAATACAAAGAAAGATGTTACCACCCGAAAGAAGATAAGGACAGTGCCCATAGTTCGTGAACTTGTTGATGACTTAGTGGCAATTGGCCAGATTGAAAACGCGGAGGGTAAAGTTTTAATTGATACAGGAGCGCAGGTGTCCCTATTGAAGCGGGGAGCCTCCTCCTCTGACCTTTTAAAATCAGACGTGTTATTAAGAGGAATTTCAGGAAAAGTACTTAAAACATATGGACGGCAGCGAGTAACCTTGAACCTAAAACCGAGAGTTCAAGTACCACGAGATTTTGTCGTTGGGAATCTGCCAAAGGGGTATTTAGCGGTGCTAGGCTGCGATATCTTGGGTCAAGGAAATGGAGAGAGCGTAGGACGCGGCGTGCTCAGGTTGCTTGGCAAGGACATTTGGCTGAACCGTTTAAGAAAGGGAGAAACCGTCCTAGACCCTAATCGCAGTGATGAGAGAAGTACGCAGCCAAAGACACAGCGCTATGTGTACTGTTGCAACGAGGTCAAAATCCCAACACGTTGTGAAAAGATCATTCGTGTAAAAACTAGTCGTTTCACCACAAAACCAGACGAGTTAGAAGGCACAGAATTAATGATTGAGCCCGGTGAATTTGTAATGCATGGCGTCTACATAGCCCGGACTTTAACAAAAATAGAAGAAAATTGTTGTTGGGTCAAAACCGTGAATTTGAGTGTTGAGGAAGTCACGGTGGCGAAAAATCAAAAATTAGGGACCCTTGTTAGCAATATTGCCCCCGAGGAGGATCAACAGTCTGCTCGATGTAAATTGGTAATTTTAGCCGACAGCCATTGTAGGGGCCTGCAGAGTATTGTATCAGAGAGACTGCCGCGGAATGTTGATGTTGAAGTTTTCTTCCTGCCTAACTGTAAATTGAAACACGTAACATCAAGACTAGGCAATTTGCTCAACAAATTGACTGCCAATGACACAGTAGTTTCTAATAGGTGGGACAAACGATGTAGATAAGTCAATGCCTTATCCGCTGACCTTGCAGCAGGCCTTTGTAGCTTTGCCGACGAAATGGGAAGCGACCGTCAAAAGTGCTCTCCATATTTGATCGCTATGATAAGGATCTTAAGACTAAACTGAATGACGTGAATGGCCTCCTCAAAGCCATCGTTCAAAAATTAATGAAACAAAGTAGAGGGAAAATTTATTTCTTGGATCTAAAAGGGGAAATGAACCGATGTTGGTATACGAGGCACGGACTACACTTAAATGAGGAGGGGAAGCTAAATTTAGCACGAATGATTAAAGACAGGGTTCTATTCAGTCATAAAGTAGCGGAGGCAAGGGTCGAAAGGGTTGAACGGTGGGATGAGGCAGAGTTTGAGACGTGCATAGATGCGAAGCTGACTCATCTCCCACCAAAAGAACGGGCTCTGGTGAAATCCACTCTCATGGAGTTCGGGCATGTTTTGGCTTTCAGGGACAACCAACCCCTTGGTTGTAGGTCTGCTGTCGAACACGTAATCCGAACTGGGGACGCGGCACCCATTTATAAGAAAGCCTACCGCGTGCCACACCATCAGAAGGCCGTGCTCGATGGTCTTATCCGAGACCAGCTGGACAAGGCCATCATTGTCCCTAGCCAAAGTGCGTGGGCCTCGCCAGTGGTACTAGTGCCTAAAAAGTCCCCAGACGGTACCCCTAAGATGAGGTTTTGTGTTGACTACCGGGGGTTAAACGCCGTAACTACCCCAGACGTGTAACCTCTCCCTAACATCACGGAGACTTTGGATTCGTTGGGTGGTTGCACAGTTTTCACCATTTTAGACCTTCGGTCGGAGTACCATCAGGTACAAGTTGACAAAGAAAGTAGGCCCAAGACCGCCTTCAATGTGCCGGGAGGGCACTATGAGTACCAGCGCATGCCGTTCGGTTTAAGCACCGCCCCAGCTACCTTTCAAAGATTAATGGACTCGCTTTTGATGGGGCTGAAGGGTGAAAAATGCCTGGTCTATTTGGATGATATAGTTTTATTCTCAAAGCACCTGCCTTCTCACCTGGAAGCAATAAAAGAGGTATTTTCCAAATTAGAAGGAGTAAATCTGACAGTTCAGTTAAGTAAATGCAATTTTGTGATTGACAAGGTGAACTACCTTGGCCATGTTATAACAAAGAGAGGGGTAGGACCAGACCCGGGTAAGGTTAAAGCCGTGCGTGATTTCCCTGTGCCAAAAACCGTAACGGACGTAAGGCCATTCCTCGGCCTATCTGGTTATTATCGCCGTTTTATCGATGGCTACTCCACGATCGCTCAACCACTTTTTGAATTGACAAAACAGGGGCGAGAATTTGTATGGGCACTCGAATTTCAGGAGGCCTTCGATCGGTTGAAACAAAAACTGATTTCGGCACCCGTGCTAGTGTACCCGGACTTTAGTAAACCTTTCGTATTGGCCACGGATGAGAGTATGTTTGCCTTGGGAGCCGTCCTATCGCAGGAGATAGATGAAGAAGAACACCCTGTAGCCTATTGTTCTAGGACATTGTTTCCGGCTGAAAAGAATTACTCGACCACTAAGCATGAATTGCTTGGTCTGGAGTACCAAGTATTTCAGATGCTATCTATTAGGCCGCCCTTTTAAGGTCATTACCGATCATGCTGTTCTAAAGTGGATGCTTTCCCTTAAAGATCCTAGCAGTAGATTGATGAGGTGGTCGTTAAGGCTAGCAGAGTTCGATTTCACCGTGGAACACAAAGCCGGGAAAATGCACAGCAACGCAGATGGGCTCAGCCGATCGGTACACGCGATGAGGAAGGATGTGCTCCCCATTGTCGACCTTGATGTACTAAGGACGCGACAGCGAGAAGACCCTGTAGTGCAAGGCTTACGACAGGCCAAGAGTTTTCGCATGAGTCCCGAGAAATTCTTGTACCGTCTGAGTTCGGGTAAACAAAAGATTGTAGGACCGGCATCTCTACTACCGGAAGTTATTCGGTTGAATCATGACTTGCCTACTGCCGGACATGCCGGAGTAGCAAAAACATTGGAACGGGTACGACAGAAATTTTGGTGGAAAAAGATGGACAAAGACTTGCTAGACTACGTTCGGACGTGTCGTAGCTGTAGTCAGCGGACTAATTGTGGACAAGCTAAAGCGCCTCTAGGGAAAATCTTCAACGAACCCCGAGAGGCCTTTGAAGTTGGGGTTCATTGCGGCTGACCTAGTGGGACCACTACCTCTCAGCGAGTCTCGTCACGTTTACATTTTAAGTGTAATGGGCCATTTCTCGCGGTATTGCGAATTCATCCCGTTGCCCGATTAAACGGAAGAAAGTGTCGCGCGAGCACTCGTACAGCGTGTAATAACAAAGTTTGGCGTACCAAAAGCTCTTATTACCGACCAGGGTGCAAACTTTACCTCTGACCTAATTAGTCAGCTCTGAAGAGTCAGTTGGCCAGGGGTCCCTGGGCGTAGACCGGGACATCCTCACCGGCGTGGGTCGCCCATTGCCGAGGCGCAGCGGACCCGTGGACGGAGTTGACACTGGTGGTGTTGGCGGGGATCGATCTTGGAGCAGCGTAGCCCGGACCGTTACCATACAACACGGTAGAGTAGGGCAGGCCGTCCATGTCTGACCCCTTGGTGTCGGTTCCTGCAGAAAGAAGGTTATCACTACACAGACATTTGGTGCGTTAGATGTACAAGTATCATGCACAACTACATATAAACTGTCTATTACGTATTTAAATAAGTTCATTGTATTAAAGTTTTATTACATTTTACATACATGACACTAGTACTATGTCAGTACTATAAGCCTCGTATGTATGTTTTTTAAAGGCAATCTACAAGTTACTATTGGGAAAGAAGTTTAAGATTTATGATTAAACTGGATAAACATACATTTAAGGTATCTCAATAACGCGTTCATGTTTCGCTCGATTCATATTGTTTAATTAAGAGAGTAAAGGCTAGACTCCTATCGATGGCCAGCAGTTACCTTGCGAAAATTTTAAAGTTTTCAATTATTTCAACCATTAGTCAGCGCCTGGTTTGGTAGATATTGTGTAGTTAAGCAACACAACGCTATACTTTCATACATTGCCAGCCGTTACTTTCGTACTGTTATAGCTCTTACATATTTCAAGCATCAGTCAGCGCTTAGGGATTATATTGCCTTTTTAATCACTCCAAGGCTATGTTTTTGCAAATACTGAAAACTAACCTCAATATCACATAAAGAGCATTTTCTCCCAGGAATGTACATGCAGACAATTTTGTGTTTTACTTGAATTACTAAAGTCAAACTTTCACGTTCAAATGGCTAGTTTTAACCGGTAAAAGCTCGATGTTTAATGTAAATTAATTTTAATAATTGATTTTAAAAATGCGTATTAAGTCAATTATAATCTCAAAAATTTCATATTTGTAGTATTACATTAATAACATTGCCCACGTCACGGCTAGTGTTTTCATTCAATCGCATTAAAATTACATTTTAAGAAAGTATAATTCCTTTAGTATTTCATATTCAGATCTCTTTCATCAGACGTAATTAGTTCTGTTATTAAAGGCAACAATAGGTGATGATACAAATAGCATTCCTTTAAATAACTGCAAATTGCTGGAAAATACAGGCCAAGAAAGTTCTAACGACTTAATTCAGAAATTTATGTATTACTGATTCATTATAGCATTCTAAAGTATTGAAAGCCTAGCTTACAAAGATATTAAAAATCTTATTAATCTACATCTTTGAAAGTCTGTTTATCCATTACAATAATTTATAATTGTAAATTTATAATTAGTACCAAAATATATTATTTGATTTAAGACAGTACTCTCCAAATTTAAGATTCGAGTGTGTAATATATTTCACATGATTCATGTGATATAAACCAATAAATCACACAGATACTTCATGACACATTCAATGAATCCACTACAAAGAGACACTGCCAGTATCAATCTGTACCTAGTATGGGGTTGCCGAGCGGAGTGGACAGTCCACCGAACGTAAGAACGTGGGAATGGTCTGAAGTGACAACTGTAAGAGTCTCTAGCGGGTCCGTGACTGACAGGACCTCTAGCAGCGAATCCTCAAGCACCAAGGTCTCCTCCAGGGCTCCTTAAGAATTGTTGTAATGGTGAGCGTGATCGATCCTACTACCTGCAAAATCACTTGGCTCACTACAGGTAAAACTTAAACTTGCTCATTTTTTATAGACAGTGGATAAGGTTATTTCCTTATTATAATATATTGCTCTATTAAACGTTGTATTAACGTAGTTTGATAGAAAATATTGTGGACTTTATATTAGAGTTAGATGAGTAAAAGTTAGTTAATCTGATATTGTATTTATCCTCTATCTTGATGTTATCAACATCTTGTACCAACACCCTGCAAATTGCTTCTTAGGATGATAAACAAAGTTACAACTCAAAGACGCCTCTGTTAACTATAGAATTAGGCCATCTCTTCTGGAGAGCATTAGTCTATGACCTCTAATAAACAGCACTTTGCCTAATCCATAGATTTCTCAACGCTATTAATATTATATCGTTTAATTTGGTTCCAATCTAATTTTATTAACAAAATATAATAAAATCTTTTGTTAAGCTTAGATCGTAGGTAAAGATATAGTGTGTTGCCAATTATGCTTGCCCGCCTCCTCACCCCCCCCCCCACACACACACGCACACGCAACACACAACAGTTTTTGATGTCAAGTCATTCAATAGTTTTAAAAATTATTTGTAAATCATTCTATTATTCTATTATTACCATTTACGATGTATCCTTTAAAAACACTGATATTTGTGTTTATCAAAGGAATAACATTAATATGTCTACGTAACATAATATTTATATACCTTATAACAGAAAACAAATATTTAGTTGAGATATTTTTCTTGATCAAAGCTAGCTTCATTACTAAAAGGAAATATTTTCATTTATAAATATATAAAACTGTTATAATAATTAAATAAATGGAAAACGAAACGACTAATACGACATTAAACAGCAATAAAATACTTAGTTAGATTTTTAAAGCGCAAAACTATATTTATTTCATCGACGATAATTTTTAGCAATAAAAAATAGATAATATTGAAATTATGTAAATAAGCTTCACAGACCTGAGATACTACTGCTGCCTTGGCTTTGTCTCTTAAAAATATCACACACGATAAAGTTCACCCTGATTAGGCTAGACACGTAGGAAAATGAAGCACCACAAACTAAATTTCAACATATTGTGTTGGATATGAATTGAAATAAAGTCAACGTAACGCAACGGAAACTTTATCTCTTTAAAAGGAAATTGGACAATGAACCAATAATAAAGAGGCCCAGTCCCGTTTCCTGTGTTATCCCTAAATTCTGCCTTGACGGTTGTCGTTTACAATTGAGCTCTGGTCAGTTCCCAGTGGTTCAGTCGCAGACCTGTTGTGAGCGATATACTTCAGTTTGATTTTAATAGCTTTTTTATTAAGTACATGTTTTATAGATAACTGTGCTTGGAGTTTACAATTGACCTCTTGTCAGTTCCCAGTGGTTCAGTCGCAGACCTGTTGTGAGCTATTTACTTTAGTTTCATTTTAATAGTTTTTGAAGTGAAAACCTATTTAGGCGCGTTGGGCGTTTTGGTAGAGAGTAAAATCCTCGGTTCGCGTCACCGACATGCTAATGATACTAACCTGCATGAAAAAGTCAGTCTCGCTGTGTTAAACTGTCCCGGCGGAGTATGAAAACAGACTGCGAAAATCAGTGACCTTTACGGCTTCCTCTCGCGATTTAAAAGTGAAGCCAATGTCGTAAAATTCTGTAAGATGCTTCAAATTAAAGCTCTTAATATTGGCAATCTGTTGGTTACATTTTTAAATATTAAAAAAATTTCTAAATAATTTTGATTATTGTTTACATTTTACATAGCGTTTACAATGACAAGAAAAAAATAGTAAGCGAGGATTTTTTTATTTTTTGGTCAGACAAAATTTGTCAGCGAGAAAGTTGTGTGAAAATAGATGAATATTGTTTTTCTAATTTATCATTTTTTTATTGGAAGTTTAGTTTAGCCTGTAGTAGCGTATGAAGTGATGAGTGAACGTTTCTGCCGGAACTGTAGTTGGCGCATTGGCTCACTGATACCGTATTAACTCAATAAATTAGTTTATTGTGCAATAAAAATACCTTTACGAAAGAACCAAGTTAATTTAACTAATTTCTTAGTTTTAAAAATATTGTGGGTTTAATTGTTATTGCAATTATATACTTTATCCGTAGCAATAACTGTATTATTTACAACGGTGTTCAACTCACTGTTGTTCACTCGGTGTTTACTCACTTGTATTCTATGTTTAACTAACTATTAATATTGAGCAATTACAACATATTTTTATACAGATAAATGAATAATGAAAACAACGAATATATTTTTAAACATTTTTAATATTTGTACGAATATTTGTATTTAAAATTTAGCATTATTCATTTTAATTATGTTTTTAATATTTAACCTCTTAATCATGAAATGAGTATTATTACGGTATAAGATTTATCTTACTAGCGTGGTAAAATAGATTTCTAGTTATTTGATAATATTTTTTCGTGGATTTTAAAATTGGAAAACTAAAAACGCGTCACATTTACAATTACAGATGTACTGCTACTATAACGTATTGTTAATTACTCTCAACTTAATAGTTCCGTTTTCATTTCTATCGGCAGTCCCACGACTGCTACTGTAATTTTTTTTATTAAGTACATGTTTTATAGATAAGTGTGCTTGGAGTTGACACACAACATAATTGTTATGATTCCTGACTTATGCGTGTCAAAAGCTTTGGTATGATTTGCTTTTTTAAAGTACATTGTAATTACATGTCAGGTTAGTAGTTCACCTGAGCAAGAGATTGTATTTCAGATATCGAAACTTATTGTTAATGATTTAATATATCACTAAATGATGGCCAATTTTCGTAGAATTAAGTGTTGTTACTACAAATCCAATACACAACAAATACAAATACAATTTTAAACTCTCAACCGTTCACAAATGAAGAGACTTGCATCTGGTATTTATAAAATAGAGTCAATGAAAGAGATTCTGGCTAATGTCTGTGATATTTAACATAATAAACTCTAACACTGTAGAAACACCAACTTACTGAGAGCGGTTCTGTTGTAGAGGAAGGTCTTCATTTATTTACATACAAGGGTGTACAGAATGATAATTTGTTTCCTTTCAACATTATTGCATTTTAAATACGAAATTTTCTTATAATACAGCCCCACACTTGAGATACAAGTGACCATAACTATATTAGGCTGCTTTCACAGTATATGGACAGGCCACATGAGATAGTTTTCAAAGTGACACAGCCTGAATTCAAATTCATTTCTATTAAGGCTATTTATTTTTTTTTATTATGGTGAAAAATCTACAATACAATTGAAAAGTGTAAGTTTTACTTTAATTTTATTCATTTTCAAATTTGTGAGCATTCTTTGCGATTGGCAAGATAAGAATATTAATAGTTAGATTTTGTTTTCATTCAACACTGCAGAATTAAAACCACCACGGGATCCAACGAATAGATATAAAAATGACTCAATGTTTTTTCGATAACGACAGGAAACATTAAAATCTCTCTCTAGAGATTATATTCTCAAAAATATTTTCAGGAGGAAAAACGGAAATCTCTTGATTGGAAATGGTTGAAGATGAGAATATGGAATTTTTTCAAATGTTGTTGAATATGACCGAAGGGAAGCCACGTTTTTCTAAGTAAAAGTACATTCATAAATGAACACATACATGAACACATAGTATATTAAGACTTATATTATATTTAAATCTTTATTTATTTAAGGCATAGTTCATTCAAAATAAATAATGTTTATCCATAAATCTTGTCTCCCAATATAAGAATACAGAATAATATATTCATACACAAACCTCAAGTACATGTGCAGGATACTCTGTTTCTTTACACATTCATAATGGAATAAATAGTAAGTACATTAAACCACTTCACAAAAAATATATAAGTAGCTATTTTGATACAATGACTAAATTATTTTGAGTAGCTATTAGTTAGCTACATATAAGTAGCTATTTTGAGACCATGACTAAATTATTTTAAGTAGTTATTAGTTAGCTACATATAAGTAGCTATTTTGAGACAATTACTCTATTATTTTTAGTAGCTACTTGGTAGTTAATCAATAAAATTACAATAAGCCAAATTACAAAGCCCACACTTTATTTATAATCAATTACTTGGAATTATTTAAATTATTTTATTGCTGCTAAATATCAACCATAAATTTGAATACTGTCTGTGAGTAAAGTAAAAAGATAGTGTGTGGAATTACACTCATAGAATAGGTGGTCTGTTTATTTATTTTGTTTAAGATGGTGGATTGTGACAGGTATTTTAGGTCTGAATTTCTATGCATATTTTTATTCCAAAACTCTTTAATTATACACTGTAAACTGCAAACTCCGCTTGACAATATATTATACATACAAAGCATGGACAGGAGAATTGCATCTAAGAAACGTATGGCAAAATAGAATCGGATATAAAGTCGCTCATATGTTTGAACATTTGGAGAAAAAAGTTTTATCTATGACAAATGCTAAGAACAGTATTTTAATTTAAAAATTAAATACAATATTTTACTAAAATCGTTGAACAGTTAAACTAATTTACTATTTTGTATAATTAACAAAGAACTACTATTAAAATTGAAATTACAAATACAGGAATCGCTGACAGAGACACTTAAGTTTTAAAACGTTAGAGATAAAACCTTTATGTATAAACAAAGACTAAAAACAATTGACTACAAAAACAGTACTACATGTGAATAAATTATATTCAGTTATTTATTTCAAGAGAAAAATACGGTACTTAAAAGACAATAACTCATAGTAAACCACATAAAAGGAAAAGTTATTAATAAAATCAATTACTCTCAATACATAATACATAGCATTTAATATTATAGCACTGGAATACCTAATCTTTACTATTAATAGATCACACAACTGCCACTCTGAAACAATGTTAACACAATAAAAATATTAAGATATTTCAATCTCGCCATGTTCACTTAAAGCATGTTAAAACAAAACTCACATCTGGGTTGGCACAATACTCACATAGCATCGCACTCGGAATGTATGGTGTCCCTATGGAAAAATGAAGAAATAGTAAGTGCAGTGAAAGAGGCAAGAAGGCACTGGATTTGAACATGTCTGACTCGATGGTGGACGCTTGACACAGATTGGGAAATAATCTAAATTGAGGCAAACCATCCGGAACAATATTACAGTTCGTGAGGCATGCGGCAAAAGAGGAATTCATCCAAAAACTGCTCTGGAACGTACTCCGGGTATGGGCCACATACGAGAACAACTCGCTGTCGGAGAATTCTCGCCATGACAAGGGCAGTCTGCAAAGAAAAAATACAAGTTTCTTTAGGTCCGGATTGCACAAATCTTCTTTCGGAGAAAATGCAGCCGTATATCTAGTACATGATCAAGCTGATTTCAGTAAACTTTAAACCCCACAAGGGTAACAATAATATATGTTTGAATTCACTGTATTGTTTAGATTTTGGTTATTTGTGTAAATAGATATAATTAACATGTATATATTTCTAGTTAAAACTAGATTACTTTATCTTTCATTGTGCTTAAAGTTTTACGTGATATAAACAAAAACACTGAGAAAATATTAAATAATTAAATAATCATGATAATGTCAATATCGTACGTAAAAACATAAGAAGAATAAGAAAAGATTTCTATATTTTCTTAGCTAAAATATTCAAGGCAAATTTAACTCCAGCAATAATAGTTATAAGGGAACTGTGGATTATGCAAAATAAAAATTGTTCTTTTGAATACCGAACTGTGTAAGTTTGATACAGTTTTAATAAGGTTTATAAGAATGGGGGATCATTTTATAATATGTGAAACTATATATTACAAAACCAATCAAATTAGTGTTAGTAAACGTTATCTTTCAAATGATTAAATGTTTATTTAATTCATTTCTAAAACGTATGTAATATTCCTTAGGATTTTTTTATTTGGGTAATTAAAAAATTTGAAAATGTTTTTTGTTTTCAATTTTGGAAGAAGTATAATAATTGAACCACGGATAAATTATCTTAAAACATATATCTTCTACACTAATTGCCTTTTTACTTTCTTGTCATAAATTTTGTGAAATAGCATTGAACGAGTCAAAAGCAGACGATGCATCACACTGACTACACAACAGACCAATCAGCGTTATCTAACAGCTGATTAGGTGAGGAGTAATCAAATCGGTGGCGGAGTATCGGGAGCGCCAGGAGACGGTACAGCTCCCCCTCACCCACCCTTACAACCAGCCTTATCACAGACTGATCACTGATACTAACATATACAACTGCCGCATACATGATCTCAGGTAGACTAGTGATTCGAGCAGTAATGGGCCTATTTACTAAACTCTCCACACCATTCACCGCCAACACGGTTTTATACCCTATTGTTGCATTGGTATTGTCCAATAAATTAAAATTTATGTCACATACCCCGCTCTATAATTATCATTACACTTAATACAAAGGGTATATTTTGGAATAGTCTACGAACAAGTTTCACTTTAATTAATCCAAATTTCTGATAGTATAATTACATCGGGAAAATATTTAAATACTTGACGTACAGATAAAAATTGTTTCTTAAACTTCTAATATTTTTTGAAATAATATTTAGTTTTGCTTTATTTAATGTTATGGTAAAGTTTTTTTAAACAAACACAATTGTTTAACTTCAATAAGTTAAGGCCTTTTGTGATAAAGTTAGTAAAATTAATTAAACTAGGAAATTGATTAAACGCATTCATAATGATTTAAACAAAGAAACCTAAACTGAAATAAAACGTACAAGCCTTTTTGACATAAAAAATCCAAATTTAAACAGCCGTATGCACTATTACAATGACAAGTCACCTGAATCGTCATCTTTTGGTAGGAAGATCTTTCCCCTCAACCCCACTGGTGCCGGTCATCATTGTCACTCTTTAGCTGCCTCCCCGTCCCCAAGAGCCGCCTCCTCGCTGGTGTTAGGTCCTCGTTCACGTAGATAGAGTTGTGAGCCGCCCTGTTACCCATCCGATGATACGCATCAAACTTAGAGTCCACGACGTCCATGCCAAAGGCCTTCCCAATCTCCTTAACTGCACTCAATACGTCCTCCTGAAGTTGCATAGGGACACCATATATTTCCACGAAATTCACTCTCGAGTACTTTCCATTCCCTTTACTCGTTTTTCCAAGAAACCCACCCTATTGCTCAGATTTATATTACGTTTCAGAAGAATATCAGTGTATTCAAAAATCCCATTGAGCGCGTCATTTTCTACTTTGATCAACCTTGTATTGCTATCTAGATTTTCATTTAACAAGTCAATTTTTCTGTTAAAACTTTCTTCCTGACTTTTCTGATTTGCTTCAATTTTGAATACTTTCTTAGTGATGTCTTCCAGGGAAAGCTTACCTTCCTGGCCATCTACATCGACTCGCCGGCGCTTCCTTTTCTGGTCAGGACAGTTTATACATTTCCAAGTATCAACCGTTATACGCTCCATTTTGGCTTTGTTTATATCCAGACAAGTGCAATGACACCCCTTACCGCACTTACAGCATGTCAATGTCTTCTTTTGTTTAAGGGGCTTCATACAAATTCCACAATTGGCCATTTTTCTAAAAGGAGATGAAAGTGAAAAGGTTCAAAACCAACCACTTAATATATTTGACCTGATCGAAAAAACTAAAGGCTTTATAAGTTCAAGACAGAAGCACGATCTCACGACTATCCTTATCTGAACGCCGCCGACACAGCACTGTAACTATATGCAAAACCGATATAGGTAATGGAAATTTCATTTACAGTTTTACTTCTTCTGCCGATAGTGGAGTATTGTGTTTTACTGACGATGCATGGAATTAATTACTCACCTCTTGAACGAAGATTTATGTGCCATTAAATGGTGATAACAAACCATATGCTATTGTATCAAGAAGAAATAAAATTTATCAACTTGGACGTACATGTTTGAAATAATATTCTACACAAATGTGCTGATTGTTGCTTTAACAGACATATTGCAATTTCGAATGTGCTCAGTTTGTGTATATTAACAATACTAAATAATTATGAATTATTCTTGATAAAAAAATAAATGAGAAAATCAGGTAACAAAAATCAAATAGCCATGAGACATGTTTATTTTCTAAAGTTATTGTACAATGCAACAACGCAGAGTATTTGATTATGGACTGTTTTACTGGTGCAGAACTAACTAATCTAATATGAATCCAATATTCATTCAAACTAAAGGTAATTATGTATAATCTAAAGACTTTTTCCATAATAGTTATGTATGTTTTATGACCTAGAGCATTTATCTGTTCCAAACTACACCTAACTTTTCATAAAAATTTGTTTTGTTAGTTATTTTTGAACAAACAAATTACTAATCGAATTCCAACAGTTGTAAAATTAAATTTATCTATTTATGAAAAGAATTAACTTTTCGTTGAAAATATTAGTAATGATCATTTTCATATTAATTAAAACGCATGGAATCTCTAAATAGGCATTTCTTTTCTACCTGCCCTTATAATTTTCTAACATTGCCATAATTTAGTATAATAGCATTTAAAAACTAAAATTATGAGTATCGTCTAGGAAATTACTAGTAATTTTTGTTTAACGTCTGTCAAAAGATTTTTAATACAATTTTTTTATTTCGGGCTTATTGTAGAGGGTCAACTTAGATGAGAGTCAAGACAATAGCCGCATGAGCCTAAAATGTAAGATTATTCGAACTGTGTTTAATAGTCACGTGACTTTACTAATTACAACCAATCCTGCAAAACTAAACAATCCTACAAAAACAAAAAGTCCTGCAATCAAAGTTCAATGATTAAAACCTAATTCGTATATTTGGCAGGGTTTATTGTATTGCTAAACAACATATTTAATGAGAAAACAATAAACGAGAATTCCAATTATATGTTGCTCCTCCTGCTTGCAAAACTTTGCTACATTAATCTGGTGATTACAAATATTATTATTTAAGTATTAACCTGCGTACTTAGGGTGTCGAGCACTTGTTTACAATTGTAATTGTACATTTTCAAATCCATAGTTTTCTCAACGCTATTAATATATTATCGTTTAATTTGATTCCATTCTAATTTTATTAACAAAATATAATAAAATCTTTCGATAAGTTTGGATCATAGGTAAAGATATAGTGTGTTAGAAATTATGCTTGACACATACACACACACGCACACACACTCACATACACACAACAGTTTTTGATGCCAAGTAAATTTTTAAGTAGTTTAAAAAATAATTTTTTAATCATTCTATTATCACTATGTACCTTTGAAAACCATGGTACCATGTATTATTTGATGTATCCTTTAAAAACACAGATATTCGTGTTTATTAAAGGAATAACATTAATATGTCTACATAACGTAATATTTATATACCTTATAACAGAAAAGAAATATTTAGTTGAGATATTTTTCTTGATGGAAGCTTCATTAATAAAAGGAGTTTTCATTTATAAATATATAGAACTGTTATAATAATTAAATAGATGGAAAATGAAACGATTAATACGACAATAAGTAGCAATAAAATACTTAGTTACATTTTTTAAAGCGCAAAAGTATATTTATTTCATAGGCATTAAGCTTTTTTTTTTTTTTTTTTTTTTTTTTTTTCCTTTGGGATATTGGGGTGGATTCATAGATCCTCACACGTCAACCTGAGCTTATTGTGTGCCCCTTTGATGTTAGAGGGGTAAGCCTATCTTCGTGCCCTTAATTAGGCTAAGAAGCTTTTCCCCGATACTAGCATCTGGTTCGTCGCCTGGTTGTTTGTCACCGAAAAGAGCCCTTCTCCTTGCTCCCAGTCTCTCACAGTCCAGTATTATGTGTTTTGCAGTCTCTTCAGACTTATTGCAGAGTCTACACTCCGAGGCCTCATTTCGTAAACCTAGAGTGTTTAGGTGTTTCCTGAAGTGGCCGTGTCCAGTGATCAAGGCAATCACTTGCTTAACCCGATCCCTGCCCAGCCCCATCAGCCATCTGGTGAATCCGGAGCTAGAATCGGCAAGCAGTCTTTTGCCGAGTGCTTGTCCTTGGTGACTCTGCCACCGCACGCGGTGTGGTCTTCCTGGACCATTTGTTTATACTTTGGTAAGCGGGCTGACTTGCTTATACCACAACTCGGTTCGGGGACCGGTGTATGGCATGCTTGCTCCGCTTTTGGCAAGCCTGTCGGCGCATTCGTTGCCACCTATGCCTGTGTGGCCCGGTACCCAACCAAGACGCACACAGTTGCGTGATCCAAGCTTGCAGAGAGTTGTTAAAGCACTCCCACACAAGCTGGATGAAATGCTGTTGGAGTCAAGAGCTTTAAGAGCTGCCTGACTGTCTGACATTATACAGATGTTCATTCCCTGGTACCTTCTGGTGAGGCCTAGGTTGGCACAGGCTAGGATACCATAGATTTCGGCTTGAAATATGGAGCAGTTCCGACCCAAACTGCCGCTAAGGGCAGTTCTAGGGGATTGACTAAACACTCCATATCCAGTTCTACCCTTAATAAGCGAGCCATCCGTGTACCAGACAAAGCTCTTTCTTATTGTTGGGATGTTATCTTGCGATTTCCACTCATCTCTGGAGTAGAAGTCAACAGAGAATGGCTTATTGAATACGAACTCCGTTCTCATTGTGTCGGAGACCATTTCGAGAATAGCGCTTGGGTTTACAGCTTCAGTGATGGCGCCATGGCTCGCGTTAGACGCGCCATTCCTCCACAAGCCAGCAACCATCAGCCGATAAAGCTGACTTTACGCGCTTCAGCTTTTTATATGGACATCAAGAGGTAGAAGTCCTAAAGCCACCTCGAGGGTCGCTGAGGGACTGCTCCTGAATGCTCCGGTTTACAAAGATTGTGCCAAGCCTTTGTAAGCTTTCAAGCTTGGCTTTGGCAGTTACCTGATTCACCTTTGTCCACCAGACTAATGAACCATAAGTGATTTGAGGCCTTACAACTGCTTTGTAAAGCCATAGTGCTATGTGGGGTTTTACGCCCCATGAGAATCCTGCAAGTCTCCTGGACGTCATGAGCGCCCACTTTGCTTTGTGCAGGATATTATTAAGATGATCATTCCACGTAAGCTTATGATCTAGAGTCAGTCCTAAATATCTTGACTGTCTTCTTGACCACTCCAGCTGAGTGGATGCGAGTTTCAGCCTAGAAAGAGACTCTAGGTTCTTTTTCCTATTGAATGGTACAACTACTGTCTTAGAGGGATTTACTTCAGTCCCTCTCCCTGACACCAGTTGTGTACATGTTGAAGGTTGGTATTCATGATATCAACAACAACATTTGGTATATTTTCCCTGTACCATAAGGACTATGTCGTCTGCATATCCTTGGACATAGATTCCGTTGTTAGTAAGGTCCTCAAGTAGACCATCTACTACTAGGTTCCACAGTAGAGGTGACAGGATGCCTCCTTGAGGACATCCCCTTGTGGGTGCGATCACAAGCGATACTTCATTAAGATCGGCCCTGATCCGTCTGGAGCACAGCATGGCCCTAAGCCACCGGCACAGAGCTGGCTCGAGGCCACGTCGCTGTGCTCCACTTACCATTGCAGTGAATTTGGCATTGTCGAAAGCTCCTTCAATGTCTATGAAGGTGCACAATGCCAATTCCTTGGCGGACAGGCTATCCTCAATCCTACTGACTAGTTGGTGCAGTGCTGATTCACAGGATTTGCCTTGCTGGTATGCATGTTGGTTGCGATGAAGGGGAGTGTCTGAGAGAGAACTCCCTTTCTCAGGTGCCTCTCCACCAGTCTTTCTAATGTTTTCAGTAGAAACGAAGATAAACTGATGGGACGAAAAGATTTAGGGGACAGAGTAGTCCGCTCTCCCTTTTTTTAGGGATGAAGACCACCCTGTTGAGACGCCAGACTTGTGGTATGTACCCATAGGCTAGGCTCGCCCTGAATAGTTCACATAGAAGGGTAAGGAGATTCTCCGGCCCTTGTTGAAGCAGGGCCGGAAAGATTCCATCCCCTCCTGCAGATGTGAAAAGGTGGCAAATTTAGAAATTGCCCATTTGGCTTTAGAGAGAGTGACAATCCTTCTGGCAATGGCCCAGCTACCACGACAAGCTCTTGGCCGTGAGCCTTGCTCGCGGTTACCAGACGTTCCAGTGTCGTCATTCTCAAAGATACAGTCAGGGAAGTGAGTCTCAAGGAGAAGTTTGAGGCTATCACTAGACCCGGAAGTGTGTTGACCTCCCTGGGACCTTAAAGATCCCAAGTGACCGGTTGGACTTGAGGCTAGTAAGCGTTGCAGTCTAGCTGCCGCGCTTAACTCATTTACCTTCTGTGTAAACTGCCTCCAGGAACTTTGTTTTGCTTTTTTAATCGCTAGGCTGTATTCTGTAAGAGCTCTATGATTAGGACTCCCAGATACGGCTCCTTTTGCATTGATTGTACAGCTTCCTGACATTAGCCCTTTTGCGAGCGAGGGTCCGCAGTCCACCACTTAGTATTGGTTCGACTCTTCCCCCGTCGCAATGGGCAATTGTCGTGGAAGCTATTGATTATAGCATTCTGCAGGTCAGAAGCTATCTGATCTATGTCTGTGAAGCATCGCACCCTTCCGCCTACCGATCCCCAACTGTGACTGAAGGTCAGACTTATATCCCAACCAGTCAGTCCTCCTGGGATTGCGATAGAGGACCTCTGCAGCCTCATCTTGCAGGTTAAAAGCGGATATACCTGTGATCCGATAATGAGGCCTCTTCGCTTACGTGCCAACTTATCAACCATTCCAAGTATACCTTGTGTGCAGATTGTTATGTCAATAACTTCTTGTCTAATTTCGTGTTGCGAACGTAGGGCGGTTACCTTTATTACATATAAATAGGTCCCTACTTAGAAGAAATTGTTAAAAGTGCCTCACCTCTGGGGTTAGTGTTTGTTGCTGCCCCATCCAGCAGAGTGATGGGGCGTTGGCGTCACAACCTAGAAGAAGTTGTTGACGTCTGGCTTGTGCTTCTTCCACCAGGAAGCTCTAGGTCTCTTGATGGAGGGAGTTCCCTGGCATCATATGGCAGGTATACGGAGCCTACAATTGTGCTCTGCACTGTGCCTCCATTCTTCCAGGTCAGTGTGCCCACAGTAAGATCTCTGGAGCAGAATTCGTTGAGGGTTAGAAAATCCAAAAGCCTCTCCTCAACAGGATGCAGGTTCTGACATTCCTTAGAGAGGTGCAGTAAATTAACTTACCTTTGGTTTCATTTAGGCCCGCCACTCTCCCTTGGTGAAGCCATGGTTCTTGTATCAATGCCAGATCAAATCCCTCTTGGAGGAAGAACTGGCAGAAGGCTGCCGAGGCAGCTCTACTGTGCTGGAGGTTGATTTGTAGAACTCGTGGCATTGTCCTTGACTGTCGAGGAAGACAATTGAGACCTGCCAGAGTCCTAAGTTGGCTCTACAGTTGGAAGCCTTCACAGCCTTGTAGCAGACCTCGTCCAGGAAGCAGACGAATCCGTAACCTTTCGGGTCTGGCTTGGATGGAAGGATTTTCCACTCGTTTACATTCAGGTTGGGGTTCTGCTTATTAAACATCTCAAGTACCTTTTTCAGGTGTCTTCTTCAGAAGCTTCGGGTGAGCTCTGAAAAACACCCCTAGTGGGACCTCAAGATGTCCTTACGCAGTCCCACTCTCAGAGAGATGTCATCTCCCAGAGGTTTTATCCTTTGAATAACTTCTTCCAGCCAAACGTTTGGTGTGTTCGTTGATGCAGGAAGCAATTAAAACACCTTTCTCTAGGTAGGTGCCCGCAAACGATGGAACGGAACCATCCTCCAGGGGTTGGATTTCTTCCAATAATTGCGTCCTCGATGGCTTCTTCTCCTTGCTCTGCACTTAGCTTCGCTTCCGGGTAGCCTTCGAGGGCTATGGCCATTTTTGATTGCTGCGACCTCTCTGTAGGTAGCCTTTGGTGTGCTTACCAGAGGCCTCGGGATCGTGGGCTTCGGGCTTTTGGGTTTCCCTCCTAGCCTTCTTTGCGGGCGGTCCCTCCGCGGAGGGCGGGGTGACCAAAGTGCCTCTGGGGCGCTTGGCCGACCCCACCCCCGCCTTGGCACCCGCAGTTGGGCCCGGAGTTGAGACCTCCTGCCGTTCTTGATTCTTTTTCCTCTTCTTTTTCCCCCTCCTCCATTGGAAGGGTCAAAAGCTTCACCCTTTTCGAGAAGTTTAGCCTTTAGTGCTTCTCTTTCTTTGAGCAGTGGTGAGATTGGGCCTCTTCATTCTAAGGTTGCCGAGTTGCTCTGTGTGGCATCATCCAGCGTACCTGTAGACTTGGGAGTGCTTGGGCTGTTGAGGAGCTGATCTTCTATATCTTGAAGGGATTTTGCTTCCTCAGCGCTTGTGCTGCCTTCCTCAGATAAAGCCTTGCCATGTATGGGAGCTTCAGTGTGCAATGGAACCTCCTGTGTTCCTAAGGCACTTTGTTGAGGAGAAGGGTAGGGATGTTGGCATAACAACCTCTTGAGTTGTGTTGCCAGGTGGTGGTATGTGCGAGGTAGCTTCAGGAGCTACCTCAGCAGGAAGAGGTAGGTTTGAAACAGCTTCAGGAAACTGTTTCAAGGGTTGGTTTGTTTTGATTTTTGTGTTTGTTTTTTTCCTTGTTGTTCCCACGAGAAGCTAGGGAATGGAAGGTCCACCCAGACAGAGCCCCGCATGCCTGGGTAAGCTGCTTTTAAACTGGAGGGTCGCCGGTGTCCAGAGTCCGCATAGTAAAGACTGGTTTGCCACCAGCCATTCAGCCCTGGCCTACGCTGTTCCACCGTGGCTTGGCCCCTAGTGGGAGAAATGAAAGGGAAACTAGATCGAAGAGTTGAGGAACTTTACCTCAGATAGAAGAGAGTGAAGAAGAGAGATAGGCTGGACACATAGAAAAGTGTGCCAGCCATAGGCCTCCAGAACAGGAAGAGAAGGGATCTGGAGCATTAGCTAGGGTACCTCGGGGTCGCCATTACCCGTACGGCCTTGAAAGTAAGACCGCCCCTGAGGGTGGCATTAAGCTTAATCAATAAAAAGTAAAAAATATTGAAATCATGTAAATAAGCTTCACAGACCTGAGATACTACTGCTGCCTTGTCTTTTCTCTTAAAAATATCATACACGTTAAAGTTCGCCCTGATTAGGCTAGACACGTTTGAAAGTGAAGCACTACAAACTGAATTTCAACATATTGGGTTGACTTCGGTACGAATTGAAATGAAGTCACACATCGGAAATTTAGTCTCTTTAAAACGAAAATGAACCAATAATAAAGAGGATCATTTCCGTTTCCTGTGTTGCCCCTAATTTCTGCCTTGACGGTTGTCGTTTACAATAGACCTCTGGTCAGTTCCCAGCGGTTCAGTCGCAGACCTGTTGTGAGCTATTTACTTCATTTTGATTTTAATAGCTTTTTTATTAAGTACATGTTTTAATGATACGAGTGGTTGGAGTTGGCTAAAGGTTTGGTATGATTTACTTATTTTAAAGTGCATTGTAATTATTTGTTATGTTAGTTGTTTATTTGAGCAAGAGATTATATTTCAGATATCAAAACTTATTGTTACTGATTTATTTTATCACTTAATGATGGAACATTTCTGACAATTGTTACTACACAACAAATACACATGAAATTTAAAACGCTCATCCATTCCTAAATGAAGTTTCAGTTTGAACTTTCAGGACAACCGGTATTAATAAAAGTGGAGTCGTACAAAAATATTCTAGCTTATGCCCGTGATATATAACACAATAAACTGTAACACTCTAGAATCATACCTTACTGAAAACGGTTCTGCTGTAGAGGATGATCTTCGTTTATTTACATACAAGTGTGCACAGAATAATTTAAACTATGCATGGAGACGAGAAGCGTCTCCTCACTTTAACGTACTCGGTACACAAGGCTTTGTTTATTGTTTAAATATTCCGCAGTGGAGGGCAAAGTAAACTCACCCTAATCCAGATATCTCATTATCAAAAGTCAATCAATAGATCAAATAAGATTAATAATGTAACTCGATTGTGATTTCCTTGTGTTATCTACTCTAATATATTTAATCAATGTTTTGATTATCATAACTAGATAAACACTCCCTACCAGTTAAACAAAATAATAGTTTGTAGAGTAAAACTCGTCATATCCGATCTTGACGGCTCCGAGCTGTGCTCGCAACAAAAAAATTCGGATAACCCTTGGAGCGAAACCTCATATTTTAAGAAATTTTGTATGTATATTTGACGCAGTCGATGCTTATATTAATGCACAAAAGTGCATACATTATTGCAGTTCTAGATTGTTTTTAATTTCTTCTACCTTGGAAAATTGCCCAGATAATTTGTTTTCCTTCATAATGTCAGAATTTTTATTTATGAATATGATTAAATGAATATTCAAAAATCGCGAGGATACGTTTCAAACTTATAATTGTTTTGAGAGGGAGTTTGTGAATCTGTCACTGACGACAACTGTCAGCCCTACGGCTTCTTTTATTGTGCAGCTTACGGTTAGAATGTTTAGGTATTTATACAATTTATTTGCTAGTGAATGTCATAGCAGTATTTATTCTATTTTTGTGGCCACCTATTAGATACATTAAACTGAAAAAGTTACTATTTATTGAGATATTTAATCTTTACAAGACCTAACTATCGCAATTCATTAAAATCTAAGGAATTTTGCCTATTCAAACAACTATAAGATTTTTTATCTTTTGGCTGGAGAAACTTTTTAAGTCTTAACTCTGCTTTAAAACTCTATCGATTGTTATTATTGATTTTACATCTGTATAGGTGAGTTATATAATTGAGAATTATTCGACTGGCAGCAAAGATCAATTTTTACTTTAATCTAATTATTTCAAAACGATAAAATAATCAAATAGATTACAGTTCCCGTAGGTCTAAATTAATTTATAAAATCTGCGGACGACCGTATTCATTAAACACTCACATTCAAGACACATAAAAACATATATTGAAAAGCCCATCTAAACCGAAATCTATCCTCTACGAAAGTCCTTTTACATCGCCGGCTACAATAAGCTACCGTAAACTAACGATGGACAGGCGGGGACGATTTCCTCATTCTCACCACGAGATATACTGCAAATGAGGTGGCGCCCTTTTTATAAACAGCTATAAATATTCACACAAATTCCAACAGCTGTCTCTTTATTGTGGCCTCTAGCAAAGAGTACAATATTCTCACAATACGCTTCAGTAATAAATGTGTAAATCTTAGACCAATTCATGCGTTTACTGATATTAAAAACGCGAAGAAAACCTGAGGACACGGCCTTAACCATAAGGGTAATGTCAAATGATTCGATATGTATAATTCTACAGTTTTTGCGTTTTGTATTAATACATCATTTAATTTTTCACTCAGCTCAAACATAGTTAATTATTTTTCGGTTATACGGAAATGCACCACACACAATAAAATCCACATATCCAGCAGTATTTAAAATTCATATTTTCTATCACTAATCAGTTTTTAAACTTTTATTTCGGTCACAAGCATATTTCTATTTATTGAAATTTTTAAAGTTTGAAGGTTAAACTAAAACAAATTCTGATGTAAATTAATAATTATGTACAATACTACTACTTACCTTCCACGAACAGAAAGAATCCTCTGGGGTTTTTCATGAGTACAAAAAGGGCGGTCCTTGTCATTTCTGCAAGTGAAGGGTCGCCCTCAGCCGTTCTGTCTCGATCGGCCTCGAACTCTATGTGTGAGAATGAGAACAAACCTGGAAAAAATAAGAAAAGGTTTACCAACACAGCAGTGTTATTTACTCCCTCTTGTTCACTTTAATTTATTACAATCATCATGTATGTGCAGTAAGCGGCCTGAGTGGAAGTATTTGTTCAGCGGGGGCGGGATTAGTGAGGGGTGAAGTGGAGGAACGTAAGTAATAGCAAAAAATATTGACTCAATTCTCAGACATTTATTACTCGCAATTTCCGCGTTTTTTTATTGTAAATTGTAAAAAATCGTTTCTGTAACACTGAAATATCCTTTACTGTTTGCAGTTGACATGATTATATTTTCTTACACATAACGTAGGTGTGAAAGGTTCATAAAATGTGAATGTTGAGTTCAGCTCCTTTTCACCTTCCACTTAGCGCAGCGTCTGAAATCTGACGCTGTCAAAGTCTTGATTCTTGGAACCGTAGAGATCCAAAACAAGTCGGTGACCAAGAAGCTTAAGACGAACTTTTTACATCTTTCCTACACAGATAGTAACAAATAATATGTAATCTAGATAGAGGTTACAATTATACCTTATTTATTTTTTTAGAAATCGGGTTTTTCATTTATTTTCTTTATGTGGAAAACTTTATGGCGATATTAAAAATATGTAAACAAATTAAATAATAACATGATAAAGCAACATTGTAATTTGAAGACTTCTTGTTTTTTGTTTCGAAGATATTATATATAGTATCAACGCAAAATAAATAATAAACAATCGTTATAGAACAATGCTAACTTAAAAAGTCCCAAAATCGTTTCTTTTTAATTCAGACCAGTTTAAAGACGTTATTTTCCTAGTTGGTTTTGATCATTTAAAATTTAAATAATTGTTTTTTTATGATGAATTATGGAATATTTTAACAAAATAGTTTTTTTTTAGGAATTATATATTATTCTTGATAACGTATTACCAAATGTTAGTTTTTTAACATTTATATTTTCATTTAGAATTAAAAAACATTTAGTATCATATTCAGTTTTTTAATGACGATAAACACATGCAATACGACGGTAAAATACATCTCATTAAAAAAATACAAAACGTGTACACACACACACTTAATACACGTCACGTTTTATTAACGTAATTCCTAGTCAAACTGGACAAATAGGATTAAATAGTTCTGCTACAACTTTTCGTTTATCTCTTTCTTTTTTGTGGCTATGAATTGCATTACCAATGAATAATAGACTTCCCCATAGAGTTCCTTTTTCATTTCAGCATTGAAGTAAACTATAACTACAGGAATTGGTTTTTTATGTCTCAATTAACTTTTTCTGATATTTAAACTCTATTTTTATGTTAATTTTTTTTATTTTATTCTGTTATTCGGTTTAAACATTACGTATGAAACAAATATATATATATATATATGTCAAATACAATTATCATTTCTTTCTAATCATATTTAGACATTTAATTCCTTTCGTACATGCACACCAATACAGTCTAATTCTTCATAATTCGTACCTCATAATACGATGTAAAATATGTTTAAAAGTACAAACCTTCTTCAAGTAAAAAAATTCTAACTTATCACATAAGTCTTTAAAATCCATTGAGGTCACGTAGATTCTACACGATATACAGTATTTTAAATACTTCAGTTATATCCTTGTGGCTATCTCTATGCCCCGAGTAATCTAAAAATTCTTGATACTCGTATTCCTTAAACTTAGCTTCTCCACAGAATGAACATCAAACTAGTTAATTTAGTAATAAACTTTTAAACCACCGGGTAATTTCTAGCCCCAACGGAATTTGTTCATATTTTTCGGTATTCAATCATCTTATAGAGTAACTAACTTGTACTTATTTTATATTCAAATATTCTTGTGGTAAATTATTTATGTTTATTTTTTATTATAGGATGTCCGATTTTTTATCGTTATATTTAGACTCATGAACATTTCTGTCCCCCATCCACTTGTGTAGTCTTTGTGGGGGAAACATTCTCTAGTTAAGAATATTTATAGCGTTTAAAACTTTTGTTTTTAAATAATTTGTTTATATTAAATTAAATCAAATTATGTTATTTAAAAACTAACTACATAACCAGTCTTAACTGATAGCTTACACACTGAAGTTTTAATAGTGTATGTCAACGATTACAAATAAAATACATTATAGATATGAAGAAAGTTAAACGGACATGGTTCAAAGGTTCCGTCCTAAAAATGTAAGAAAATTCTTTCATTGTGCATAGAAATTACAATTTGTTCTACAACATAGGTTATGTATGGTTTTTTAAGCTTTGGTATAAGGGATAAGTGAGAAAACAATAATTTATAACCCTAACATGAATGTAAATTATTAATTATTAGGTCTTTAAGTTACGTATAGTCTGTTTCACTTTCCTGTTGAACCCACTCAATGAGGGACTCCACCCTCAGTGCAGTTCCCGAACTTCCCTCTGATGTCCAGGCTGACAGTCTCGAAGTTCGCCTTAAACCGCAGAGGAGTGCCGTAGCGTAGGCGGACGACTCGCCGATCTGAGCGTCGAGATGTTACTCCTAAAAATAGAGTAGTATAAATAAAGTCTTATAATATAATTACCGGGAAGAGTTTAATTTCGATCTTATCGTCATCCTCCTCCTTAGAATATAATACATCCCAGAACCTAAGATGAAGTAAAGTAGGACCCCTCATATCCGACCACACGGCGTGACCGACTCCTCGGGATATCCGACCGAATCCGATTGTTTCCGGTATCAGGCGATGACTTTATTCAATAGTCCAATTAAAAGTTTCACATTGCGGTTACATTTATTTTTGTAGAGCTAATAAAAACATGTGAATTGCAATTATAATCCAGTTAATCTTATAAATAAAAAGGAATATAAATAAAAATTTAATTTCAAAATAGCATACAGTATCACGTAAAAGAAAATTTCAACAACTTATATATTCTAAATGGTACACTCGGGTAAAAGGTACAACGTTAGGCATTGTTAAATGATTCTATGGAACATACATCTTTTAAGGAGTCTGTGCATTTATTTTTAAATTATAATGCAGAATAATACATTGGCCTGTTCAGTATTAGATAAATAAAAACTTCATACTTCAAAAGTGTATTGGGATGGAAGTATAAATATACTTTTATGTATGAAATCGAATTATATGGCTCTCTAGATCAGGGTTTAAACATTATTTTCAGTAATCACATAAATTTTATGATTTTCATTAATTAATACTGTATAAAGTACGATATATAATTTTATTTTAGCTGAAATCATTTCACAAATGCTGTATATACTGTTATTTACATTACTGTATAAGTGTTCATCGTCCAATATATACACGATTTTGCTTAGAGAAAATGGAGTTTCGCTCCTAACCTAATGTTAGCCGAATTGTTCTTGCTCCGGCCATGGCTCATTGCCGTCAAGATCGGATATTACAACTTCTAATCTACAAACTACGTATTATGTTTTTTGGCTGGTAGGGAGTGTTTATCCAGCTATGATAATCAAAAAGTTGATTAAATACAATAGAGGAGATAAAGCAATGAAATCAATATCGAGTTACATTATTAATCTTATTGGATCTATCGATTGACTTTCGATAATGAAATATCCGGTTGAGGATGAGTTTACTTTACCACCCCCCCCCCCACTACTGCGGAGTATTTAAACAATAAACAAAGCCTTGTGTATCGAGTACGTTAACGTTAGGAGTAGAGATAAATTGTATGTTCTAGGACAACCGTTACACGGCCAAGGTCACACAACATCAACACAAAGGTCAATGACCCCTCTTCCCCCTCCACCCCCTCGCCCACAGAGGTCAATGACCCCTCTCCCCCCTCCGCCCCCTCGCCCACAGAGGTCAATGACCCCTCTCCCCCTCCACCCCCACGCCCACAGAGGTCAATGACCCCCTCCACCCCCAGAGGTCAATGACCTTCAAGGTCATCCGATGACCTTGACTTTGGATTTTAAGGTCACACTATGACCTTGACCTTGGACTTCGAGGTTACCCGATGACCTTGACATTTGACTTCAAGGTCACCTGATGACCTTGACCTTGGACTTCAAGGTCGCCCGATGACCTTGACCTTGAGTTGTAAGAACATTTCGTCATAAGACTTGAGTCGTAATACAACTGTGACAACACACGGCTATACGTAGTTTACTCATGATGTAATATTTATGACGTAAATATGAGATCATTGTAATAGTTGTGGTATTACTGATATTGTATGTTAGCACAAGACATGCGCAGGAAGTAGTTTTCCTTCTGGAGTTTTTGATTCATTAATATTAATAAAGCGGATGACTAGAGTGATTAAGCCACGTTCAGTGCAATTTTGTTGCAACAGTATAATAAGAAGTATTTATTCACTATGGTAATGGATTCAACGAAGTGTGTGTAGAGTAAACAAGTGTAGTTATGCAACGTGTGATGCAGCCTTGAGGTTTCTTTATAAGCTGAGGAGGAAGTTTTACCCAGCAGTGTTCTGTTCATGCTTTTCAAGACACTTCCAATATACAGGTATGTATTTCATTCAATGACATTCCATTATTTTCTAAGTTTTTAGAAAAATATGTTGTTTTTCCAAAACTAACTATTGGTAAATTATTTACAAATTGTGGTTAACTAGTATTAATTTGGTTTTATTAAATAGATAGAAAAGATAAAATTGAAGAAAACGCGGTGCATTTTTAAATGTTGTAATTTAAAAAATATTAAATTTCGTTTGTATTGATTATTAATGATTTTAATTTTGTGTTTTAGAAATGGACTCTGAAACAGTTGTTGACTTGACACAATCCGAAGAGCATTCTTCAATACTACGTAAGCTTCTAAGTACTCCTCTACCTCCACCACTTAAACACCAACAGCAACAGCAACAGCAACAGAAACAGCAACAGAAACAGCAACAGCAACAGAAACAGCAACAGCAGCTGACACAACAACCATCTACTTCTTCATCTTTCGGTACGTCAGCAATGATGAGTTTCTTAACATTGACACAGATTATAGAAAATTTATGGATGATTAGGTTTCGAAGTTTGGATAGTTGGGAACAATTGGTTAGTCAACTGAAAAAATCAAAAGACATTTGTATGAACCCTATAGCAGTACAACTGCTATTTATTTTCCAAAATTTATGTGATTCTTTGACTAAATATTACCTAATAAAAAATAATGACTTATCTGCAGATAAACAGGTTTATTATTTATTAGAAGAGCACACGTATGACATGTTATTAAGTATTTTTGATGATGTATTAAAAAATGTTGCTAATGTTTCGTTTCCACTAAACATTGTACAAAAGATTCAAGATATCGGAAGAAGTAGATTAATAGAATTAGAAGGTAATACTGAACAAAAAGAGAGTAAAAAAGTGAAAAAAAGAGTTAAAAGACCAAAAAGTGATTATTCATCCGATTCAGATCAACTAAACTTTGATGATGAGGATGATGAGGTTGACAAATTTGCTAAATTATTTCATCATAAAAATAATAAATCCTTATTCATATCACAACATTTACAGTACCAGTCTGGCGATCAAAAAAAGAAAAATATCAACACCTGGCGAGACTGGTACTCATTTAATTAAAATTGAAATCACCGATGTTAAAGATTTGAAAAAATGTAAAAGTGAAAAACAATATTGGCAAAAAGTATCGAAAAAAGGCTATTTTTTATTAGACGTTAAAAAAATCCAGAAGACAAAAAAAGTTTGAAGTAATTAACAATGTGTTAACGTCTGTCCGTCAAAACATGTTAAAAATGGACAGTGTAAAACAAGAAACAGTTACATTTGATAAAAAAAACAAATCATACTAAATTTTAAGTAAAGTTTGTTAAATATTTTATTATTTTTAGGCTTACAATGTCTTATTGATTTTACAATAATTTTATATATTAATTAATTAGTTATTATTTTTTTCAGCTAATAACACTCTAAAATTTATTCGACTGTCGGAAAATGGATTTCCACCCGAACTTTGTTCACCATTAGCTGCAGGCTTTGATTTAAGAAGTGGAGAAAATGTAGTTATAAAAAAATGGGATCGTAAATTATTAAAAACAAATATTGCAATACTATTACCAGACGAGTGTTATGGTCGAATAGCGCCGAGATCAGGTCTATCTTTAAAAAATGGTATACATGTAGGTGCTGGAGTTATTGATCCAGATTATAGAGGAAACGTAGGGATAGTGCTGTTCAATTTATCAAACGATAATTTCAGTGTAGAAATTGGTGATAGAAATTGAACATTGAAACGACGATTTATATACTTTTGGAGTTCTAAATATTCTACGATTTATATTACGCGTTAAGTATAAAAGATCAGTAGTTCCAGTATTTCCGCTTCTCTGGTAAAATAATCTAAGAACTTTATAGATATAAGTATGCTGAATGGGCAAAATGTTTAACTCCATAAACAAAGGAAAAGAACTGTCACGGATTTTTTTTCTTAATATAATTCGTAAAAAGTGATTTTGAACGACACGCAATTTTTGAATTAGATATTTATATGCACCACCCCAACAAACCACCCCATATTGTAGTCTGGAATCAACTAAGGCAAAATACAACGTTCTTAATAAATGTGTAGAGCAGACATTTCTTAGAAAGTAAAATTTTCTTACCGAAGATTTAAGATTTAAACATATTAATATGGTATTAGAATTTTGGATACTTTCAAATAGTGGCTGCTATTTCTTTTAATATAGAAATAATAGACATGGCCTACACCCTACATAAGTCCTAATCACCCTAACCTAGAATATTTAAACTTATGTTTAAAAGAATTTACACACAATATCACAATATAACTGACACGTGTGATATGGTGATAAGATACAATTTAGAAATATATTAGTTATTTATAGCACCTGAGCTGTGAGAAACACAAATGTCTGTAGAGTCTGTGCACCCTATCTCTAGGGTTCAATAAACCGTTTACAATAAAGGAATTGTCTGTATACTGAATTAGGCTTAACACCTTTTATAAACCTACTTAGCTACAGTTGGCACGACTAATAACAATTGAATCGCTTTTTTAAGGACCTAAGTCACCATCGTTTAATTTTTTAGGAACTACAGTTAGCCATTTATTTTATTATTAGTTGAGAAAACACAAAGTCTATATTTTAACAAACTATAATTTAAGGCTAATTTTATATGTCTGCAAAGTTCTTTTATGCTAACATAAATTAATTAATTAAAAAAAAGAAAACTCTCAAAATATCACAATTTTAAAAAGTTATATTTTTGTAAATTAAACTTGAAATATCATAATAGAAACCACTATCTATTACAAACCAATTTTAACTGAACACCAATTTTACATAAATACACAAACATTTTTAAGATAAATTACTGTGGAGACGCTCACGACGCTGGCAGAATATGGCTTAAAGGGAAACGGTCTAACCTTATATATGTATTTAAAAAATGTTTAAACCAGCTAAACTTTCAAAATTATTATATTTTATATGACGAAACTAGATATGACTGTAAAAATCTAATATGTAAAATATTAAATCCTTATAAGATATTGTTGATTGTGAATAATATTAATAATAAAAATGTCCATAGCCAGAACCAATATATCACTTTCTACGTGAAAAAGACGAAATCTGGGTTGTAGCAATATGCTTAGCACTTTAACTCCCATGTGTATTATTTATATACGCACTTAAGTTTATGGGCGGCCCATGTGTATTTGTTTTATACACAGTGAAATTATACTTTAAAAATGTTATAAATTTAAGTACCTACCCAATATGGTCCAAGTGTCTTATTGTACTGGTAATGGGTACAGAAATATGTGAATACATGAAAAAATAGCCTAATGCCCATAGGGAGCTGTTTATGAAGTGTATAAAAATATGATACACATGGGCCTGGGTAATAAAATCATGTACGCAAGATGGGACAAAAAACTCAAAGAATCTGAATTTCTTTATGCAATGTAGGAAAATAAGTAAACAATCTAATGTGAACACAAATGTAATTTTATAAGAGTAGTAAAAAACATTACAGCACAAAATTTATCTTGAAAAAAACCCATTTGTAAAGGCCTACTGAGTATATTTGGGCACTGATTTATGAGTTTTGAAAAAAACATTCCAAACACAGTTATTGACTGGAACAACCATTGCATTTCGTTTTCACTTGTGGAGATTTTTTCGATACCTCATCACGAATTGTATCCGAATCCATTATGAACACAAATAAAATAAGCACTAATTTACACAAACCACACTTCACCTAACCTCTTTCTGTTGTTTTGTTTGTAAGCCAAAACATTGAATGACTAGTGCTGCCCCTGGTGGCCAATCCCCGGACCACTGTAATCAGTGGCAGTCTGGGCCCAGACCAACAACAAGAGCCATTAGTTGTAATGATAGGTGTGCAGATAAGCTATACACAGCAGCAGAAACATGACCATTTCGTGTGTATAAATAAAATACACATGGGCTGAGTGAAAGTTATTGTGTGTATCAAATATATACATATGGTAGCGAACGCCTAAAATGATGAAAGCCACTTGGCTGGAGGTAAAAGTACACTCTAAATGCCTGGTAGTCAAAGTGTTAGAAATAAGCTTGCAAGAACAAAGAGTATATCGTAACACATGTACGAGTCATTAGTCTGCAGCTCAATACTACAAATGTTACTTACGTGTCTGTTACTCGTGCACATGTTGTTAGGGAGATACATTTGTTGTAGGATCTGAGCTGGTACTTTGTTCAAATCCTTCTGAAATACTTTAAATTAATTTTTAAATTATTAGTATTTAGGTTCTGATACTTATTCTTAAGTTTTAATCAGTTAAAAATCCACCAAAAGTTCCTGTTTATCAACCGCATTATTTAGTTAAAGTAAAAGACAGCGTTAAATGTGAAATAATTATAAATTTATTATATGTAGCCTATATGTGGGTCATGCTGTTGGAGCTGTACTTTTATTTTTGAGAAATATATAAAACAGGTGTTGTTTATTTGCATTTTTTACCAGTACTGGTAATACTTGAAACGTTATATTTTCTGACAACTCTAATTTTTATGGGAAATTGTGTTAGTGGTTGTTTGAGGACCGGCTTTAAGAAATATGGACAATGCCTTGAGTGACGGTAGACACATGACGGCACACAAAAACATTTAGCGTTGGGCAGCGGTGAAAGTTTTTTGAGTTATAATTGCTGTAGTGTGATGAATCAACCCTTCTCACTTTAACTATGGCATTTGAACAGCTGTGAAGTCGATTGGAGGTTAACTATTTGCAATGTGTGGTAGTCAAGTCACCAAGATTAACAGTGTCTCTAATGACGCTTAGAAATTATTTGAAACACATATTCGGGTAAATAAATATATTTTCGTACAACATTCAGGTTGTATGTCTTACGAGAGTTTGGCGAATGGACATAGTACATAAGTTACTACAGAATACTTTATAAAGTTACTTAACTTTAAATAAGTATGAGCCGATAAAAACCTTTCTGTTACCAGGTATGGAAATATTTATGAAACACTTTACTTGATGTAACGGAATAGCTACAACTGTATAGTTTATTATTTGTAACGTTTCATCTCTAGAGTGCAATTATTTAAGTAGAAATAATGTACAACATCGTAATTAATTTTTAAAATGTCTAAACTTTTATTTTTACGTTTATTTCTTATTGCATAATGATTTTAATAATATTTGTTGAATAATAACGTTAACATATGATACAAATTTTTATTTTATCAGCTAATTTTAAATACGCTTCCTTTAAAACCAGTAGTGATGTGTCCTTTTTATTACAGCCCCAATAGAACCATTTTAAATTTCAAACACATTTACGATTTACTTTGAATGGTATAATTATGGAATATATCTTATTTTAAAGATAAATTTACATATCCTAACGCATTTTAGTTTTTGATATTTGTATTGTTTTAATATTTAAGAAAAAGCTCTCAATATTGTTTGATTTAATCGTTACACATTTGGTTTTATTTACTGAAGTTACATTTATTTTCTAATGCTCAGAGTTTCTCAGAATGGAAAAGAGGTAGAAGATCCGGAGCGTGGAAAGAAGTGAGCGTAAAACAAAGATAAACTCTGAGTTCACGGGTTTCCTGTTAAATACGGATAACAAACGACGTTCCTAACCTTCTTTAATGACCCTCAACGACAATCGGTGAAAGTCCGACAAAGTCATCGACAAAATACGGAGAAAGTCCTCCTCTACAGTTGGTATTGTTAGAAACACTGTCAAAGTCCTCTTACAGTTTAACCATAATATTATGTTAATAGTACAACAGGACATGTGAGCAAGGTCAAACCACGCACTCGTACAGATACAACCTGGAACTACGGAACTTGAGTTATACTGTGGAAGATATATAGGGCATGATAATAGGATAATAAGATAAACTCGGAATTAAGGTGGTTACATTTTTTTAGGTTGGAATATTTGTTATTGAAATAAAGCTTAGTTCTAAAGACAGCAAAATTCTAAAAATCAACTATAAGTGGTAGCCAACATACAAGTACAAAGGAGCAAGCGAACATTCACTAGCGTCATTCCACGGTGCAGTTTTCTTAAAATCAGTAAACCTATGGACGATTGTACATTGCGGAATAGTGCAGAAAATCCAATGGTATTACTGGTTAAACTTTATATACGTTAATTTGGATTTATTACAAGACATCTAAGACAATTACTGAATGGTTGCGGTTAGCTTTAAACTATTAGTAATTCGGGGCTCTTTTAAATCCGCAATAAAATTAATACGATCATTAAATTCTCTGCTACGTTTTTTATGGAATGTATCTTAGTAAAATCAAAGGTTGCCAAAAAATGATTTTAACAATGCAAAATAGTTATTTTGCATTTTTACTTGTTATTTCTTGTTTTTTTATTGTTTTTGTTGAACAGACTAAATTTATTGTAAACACAGATTGTTTCCTTATAAAACTCAATTCTTTTTTATAAACAATGAACATTTATCCTTGATTCACTACTTTTTATAGTTTGTTTGTGTATCAAAGGACGTGATTCAAAAGTTTATTTTAATATAAACAGTTACTCGTAACTGTTTTGATTACAAAATTAAAATATGTTATTGTAATATTAATGGAGCAAAATTAAAACAAACGTTTAGTTTAGACTCAAGGCAAGTTATATTTATTTTTAAAATTGTTAGTGTAAAGTGAAAATTAAAGATTTTCAAGAAACATTTCAATAATACCAAAAGAATATTTAAAGGCCTTGTTTTTTTTTGAAATTACTATGCTACCCTTTAAAATAATAATTTATATATATAATAAAGTAATTTAATCTCTACCTAAGATAAATATAATAATATATACTCTTATTATACTTTAACTTATATTGTAATACACCTGATATTGTTATATTGTAATAACTTTTATAATTTCATAGAAAGTCACTGCACGTTTTATAGTTATAAACGTCAATCTCATTAGCTAATTATAACAAGTATTAAAATACTTTTTATGGTTAGATGAGGTAGCGGATCCACACTAATTAGAATTGTGGTTAACTTAGATACGAAACACTGAATTAAATGTTTGTCCATACTTAGCTTTTAACTTTAAGTAATTATAATACAAGTGATTTTTTCATGTATGCTAGAGTAATGAGTAACTGGTATTTAATACTAGGCTATATATATATATATATATATATATATATATATATATATATATATATATATATATATATATAAATAGTTCCAGCAGACTCAGCTACACATAGGCTAGTTTTTTAAAGTAAACAATTTCACTAACTCTGCCTACAATATGTATGTATTAATGAGTTATACGGTGATTAATATGTGTTTGGCACATTTTGAAATAGGTGTTGTGAAATTATTGTTACTCAATATTAAAATATTATGTTTATACATATAATATGCTATATAATAACTTTATTTGTAATAACTATTTCTAACTAATAATGTTAGTTATAACTTAAAAGAGAAGAGAACTATATTAAATCATTCCTTGACGATGCAATTATGTTATCTTGCACACAATGTATGCATGCTTAAAGGATTAGTTATTATAATGAGATAGTACTTGCACTTTGTGATATCCATAAAGACTTACAGAAACAAATTGGTGGTATAACAGTTTTTTATGTTTAACTTTATTTTTAGGGAGCTGAAATTATAGATGCCAGTACAGCATCTTACTCTGAGTACTAGTAGGACTTGGAGATTGTAAAAACAATAAAACCCATAATATTTAACGGAGTTTCTATTTAAATGTAACTTGTACCAGAGTTAAGCGTTTTCCTTAAACCATGTTAATATGGCGAGGTTATTACTCTTGTGTAGGCGAGCCAGAGTTAGAAAGTAGAATTACATTAATTACGAATGATGAGTTTCTTAGAACTCTCCAGCTGAAAACACACTCCTACAAAATAACAGTATTCCCTTTAGCTAACCTTTGTATGAGCAAAACGACTTACAAGTAAATCTCTGAACTTAAATTACTGTTTTTTATTCATTTAAAACAACATTTTAGATTACTAAACAATTATAACCTGCGCTAGTAAGTTGTATGTGTTAATAGGAGTCGTAGAAAGTAAGGGGATATTATTATATGGGATATACTACATGATATGTAATATAAATATATTCTAACATAACAGTACATCATGTTTACCTCTGTTATATAAAGTAACTCATATAACAATTCAGTTACAGTGCTTATTTCAATAATAGTCAAAGATTAAATGATGGTGGACTGTATCTGAAATTAATATTATACTTAACCTTGTTTCATGTTCTTTCTCTCATATTAGACACTTCTCCAGAGTTTTGTTGTAGAGCATAGAAATGTATCTGTCAACAATAATGAAATTAATAATTTACAATATATGAATATTTAGAAAATATTGTGTTCAGGACTACATATAACCACTGTAACATGAGTAAAATACTTAAAAGATACCAAAATTAAAAACTGTTGTTGAATTTACATTTTTTGAGAGCATTTTAATTTTATTTGCGATGCTATAATTGTGGAAAGTTTAGAACTTATTAAACAAATACTCATTGAATAATATTCTTAAAAATCTTAAAAACACGAAACAATTTTAGGAAATATATAACTTTAAAAATTACCTAAAATTCTAAATGTAGTAGGTGAACTCAACCAAAAGATAAGTTTTACATCAAAATATCATTACTAAGAAAATTTTAACAGACTTCTATGAAAATATTTGTATAGGACAGTTTTATTTATTTCTTAATATATAAAATCTTTGCCTCTTGTACAGAAAACATTAAAGTAGACATTCACTACGTGAAATAAAACATTTAAATATATTGTTAAGTTTAATTTGCTACTCCTTTCTTAAACAAATAAAGCCCACAGAGTTATGGTCGATACTGCTGCCCAAGGAACTGATTTTTTATATTTGATTGATTTGACACACAGGAGACACATACACTTGAAACATGCAATAACTGCGCATACAGAACATCACTACAGAACGCAACTACACGTAAATGCTGTTAATTGAATATAACTTTGATGTTCCTAAACAGTCTGTCAACGAATGGTCCTAGAATTTTGTCATAAATAACGGCACACCAAACATTAATGTGAAATCTGTGTTGGAAAAAGGTTTCTACGGTACCATGTGAATTTTCCTTCGCTCCATAAATGACCATTTCTACAATTGAAGGACCCGTTTCTCGTGACAGTTGCTTCATCAGTAAATAAAATTGAATTCACCCTATCAGCATTGTCTAGAAGCCAATGATAAAAGTTTAACCGTAAAGGGTAATCTGTCGGCAGCAAATGTTGTACCTTTTGCAGGTGAAAAGGATGAAGTCTCTCTTTACGCAAGATGCGCCACACGTTGTTTCTCGATAAACCAGTGCGCAACGCAATTCGCCTCGTACAGTACTAGTACCCGGGCTACTATGAATATGTTGAATCACTTCAAGTTCATCGTTAACGCGATGATGTGCCTGCTGTTCAACCGAAAACGAAATTGTTGGAAATGATCCATTCGTTCTTAAAACTGAAACACTGAAGAAAAGGTTTTCGCATTCGGAATCCGCCTTGCAGGAAATCTTTCCTGATATTCACGTCGAGCAGCTTCCGCATATCCATTAGCATATCCGTAACAGAACATTATGTCGGCATATTCTTCATTAGAAAATTAAAACGGCATATTAACTTTTATACTGTATTAATATTTACACTTAACTTATCTGTATGACACTTCAATATAAAATATTCAAAAAAGTTCGTAATTGTGATTGTTGAACAGCTGTTAGTACTGCCAACCTATGAAAATAATATTTTTGTTACAAAAGTTGTAGAATAACGTAAATTAATTCGCAATTATTGTTAAGTTTCAGATTTTATGACACTAAAGTTTTTTTACTAGTATGTAATTCATTAGAAAAAATAGAAGAATGTTTCTATAAATAAAATCTATACATAATTATTTTCAATAACATTTTCAATAATTAACATGTTTTCTCCAAATATTAGGATGTACATTCAGTAAGAAAAAAAGTGTAACCGATTATGTCTATTCTTCGTACGTTATTTATTTAATTAAAAATTGATTTTCTTAACGTTTACGTAAAATTTTTACTGGCTCATTTTACATCATTATCTTAAGAAATTAATTATTTACAAGTTTTATTAAAGAATTTTACGTGTTTGTTACACATTTAACAAAGTTAATCTACTTGAAACCTAAATGTATTTAAGTAATATAAGTGCTAAAACCAAGTACTTTATCAAAATTGTTCTAATTTTAAAATATTTATAATTACAACTTGTTTCTAAATTAGTGCCGTTTGGTATAAGATACTAAGTTAAAATATATAAATCAACAACCACTCGTAAGAGTACAAATTACGTGTAGAGCAATGGGTAAACTACGATTATACGAACCATATTTCAATATCCTTTCAATTCCACTGACATCAATATTTATGACCTGTCAGACCATTTGTTCCCCTTGACTGAGTTTCCTGAACATATTAGTGTAAAACCACACTATACGATCTTCCATTAACCACATGTTTTGTTTTAATCATTTGGATGTATAAAGAGGATCACACCATCACATGTTTTGTATGATTATATTAGTGGCTGCTTTATTTATGTACGCTTAAAATCAATGATCTTAATATATTTTATCATTACAGACTCGACTACTTTAGTATGCGACTCAAGACCATGAAAGAATGTGTTATGGTTTTAAAATATTAAGCTGTAACCAGGGACTGTATATCATTTTAATTCAGGTGTACCGTTACACATTGTTTTTCAGGACAACTAAACTCCGTAATAGTCTTAAATAGCATAATACAATGTAATAAACTAAGGTATACAAAAATAATTACAATAAAGATGACAATTTTAAACTCTTTTAACAAAAACTATCAACAATTATACGAACAAACCTACAAGAGTTAACACCAGATTAAAAATCCGTACGTTTTCCTTTAAATAAACATCAATTGTACAAGGTGGTTATGAAAGAGGTCGTTGTACAATTTATAGAGAGAAAGCTAGAAGATAGCTAAGACGTGTGCTACGATGTTAGATCTCTTCCCGAAACAACAATCGCCCATTCAGGTACTTCGTTGTCCTGTGAGACAGGATCTTGAGAACCATAGTTATTAGCATCTTACATGAGAATTCCACTCGCAGCAGTTTAACAGCGCTTTGATTCATAATTTTTGCTCAACGCTTCAGACCTCTCAGTCTGCCAAGGTCACGTTTGGATAGCCTGAATGATGTGATGGTCTCAGAATAAGGTTGCTGTCAAGCAAGATTCTGAATACTCTAACTTGATCACACACTCACCATCAAGAGCGATCTCCAGACCTCTGTCCATTAGTGTCTCTACCATATTGTGTGAGATAACATGAAGAACAGAGATTGAGATTTCTGATATTGAGATTCAGGCTTTTTAACGAAACATAGTTTTCAAATGTCTGTGTTTATACAGGCAATATATTTTCAAACTGAGCTGGGATTCATATTATAAGCGCAATGGCAGTCAACATACATGTTGTAACTGACTGTGAATGATTATTTAAACTACAAATAAAACTACAGCAGGATTGTGTTCTTAGAAGAATATCCTTAACGTCCGTGTGTTTCGTCAGTCAAATAATAACCTTTTTCTCCATGATTTTTGCAATTACGGAAATACATTGACATCAATCCAATCTAGTTTTATTAACGCTATAAGGTATGAATACCTTAGGTAGACTATAAAATATACCTCTTTCCTTTTCGAGGGAAATTTCCTTTCCACAAAGACTCCTTTATTAGCTACTTAATGTCATTTAAAGCATAAGATATTTCTGTATTGCTTATGACTTTATTTTCTTCTATGCTGATTTAACATGATCAATAGCTAGTGAATGGAAATGAATAACGTATGTTGTATACAAACTATATGATTTTACAAATCTGTAGCTTATATTACCGTTTTGTAACTGAGTCTTCAGTTATGTGGATAAGTAGTTGTTTGTTGTATTTGTTTACTTCAAAAACCTATCAATGTGATTGAACACTCGATAGTATGTTTTTAAATATGTATTATATTATTTTGTATTTTTGTGCAATTCTCAGAGCCTCATTTTGGAATGAATGAAAATTGAAATAAATGATCTTTTATAAGACGCTTCAGAAGTTTTATAAGAATGTATCGAAAATTTCATTTCTTATTATCTATGACTTAAATGTTGATCTATTCCATTTTTGTAATCGTATTTAGCTTAACTTGATCTGGTTTTAAATGTAATTCTAATAATTTTCTTTTCTTTTAAATATTTATCAGTAAAACAGTTTTAGGTTAACTATTATATATTTGTATTCTTGTTATTATTAGTCGTGAACCACAAAATCTGTAAAAAGTCATTGTAGACAAATGAAAATGTGGAAATCAAAATAATGAAAACTTAGAAATAAAGATTTATTAGACTATAAAATACTACTAGTTCTAACACATTCACTCAAACACAGACTTTCTAAACCTATGCAATAAATAAATTATCTATTAGTTATTCTCACCAGTACAATTTAACAGTACACACCCAAACGTTATCAATTGACCATCCGTTATCAAAGGTCCATGAGCTAGTTTACTGAGTAGAATGCAGAGGACAATAAGTAGCGCCTCTGACAAGCTTTACATTTTGAAGGATGTGTTTCGGATCTTAGGCCTTCAGGAAGTAAGTATATTGAGGATTTTGACATCAGCTTCCGATCGCAGGCGTTTAAAAGCGGCGGTACGGAGCTGGGCGGTACGGAAAATTGTTTCTCACCATAGTCTCATATTGGTGCACTGCCCTGCCCTGCGTTAAGGATCACTTGAAAAGGCAATAAAGGCATGGAAGCGTCAGCAGCGCAAGATCTTTGAAGGCCTCTTTACACGACTCTCTGTATTTTAATTTAGCAATTTCAGAATTGCTTTATTTCTAGAGGGGAAAGACTCTATCACAGTTTGACTTGGCACAAATACCGCTCAGTCTAATACAATAAGATAAGTGAGGGTAAGTAAGGCCAAAATAGGCCATTCATATTATTTGCCGCCCATGCAAGTTGGACATTTTTTCGAATAACAAATATACCTGAAGCAACTCATTCACACACACTGCCAATGTGATAATTCCAGGCCTATGTCAACCTGGAACTTGTAGGAAGGTTTAATATTAAGAACTTGGTCGTTTCGGTTACTTCAAGAGTGACGTCATCCACAATTACCATTGGAGTTGATTTAAAATTTCTGCGTAAAATTAATTTAAATTGATTTAAAATGTTTTGTTGCTAAGTTAATGCTGTAAAAGTACTTAGTGAAAGCTGCCCTTAAACAGAGAAAGGTGTCGTCAGTGTATTGAATAATTTTCACGCTTGAGATGGAGAAATACACACCATTGCCATATATTAAAAAAATAATAGGGCCTAATAACGATCTCTAAGGGACTCAGTGAGGCAATTTGACGATTGAAGACTTGGAATTATTAATTATAACACATTAGCTTGTGTCTTTGTAACTATGACTTAAGCCAACGATAAGAAACTACTCGCACACCGTAGGCTCGAATTGTACGATGTTGTAATCCATACAATCAAAGGCCTTAGATAAGTCAATAAATACGCTAAACGTCTGTTGACGTTTCTCAATCCCTTCCGGGACCAAGTCAATCATTTCCGTCCAGGCATCAGGTGTCGACTTCCCTGGCCTAAAGTCAAGTTTTTCGAGAAATACGCAAAGTCCGTCTAAAATAATCTTTAAAAAATACCTGGCATATTGAAATAGGCCGGTATTTTTTCTGAATATTGGGTCATTTGTTTCGTGACCGAAACCACTTTAGAGCTTTTCAGCTCTGTTGGAAATACGGCGCTTTCAAGGGAGAGGTTTATAATTTTAGTTAATAACATACCAGTGTTCTTAGAACATTTTTAATCAGCCACATTGATGTTCTACTTTTATCTTCATTTGTTTTTTTGTTGTAGAGGGCCACTCAGAAATCTTTCCTGTATCATTCGTTCAAATATCTTCCAACTAGATTTATTATACCCTGTACTAAGCTTTTAGCCTAGGCTGCGGAATGGTAACTTGCCCATATTTTAGTACCCCATTACAGTTGATGTAATGCGTACCGAAGTTGCTTTGTTTCCTATTATTTTAAGTAGCTATAACACACTAATCCTTGAATTTAGAGTAAAAATTTTAAGAAGAGAAATGTTTAAAAAATAAGAAAGAAAATAATGAGTTTTATATCAATAATCAGAAATAATAGATAACAGAACATATGCCTGATTATTCATACAGTGTTTATATATTGTATTTGACTCTTTTAGGAGGTACAATCACTCTTTAGTTTTCATTATTTAACACAAGGTTGCATATATAATATTTTGGGACACAAATTTCTCATCTTCGGTTTTCATGGTTGAAACCTATAAGTAATATATCCGCATTAATGCTAAATATATTACGTTACTACACAAAACCAGACGCACTACAAGAACACAACACTTATCTAGTGAATGAGTAGTTTGTTATGTAGTCCGCCTGGTTCTGGTTCTAGCCTGACTGGTGGTAAATTATTCTCACCAGTGTGGACTTACAGGTTTATGTCTTAGTTTTGACTTACAACTGATTCTCTTGCGAAATTTAACTGCGTCGAGTTCACCGTAAAACATTAGTGTTTTAATTGTTGTAAATGACAAATATTCTTTCTTAAGTTGTTGTAAACACAATGTATTCTACTCATGTCTGTACTGCATAGCCCGGACTACATTTGGAACTGTTCCCCTCAACTGTAACAGTTATGATACAGAAGCAAGATCCACTTCATACAGAGGATAACGCAGATTAAACACAATGCATTCTTCTCATGTCTGTACTGCATAGCCTGGACTGTATTTGGCACTGTTCCCCTTACAATGCAGCATCATATACCTCGTACATAAATACAAAGCTAATAATATCGATTGCTTTACAGCATTAGAGAGTGTGTTATCAAAATTAAGGAATGTTTGTATATAATAATAATCATTTTGTAAAATAGTTAGACAAATTATTAATAATAAAACTAATCATAATTTATGTTACTTTATATTGCCTTCAATTTTCTTTTATTAAGGTACAGTACATAGTTATTCTATAGCTCCTACAAATAATAAAATAAACACAAAACAATATCAATATATATTGTTATTATTATTATTACTCTGCTGAGATACTTATGATTTACAATGCATGGTCAGATTTAGATCACATGAAGGTCAAAGAAAAGGTGTTTAAGTGGAACATACAGGGGTAACTGTATGTGAATGTCAAAATAAATTTAAAAAATGAAGTTTAAATTAAAAATAATACAAGAATGTATAAGTAATAGGAAAATTTCTGGAGAGAAGATTGATCTTGCTGTCAAATTATCTGTCGATAAGTTCTCAAGACGGATGGAAAAACTCTGTAAAGACCGGCAGAGTGGTAGAGTCAAGATCTAGCTGTATCAGGTGAGATGTTACGTGTATCGTAGGTTTGGCATACAGCTACTCAAATTTCTGGAGAGAAGATTTATCTTGCTGTCAAATTATCTGTCGGTAAGTTCTCAAGACGGATGGAAAAACTCTGTAAAGACCGGCAGAGTGGTAGAGTCAAGATCTAGCTGTATCAGGTGAGATGTTACGTGTATCGTAGGTTTGGCATACAGGCTACTCAAATTTCTGGAGAGAAGATTGATCTTGTTGTCAAATTATCTGTCGATAAGTTCTCAAGACGGATGGACAAACTATGTAAAGACCGGCAGAGTGGTAGAGTCAAGATCTAGCTGTATCAGGTGAGATGTTACGTGTATCGTAGGTTTATTGCACATGTTACCCAATCCCCATATCTCATCAGTGTTTTACAGTAGAACAAAACTAATTTTTACGGACCAACTCTTGAAAGCTCTGAGACTCGTTAGCATATTTCGTTGGCATTGACGGGTAAGCACAATCTCCTAAGGAAGATTTGGTTCTTAGCGTTTCAGATAATCCATCATTTAAGTATCGTAGGACATTCTCCTGGGACTTTACTTTCCACCAGCAATCTATGGTTGATAGTAAGAACCACTTACGGCCTAAAAGTGGCTTTTAAAAGTGAAGAGGGATATTTTTCTCCCAATAATAGATTCATCCAATGGGAGAAATATTTATTAAGGGAGATTGGACAAAGCTTTGGAAAAAACTAGTGCAAAGACGAACTATCGGTGTTCAAAATTAAAGCTCAGATAAGAAGAGATTCGGGGTTTCCATAGTCATATCCTACCACACGCTAGACATACGTCGGGTGAAAGAGAACTGTTAGTTCAAAGATTTTAATTTGAGAGAAAAAAAGAGAGAATGGGAGGGAGGAGTGATAAATGAGATGTCAAGTAATTTTGTATAAAAAAGCCAGGAACATAAATTACTCCTGAAGTAATTAAACATCTGAGCGGAATGCATAATGTGGCCTTAGTTAGTAATTAACTGGGACAAAAGACATTTTTTCAATTATATATTCACTTAATTATATCCATTTATCTATAATTGAACCTCCGTTTCTATTTTTGAAAAACCTATTTATTTACAAATTATCGACGTATAATATACCTTAATTCATTTATAGGTATAGTAAAAATAACAAAACCAAAACTTTATGTCTATGAGAATCTCATTATTTTCAATCATCAATGTTAAAATTTATTTTTTATTGCTCTTTTACAATTAACCCACACTATAATGTTGGTACCTAAACAGAACAATTCGTTACGGTGAACTAACCTACATTACGATCTCATGTTAGCAATACTCTATAGGCTGATGTGAGGTAAGATTACTTATAACTTAAGTTTAATTTAACAAATCTATTTAGTTTTTAATATATTGTCCAAGTATAGAAAAATTTTGAAACTTCATTCATGTTTAGATCGGTTTTATAGCTAAGACATTTAATAAAAAATTCTATAAGTTGTCATTTTTAAATCTGAAATCTTTAACAAACTAGGCTATAATACCAGACCCATTGTGAAATTATAATGCAGTAACTCCAATTTCAATAAATGGGTTTTAATCGTAGAAACCACATTAACATAAAACTTAGTGAGTAGGATAGGCATGTTAAGTGGAACTTACTGCTCTTATTCACCCTGATAACCCTAATCACTGACAAATTTGAAAGATTTCTATAAACTCACTACTATATTACATATACATAGTCTTTATCCCACAGATCTGTGAATCCGGGATAAAATTACTAAACAATTATCAATTATTTTTATCGTGATTTCTTCAGAGACAGTCAACGTAACACAATTAAACGTAAAAAAAATATAAATTTTGAGTTTATGGTGAAAAATTCGGGGGTTTAGTAATGTTTTGAAAGTCTGGTGTATTGTAGTGTTGAAAGCAAGAACTTTAAAATAAAAATTGTTTCAAATCACTACGACAACTAAAGCTGACACAATAATTTGTACTCCATTATTTTTGAAAAATATATATAGTATAGTATATAATAGTAAATATAATATATATATATTTTAGTCTAGTATACTAGTATATATTATAGTATTTAGAAAATGTTTATACTTCTTCACGTGTAAATAAATGACACTAACCTTCTTAAACCTACAGACTAATATCACGCACAACTTTGCCATTCCTACTGCAAACAACTCATAATTTCCCTTTTAATACTTGAAAGAATATATCGATAAACTGATCATCCAAGCAACCTCGAAGAGGGTTCAATGCGAGATCTCAAAAGTTGGATTCAAAAAATGGAATTTACATAGAGACAACTTGTATATTAAAATATTCGAATAAAAAATCCCCATCATATAAATCTTCAAGAAATCTTTTTTTATATTCCCCGTGACATTTATTGGCATATAATGACTACACCAGAAACACAAGCAGATATTACAAATTAAACATATTTCCTGGAAATTCTATATTGCTTTACACCTTACCTTATCAATCTCAAAGCCGATCAGCTGGTTCGCCAGCATATATATCCCACCAGTCTTCTTACTTTTTCAATCCCACATCTCATCAACAAGTTTACCAGCAAATCTATCTTGTTATACTCCTTAACTTATCAATCTCAAAGCCGATCAGCTGGTTCGCCAGCATATATATCCCCCCAGTCTTCTTACTTTTTCAATCCCATATCTCATCAACAGGTTCACCAGCAAATCTATCTTGCTAAACTTCTCATCTTATCAATCTCATAGCTGATCACCAGCAAATATATCACGCTAGACTTCTTACCTTATTAATATCAAATATGATCAGCATGTTCAGCAGCATATCTATCTCGACAGCTTTATATTGTGATGGAGATTCCACCGGCAAAACTGTGAACTGTATTTGGAAAGGATAACACGATTCGGACAAAGGAGTCGGACACGTTTAGACGATTTGAAACTGTGCTATTTTTCAGCTTTAAAAACTCTAGATACAAAGTTAAGCAATAAAAGATTCATCAATAATGTTTATGATTATATAGATCGTCTTCATCGCAAAATAAAACAATAAGCTGCTATTGGATGAGCAGTAAAATACTGGATAGAAGAATCTCCTTAGTTGGAACAGGCCGGATTGTCAGAGTAAAGATATCGAGTGTAACTGAAATTTCAAACCCAATACAAAAGACATGACCCAACGCTTTAATGGAGTTGGCCCTACAGAAGCACTGAACAGAGTATCAACTGGCATTTATCACAGCTAAGTTCTCATTACACGGGGTAGTAGCGAACGTTCTGCTGCAATGATTACGGGACACTTGATAGTGGATTATTCTATTCTACGTTATCTTTGGACAATAGAATTACCGCACATAATAATAACTGGCATTTATAACAGATAAGTTCTCATTACACGGGGTAGTGGCAAACGTTCTACTGTAATGATTACGGGACACTTGATTGCGGATTACAGTATTCAACGTTATCTTTGGACAATAGAAGTACTGAACAGAGTATTAACTGGCATTTATCACAGCTAAGTTGATAGCGAATTAAACTAATCACTGTTATCTTTGGGCAATAGAAGTACTGAACAGAGTATTAAATGGCGTTTATCACAGCTAAGTTCTCATTACACGGGGTAGTGGCGACTGTTCTACTGTAATGATTACAGGACACTTGATAGCTGATTATAGTTTTCAACGTTATCTTTGGACAATAGAAGTACTGAACAGAGTATTAACTGGCATTTATCACAGCTAAGTTCCCATTACACGTGCTAGTGGCGAACGTTCTACTGTAATGATTACGGGACACTTGATTGCGGATTACAGTATTCAACGTTATCTTTGGACAATAGAAGTACTGAACACAGTATTAACTGGAATTTTTACAGCTAAGTTCCCATTACACGTGCTAGTGGCGAACGTTCTACTGTAATGATTACGGGACACTTGATTGCGGATTACAGTATTCAACGTTATCTTTGGACAATAGAAGTACTGAACAGAGTATTAACTGGCATTTATCACAGCTAAGTTGATAGCGAATTAAACTAATCACTGTTATCTTTGGGCAATAGAAGTACTGAACCGAGTATTAACTGGCATTTATCACAGCTAAGTTGATAGCGAATTAAACTAATCACTGTTATCTTTGGGCAATAGATGTTCTAAACAGAGTACCATTTCTCTATTGTAAGATTGATGGATCAAATAAGACTTGACCTATGTTGGTTACAGATATCTACATGAGCTATTGTCGCATTGACAGCTCCTGTAATTGAACATTAAATCTTATCTGAAACAACCAAGATTAATCCTTTATGTATATTTGCAAACGCAACAGTTTTAAATAAATAGTTTTTCGTTATTATAAATACAGGAATATTTCATAGTTTACACCAAAGTAGTTAATAAAAGAGGAAGTATTATTTTTCAAAACACTAAACTTAACATTCTACTGTTCATGTTTCGAAATAAAAATCGGACTTTATTTCAACGTGATTCCGAAATTAATTTCAACTATCCATAAAAGCACTCTAGATTCAATGCGAAACGTAGATTCACAGATGGAATTTACATATAACCAACTTGTATAATAACATTTTGTTCATTAAGATAACATAAATAGTTAATACAAAAAATTCAATGGTTTTTATTATCCAGATGAATAACAAAAATTAAACACTTCCGAAGGCCAGTTTAGAATATCAGATGCATCAAGATTTTCAGAAAGCTTACTGCAAAGATATGGAAATGTATTACAATCAAAAAGATGTTATAGAAAATAGACTAATTTATGCTATTGATACAATAAAAAGTTTAAGGAATATTTTTAGTGAAAAGAACGATATTATTATCAGTATGGATTTTCAAAATGCTGCAAAACTTCAACCTGTTACGTTGTTGTGTTTAAGAAATTTTTTAGCCTATAATGAAGTAATTAATATGATATTATGGAAATTCAGTAAAGTTCATTAAAATATTTAATACAAAATTTAAAGGCACTGAGACAAGTATTAAATTTTAATTTTTTAAAAGAATGTGTCAAAAATGGGGATGATATTAAGACAAATTTACTTCAAGAGCTCTTTAAGAGTTGTGCTGGAAGTGATAATTTTATAAAGAGTTATATACATTCAGTGCGTAGTGATGTCTTGCAGGAAAGCATTTAGCGTACAATGCAATAGCTGCAGTGAAGTTTTCATAACACTCACTCAATAACCAAAATCATCAACACATCAAACGACTCCGCACTGGAGTAAGCCATTAAAACCTCAAACTGACTATTAAAACTGTCGCAAGAGTGACACACTTTATAGACTATGCTTCCCAACTGTCATTTTCTTGTTCGTAAGTGAATTGGCTGTTTCAAAATTAGTACACCACGTTAATGTTTGTATCAATGACAAAACTTGCATTATTGTTATTGTTACCCAGAAGAACAATGCACACCTTATCAGCTGACAAAGTCTGACGGTCAAATTCTAGAGAAGCTATAAATATAATAACATGAAGAGAAGGCAAATAGCCTTGTATCGTCATGGAAATACATTGAAATTTGGCTAGTGGCCTATACATCAGAGGATGATAAGAGTTTGAGGGCCTGCAAACGTTTTAAGAGTTTTACAAGGACTTTGTTTAGGGGAGTGCTGATTGTTTAGACAATATAGTTTGAAAACAAATTAGAATAAACCAATTGAAATTTTTATTTTTGCCTCCAACACTGAACTGTTTGAGATAAAGCCAAAGTTTAAATTCAAAACTTTTTTCTTTTTACGAACTTTAAATTGGTGTAATAAAAAGCTTATTGTCGTATTTAATATTTTTTAAATCTTTGTTGTGTACACAGTATTTGCACATAGTTTTGCCGAGTTCGTTAGCTATTCCTAAGAAATAAAATTTTTCGTTTGGAGGTCATTCCTATTTAGGCAAACGATGTATTTCAGGTATTTCATAACATGGATACAAATTTTAACTTTTCATAAAATCGACAAGTAATTTCAAACAATATTTAATCTTACTTATTTTTCTGCAAGTGTTAAAGTTTCAAGATTTGTAGCTTCTTGAATTTCACAGGAATTTGGCTCGGTGACCGAGACAGACTTCTTTGTATAATGGATTCCACCTCACTTGTCCTGGATGAGGTTATACTTGCTCTGAACAACGTGTAACAAAACATCAGAGGTTTTCAGTTAAGGTAGTTTTATCGTAATATACAACTCGGTGCGCAACTTAATTTTGGAGGTTACTAAGTTTGGTAAATGCATTTCCAAGCACTATGATAAATTCCTTTGTAAAATTTAGTCTACTTCTTTTCAAAATATAATAATGTCATCCTTGTTCAATTGCCGTATAAAATACTGAAAGAGATTGGTTGGACCCTATTTTTCCTATATAGATAAGGTAATGAGAACCTTTAGGAGGCTACCTGGGTAGAAGGTGAACAATATTAGCCTATAATGAGTCTGTTCAGAACTTGTCCAAAAATAACTTAACAGACCTGTTTCGGTGACACTATTAATACATACATAGTGTCAAAATCTGTTCTGTCATATAATCTGAGAAGACAAGATTACATTATTATTTTATATTTAATTTCTGCTGATACAAAATCACTATGGAACACGATCAAGATTTTTTTATATAAGTTTTATTTAAAGCTAAAACGCTCTAACCTCAGATATTTTTTACCATTGATTGTGTTGGTCATACACATAACTTTTAAATTTGGCTCATGTACCTCAACGTTCCTGATTAAGATAAAATAGATTATTACTGCGTGATTCATACATTTCCACCAAATCTATTTCAATATGGCTTGAATCAAATTATATTTATATTAATATTTACTATATTATTAAAAATGATTTAATAATTTAAAAAAAATTATTAAATCATTAATAGTTTTTGTAAAATTATTAAATCATTTTACAATGAAAATTTTACAATGCTGTAATTGATTTAATATTAGTTAAACAACTTGAAACGAGTGGTAATCACTAAGATGTGTTCAATGAAAATCAACTGAACACCTATTGTTAGTAAACATAGTTGGTGTTGGTCATTTTGGAAGCCTGGGTTGATAGAGATTTTATAGAGTTTTCACCTGTGGTAATCCTGAAAAAGCTGCGTTTCTTCCAACCGGCCTGCACTGTGAGTCTCGTTGTTGCTGAGTGTTCGAGGCCTACTAATCCAGTCAACTGGGAAATACTGTTTAACTAACAACCCTAGCCCAAACGTTCCATGTTATATGTTTGTCGTTCCTCATTCCACCATTTCCATTGTTTTTTGCACCCTTAGAAAATCAATTATGTGAGGAGCCCACACTTTTCCCTCAACAGTACCACTAACCTTCCTTAATTTAATTAACGAATTTCTTCAAAACGCATTTTAGCACTACAATATATGCTTAAAGTTGTTAAAATTTTAAATCTCAAGGTACAAATCACAAAATCAAAATTTTCAACGGAAATGGAAAGCTTATGATGCAAAATATAAGTCCTAAAAGTCTAAAATGCAGCTGCGGACACATACTTAGTCGCGGAATTCCAGTTTTGACTTTTTTATCACCGCACTATTCTATACGTAAATAAACGATGGGAGACGGAAATACAAACAAGCGTAACGTTTAAATTCTATATGAGGAAATAATTTAGCAATATATATTTTGCAAAATCCAAAAACAACTAAACTCTAATATAGTAGATTTACAAATTTTCCTTGTCCACTGTCTCATGAACATGAGAGCAAAGCATGTTCACCACATCTCTGGTGGGTAGTAATGATATCTTCTCTGAATTCCTGGTAAACATATTATTAGCGTATATGTATGCGTCTCTTCTGTCAATTCCTAAGTTGTCAAACATTTTATTAATGGTTGCCTTTATGATGTCGGAATATGAATCTTCAATACCATTTCTTAATCCTGGAATTCCGGAGACCTTATCTATTCCACCCGACGGTAGGCAGTAAGGACACATTATGGAAACAATTTGTAGCAACTTAAGCTCTTCATTCCCAGTTGGAGCACTCCCGGTGTTGTAGGAGGGACTCCCAGGATAACCCTGCGTACAAAACAGGAAGTTGCTATTATGAAGTACTAAATTAGTAATTATTAATCCGATATATATATATATATATATATATATGTGTGTGTGTGTGTGTGTGTGTGTGTGTGTGTGTGTGTGTGTGTGTGTGTGTGTGTGTGTGTGTGTGTGTGTGTGTGTGTGTGTGTGTGTGTGTTTTGATCTATTTTATTTTTGCTATTCCCTGGACACGGCTCACTGTTTTGTAAAATGTGAAATAATGGAAATGTTTAATATATAAATAACTATTACTACCAACGTAATGCATAACTGGAAATGGCAGTAAAAAGGAATAATTAATAGTTCATAACACATATCGAGCCCAAGAACTATTTTAAAAATATTTCCTCTGCAATATTAAAAAAAAATGTTATTCTTTGGTAATCGCATAACACGAAATGTATGTGATTATCCAAATTAGGTATTCATCGAAAGACAAATCGGAAATTATGGAAAATGGAATATTACTTACTAGTTGAATAACCGTGCTTTACTACGGGACTAAAATATAAACTTATTTTCCTAGTTTGTTATATCCCAGCTATTACTGTGTTGAATTGTGAGTTTAACTCCAGTTCACCTTCTTTTTATTGCAGCGTCTGGTATATGACGCTGCCTCAAACTTGACTCCTGGAATCGAAGAAACTCAAAATGAAACATTGACATCGTTTCAACATCATAGACACCTATAAAAACTTGAAGTGTTAGTCTCATTCTCTCATCAGGTATACAACAAAACAATGCAGATGTTTCGTTATGAGCTTCTTCGCCGTCGACTTTCTTTGAATCTCTTCAGACGAACATGGCTCCAGATTCCAGGAGTCGAGTCTGAGACAGCGTCAGATACTAGACGATGCAATAAAAGGAAGGTTAACTGGAGGTAAACTCAAATTTCAATTGAATCAACAATTCTTACCATAGCTAGGTTATTATTTTGTATTGGATAATTTAATAAATTATTTAATAATTAGTATTGCAGATCTTTCGCCTGAAACATTCCATTAACACGACATTACTTCATCACGAGAGAAGTCTAGACCAGGCCACATTCAGTTGGCCGTGGAAGAAATACGTGTTCCTTAAATCCACTGTTGCTCTTTTTAACGAGCCGTTGAGCTTTATTCACCGTCATAGAAAATCAGCTTTTGACTGGCAACTGTAAGCTTTAAATTGAAAAGGATAATCTGAGGGACTCATGTCTATCTACCTGCCCTTCTGTCTGCGATAATTCTTGGTAGAAAGAAACAAGAGATTTTAAATCTGGTACATGCGTTTCCTAGAGTCCAAGAAAATCCTCTTTTGATCAAAAGATCAAATGAGAGTCCGTACATCTGTCTTTCCCTATGCCCGTCTATACGACAAATCTTGATAGAAGTAAAACTCTCGATATATTGGTTCCTCACGGTTCAAGGTTGAACCCTATTTGTATTTGGATAAAACAACATTCAAACATTCCTTTTACCCCAGAATTTACATTCCAGTACGTACATTATGGCCCCTGGAAAGATTAGTTCACAGGATTCGAGTTCTTATATGGATTTAAGTACAAATAACCGCTTAACTAGGTCTTAGGAATTGTTCATAACTGTATAAGTTAGTTTACTATAGTACAATATATATATATATATATATATATATATATATACATTGTTTAATTTTGCATAAGTATACACGATTTATTTCTTGAGGTAACACCAGTATTCAAATCGTTCCTTCGGATCTATTTATATTATTAGTAAATGATGAAGCCAAATGACCAGGATTGCACTGGTATACCTTGTAATATAGTAAATATATTATTAGGATTCACCTGATAACTCGAATAAGGTTGTGCGTCCACTGTTGCCACATATCCGGAAGCAGTAGCGATTATCGAGATTGTCAAAGGTACAAAAATCCACATGATTGAACATTGCTTCTGAAATAAAAACATAGGAGAGAATAAAAATATAGCAAATCATATCACCACTAGCACAGATTTGTCAATATTTTTCTCAAATATACTAAAAAAATCCATTATAAAGTGTCCTTATTAATATAATCGTTTCTGTGTGTTTTCCTGAATTGTGATCTTGAATGTCTCAGGCGTGCCAACTTAAAACCCCCAATCGTACAGTTACCTACAAGTATTCATTTCCCATACACCAAAATTGTTTTGTGTCAATTAGTGTAAAGAAACCGTCTGGAACGGTAATATTCACACCTGTCACTCAAAGAAACCAGTCCAAGCGGGGAGCAGACTCAATCAAAAATGTTCCAATCAAAAAAGCTTAACAGTATTTGCCATCTTATTTGGTTCCTTCTTGCTGATTGGTATATTTTTAACCAACTTAAAGGCCCATGGGTTAAAAGCTAATAATGTCAGAAAGCAACACAAAGAATAAAGTCTTCTATACATAACGTACTCTATGGTGGGAAGGGTTGATTCAATGTAAATTTGAGTTTAGCCCTATTTTACTTTCCTCTTAGTGCAGCGTCTGGAATCTGACGGTATTACAGACTTGACCCTTCAATTTGGAGTCATGATTGTCTTAAGAGATCCACAAGTAGCGGTGTCGAAAAAGCCTAAAATGAACTCTTTTTGGATCTCTTGAGATGACTCCAAATTCCAGGAGTCAGTGAGAACGTCAGACTCCAGACGCTGCACTAAGATGAAGTTTTACTGGAGCTTAACTGAACTATAACAACTCATTAAAATTAAAATTTCGAATCTATAGCAATAAGAAAATTTGTTGACATAGTTTAAGACGGTGCGATTTTTAAGAATGGTGAGAAGATATTTTTATTCTTAAGAAACTCGGGTAAATCTCTTAAATAGGTTAGCAATGTCTTTACAGATTTACAGTATTATGATGATAACAGAAAGGAAATATTTAGATATAAATTGCATTAGGCAAATTTTTTTAATATTATTTCTTGATAAATTTATAAATAGTATAATATTCACTATATTTATTTTCAGATATACAATGTTTGATCACATTTCCAGCTATTATTAAATATTACGTTTATGTTAAAAGATTTGGTTTTCTAATTACTTGCAATCAAAACGTTCACTCCCACATCCTAAAACGGTAGTTTGCGCTACTCGCCATTTCAGTAGACAGTGTGCAACTTGGGAGCCAAATTTTTGCAAGGTTCCTCTGCTAAATCCATTTACACTTAAACTTCCAAACTTTAAAAAATATTTTAAAACTTTTCAAGATTTTTTTGAATGTAGGCAGTTAGTATAACATTTTTTAATTTACACTAATGTAAAACTGATAGTTTATATCATATTTAACATTTTCATATAAATCAAGTCTCTCGAAAGGTGACTAAGATTTTATGAAATTATCCAATACATATTATTCACTTTAGGCCTGAATTCTATAGCTCTGCTATGTGCTGCATAATTTCAATAATATAGGAAGATTTAGTAAATAATAAACTGTATAATTTCAACACAGCTGGACGATAAAGAAATTTGTAAAAACAAAATTGATTTTGTCTGAGAATTGCTAAAAAATAATCTAGATTATCCTTGTTTAAAATACTCGTGATTATATAAATTAAATTCAATGACTGATCGATGATATTTTACATAGCAGGCAGTGAAATGTGGGGAATAATTCAGTAAACGGATGGTTATAAGACTAATATTATTTTCCTTGTTAGACAGTATATAGTTTTTAGATGGTCTTATGTTGTTTTGGGTTCGTCGATACGGTTTTCGGTTTTTAGGAGGAAAATTAAAATCGTCTATCTGATTTGGGACGCATTGCACTACAACCCGCAAAACAATTAAACAAGACCAATTTAACAAAATTCAAATTTTTATTAAACACGGACTTCTAGTGGCTTATATTAAATAGTTTCTAACTGTTTTGATATTAAAATAGCCCTTTTCAAATTTATTGGCTCAATAGTTTATGAGCCTCGATTTTGAGTGTAGTGTCAGTTTACTGGATAACCCTGGTTTATTCCGGAAGAATTTGGATCTCTAACGCTAAAAAACCTGTAAGTATGTCAGGGCAAAGCTTATTTTCAGATTTATTCAAAATAACTACCATATTGAAGACTCTTGAAGCAATTGAAAAAGGTCTACACAAGTGGTCAGTAAAAACACTTTAAAAATGAATTATTGGCTAAAAATAAATTATTATTTAATAAATTAGTATATAATTTAAAGTAAGTAAAGAATACATTGGTGTTGTTTTATCAACTACTAATAATTACAATGACAAACTACAATTTTAACTATAAATAATAGCCTATATAACAACCAAGCTTTAATATCTAATAAACTATAAATTCAAATCCAGCAATGATGTTTATTTATTACTTAATCTATTATAATATTTGTCAACTTTGTTTTTGTACATATTTACATACGTACACATGCGCACATATAAATTCATAAATACATGCATACACACAACGTGAATATTCTATTAATATATACAACGTGCTTAAAGTAGAATCGAAAGATAACGCTATGTTTATTACTATTATCAATAAATAATAGTTTATAAAAAGCAGTTATTTTATAGATCTTTTCAAACCAATTTTAAATTATTAACGGTCGAAACTAAGTGTAAATCACAAAATAAATATAGAGTAAAGAAGCAGAAATGAAAGAATAAGAAATTATTACAGAATACGGGTACTTAAACTAAGGAAGATATTTACCTCAATGCACTATTAAAACATTTTATATTACAAACATTCAAAATCCAATGTTTCAATCTAACTAAGAGTACATTTTTATGATTTTACTTGTGTCATTTCCAAGGTTACATTATTAAAAAAAATTAAATCTCTATAAATAAAACTCTGTCCTAAAGTCTAAAATATGTTTACTCCTGTTTAATCTATAATCAAACATTTTCCTAAGCATTTTAAAATATATATTTTTATAAACAAACACTTAATTAAGGAACCGCTTAGATTTTATTTTTAGAATATAATTTAATTTATTCATAATATTTTATTTCTTTCAGTACTTTTTTATTGTACGTTATGTTAAGCAAACTTAATTTTACTGAAAAATATATATACATTTATAGAAAAATTTTATATTTGACTTTTTTGTGATGTAACTAAATGAAATTGGAAGTAGTTACACACTTTCATTTTATGTAACGTCAATTGATAAGACTTAAAGTTTTCTTCGCGATTCTTAAAATTTAAATTATGTTATGAAAAGAAATTTAAATGTTTACAATTGGTTGAACAGTTGGTAAAAATAAATACATATATGTGAGTCTGCATAATATAACATAGGATTCCTAACAGGTCCCTTACAGTACATTTTGATGATATTTGGAGCGTATATAAAAAGCAGATCAAAATATATAACAAAAAGAATAATATGAAAATGGAGATTACAATGCTTTGGTAGACTACAATGTATAAACTTATTCCACTTACCTGGTTCGAGTAAAATGGAAAACGATGTTGTCTATTTGAACTTGCAGTGTTGAATGTTCTCTGAGGTATGGGAAGGTTCTTCTTGAATGGGAAGAATCAGAACCCCAAGTAATAACCTGTCAAATAATATTTATGTACCGTAACATTTGTGTTCCGCTGCTTCTGTTGAGAACAATGATTAACCATTGATAACCTGTCAAATAATATTTATGTACCTTAACATTTGTGTTCCGCTGCTTCTGTTGAGAACAATGATTAACCATTGATAACCTGTCAAATAATATTTATGTACCTTAACATTTGTGTTCCGCTGCTTCTGTTGAGAACAATGATTAACCATTGATAACCTGTCAAATAATATTTATGTACCGTAACATTTGTGTTCCGCTGCTTCTGTTGAGAACAATGATTAACCATTGATAACCTGTCAAATAATATTTATGTACCTTAACATTTGTGTTCCGCTGTTTATGTTTAGAACAATGAGTAACCTGTCAAATAAGAGTTATGTAGTGTAACTTTAATCAACTTTTAATTATGGAAACAATACTTAAATAACTAACGCCATCAATATGTAATTATTTGTGACTTATTGCTTGTAGACCAGTCAAAACCGAAATAAAAACCAATACCGATTCCAGTGAAAATGTAGAATGACCTGTTCAGTTCGAAAGTTGGTCTGATGTCTTTGATTATGTGTCATCCGACTGAAGGGGTTTTCAGTTCTAAATATTAAGTTCTTTAGCTGTCCTCATATGAGTGTTGGGTTAGCAGCACCTCTTCGTGGTTGTACTATCAAAAAACATCATCAGAACTGTCGAACTACAGACCTATCAGAAACGATGACTCATCGAAGTCATCAACCAGCAAACCAGAGGTGGAAAATTTAGGAATAGGCCACTATAGTCTATATTTGAGTATTACTTATGTACAAAATCAGCCTATTACAATTTTATGTTCTGAATGGCAGGACCAAAACTTTTCCGCATATCATCACCGAACCTGATCTCCAAAACCCAAAAACGACCTTTTAAAAAGTAATGTGGAAACAATGACTTTTCCAAAAAGAGCAAAACCAACTTTAAACCTAAATATAAATATCTCGGGTATATTCCTCGGCCAGTTTTATATAGCATTTTGTTTCAATACGACTGCTATTCTAACTTGCAAAATTCACAACTCCAATGTTTGTTAACCTAGGTAATATTGATTTTGGAACGCTTATAATATTTCAAAAAAGATTGAGTTAATTCAAATTTTTTTGTATCTCAAGCGGTTTTCAAGACAAATGAGAATAAATATATATTTTAATTGTTACAAAATCGACCTACTTCTTCCGACTGAGCCGGAAGGATTATTTAATAACATTATGTTGAGTTATGGTGTGATATGAGTGCCCTTTATTCTAAGGGCAGGGCCATACCCAGGATTGGAAGGCTCCGGAGAAGATATTCGGCCGGCCTCATCATGTACCGCCGCCCACCCCCGTACAAGTGTGGCGGCCTTAGTAAAATTTCCCAAAAAATCCAGTCTGCGTACGGGTCTGATTAAGGGTCTAATACTTAATCCAGGACTAAAGAAAATTACTCTTTTAAAATTACCATAATCTGTCACAGTTCCTCTAACTCCAGATTTCCCAAGTTTAAAAATAACAAATTAAATCTAGAAACAGTTTTTCATACGAGATATGAAGCTGAGGAAACCTTTTGCTGCACCTTAACGTGAAATATCTTCTTCGCAGATTTTGGAGTGACAGAATATTGTAGATGTGCCCAAGTCAGGGTTTGTAACCATGGTGGTAATAATGGGTAGTGACAATTATCTAGATAGATAGATATATAGAATTCTTTTATTGCAAGAACAAATAACATGTATTGCATTGGAAAAGTTAACTGATAATTTTGACACTCACACCAAAATTTTTTCTCACTGAAACATACAAGGATAGTACGAGTACATTCATTCGACTCAACCATTAGCCGATTTTCCAATCCAAGTCCCAGCTACGGAGTCAGTCACCTAAATTGGCTGGGGGTCATGCCCATTTATATGCCTAAATAGCTAAAGAACGTTTGATAGAATCTGGCGACCTGTTAATGAAGTGGTCACCCGCTTGTGGGGGAAAATGTTCAGAAACTACAGTGTTGTCTTCCAGTTTGCCAGCCTTCTATGCCCCTAGTGTTATACTTACGAATGCCTTGGCCTCTTGTCAAGGCGGGTGTAGTCATACAAATCAATGTGGTTTCAAAAATGTATAAAGTGAGAGCGTTAACAGTAGCAGGGTTTTGAAAGCCTCCTTTGCACGAATTTTAACTATGGAATATTTCGAACAGATATTTCCGAAGCCGGAATGACCTCATGAATTCTGTTTTTGCCCAAAGCAATACTCCGTAAAAGAGGTGTGAGCAAATGAGCCCATAATACGCCGTCATCAGCATCTGAATTGGGTAATGTTTAGCTAACGATATAAGAACATACATGCCTGAGGATAGCTTGTAATAGACAGCATTGATGTGGTCATTCCACGTAGTCCAAGGAAGTTTATTTACAATCAACAGTCTGCAATCATTGTGAAATTTTTAAATCTCGGAAAATATGACAACAGATGCCACTAAAGTTAACTTGTTATACTATTGGTTCTCATTGAGAGACTGTTTTGCATTCTAGCTTCAGAACTCCAATATATCAGCGTTTAAACGTAAAGCACGTTTTGCATAGGAAATATCTGCTCACCACTTATCCCAGTAGGGTTTGATATCCCATTTGATAAGGGGTTCTACTGGAAGTCCAAATAACATCTATTTAGTGAATTTATACCCTGCCATTTACAATGAGACAATCGTAACTGTATTGTTTCATAACAAACAGTAACCTCCTCTTGCAACTAGCTTATTAGATACTAAGTATTGCCGGCTCTTGTACTTCAAAACAAATTGAATTCAGTAAAACTCAGTAAATCTTAAATTAATTTATTAGATGTTTTTACAAATACCTACGACACTGTAGTAATATTAGATCTACCACTGTTTCTGAATATTTCTTTAAACATTCAAAATAAAAGTATATTTCTTTTTACATGTATGTTTTGCATACTTATTGGTAAGAAAAAAGAATTAATTAATTAATTTGTGGACATATTTAGATATATATATATATAAACGTCAATACGGTAGTTAATTTAAAATTAGTATATGTAAAAGTTTGACATATATACAGTATATATATATATATATATATATTTATTTATTTATATGTATTATGTATAAAATTGTTTTCCGCTTCTAAAACTAATTTTGAAATTAGCCAAACACATGTAAAATTTAAATTAATTTAATAAAATTAGGACTAACCGAAATAAATGGAAATTATACTATATAGTTTACCCTGGCTTGAGTTCAGATTTCTGCAGTAAAGGTATTGACAGATATATAGCTTTTTGATCTGTAATCCACATCTTACAGTACAAGATTAATTTAATTACAAAATGGGCACAATGGTATTTGACACTTTGTGTACGCTAGATTTCTCAATTTATAAAAAAAGAATAAAATTGTAAGCTAATAAATAAAACGCACAGAGAAGATTCACGTGCATGGGTTCAGTATAAATATAGCGTCATAAGAGTTCACAGTACATAAATCTGTGTAGCTTGGTCAAACACAACATACGAAACACAAAATAAACTATCACAAGTCGGAGGGTATAAAACACTACCGGAATACATAGCAGACACCACCCATACATACATGCATAAATACATATCAGACACAAGACATAAATACATGCATTAATACATGGCAGACATCATACATAAATGCATAAATCCAGATCACACTCAAGACATACATACATGTATTAATACATAGCAGACACCAGACATACATAGATTTATAAATACATAGCAGACACCAGACATACATGAAAAGTCCATATAAATACAGGTACATAGCAAAGTTACTCGAGATTTTATATGGCTAGTCTGAAGGCGATATAAAAATAAATAGAATTTTCTGGCATATACTTTTCATGAGTCTTCTACTACAAACCGACTTCGCATGTACTAATTTTATTTTGTGTTGATTAAGAAATGAATCAATCAATCAATCATATTTTTATTGCGTTCAAACAATGTTACATTGTATTTGCAAATGTCAATAAATAAAGTTAAAATCCTGCAATTCGCTATTCTAAGATTCATTCACTGCTCGCATACATACATTAAATTACATTCTCCCTCTCATTCATACATGGCTTCAGTATCGGTACTAAGTTACGAAAATTTAGTGGTCCCAGCGGCGTAACATGAACTCATCTACAGAGTAAAACACTTCAGACAGTAGAATTTCCTTTAATCGAGCTTTATACAGGGTTGAGTTGTTGAGTTTTTTTATGCTCTCAGGGAGATTATTAATTAATCTGACACCAGCTTGTGAAGGAAGTTGTTCAGATGCCAGTGTTCTATGGTGTTGCATCCTGTAGCTGTCCCAACCTCTAGCCCTTACATGGTCTGCCGGGGTCAGATCTGACCCCAGGGATTTTATTTTTACCATTAATTCCCTTTCCGGGGCAGCCTGACGGCTTTCTCTCTAGGTATTCTCAGTGCTCACTAGGCAGTACTAGAGGGCAGTAGTGTTGTGCTTTACTGGCTTTCTGTTTTCCGCTACGAACACATTGGGGTCAGTTTTGACCCCACCAGACTCTTTACGTTTGTAATATTTTTCTTAATGTGTTTTTATTTGTAGGGTTGAACAGTGCTTTTTATCAAGAAAATTTTTGTTTAAATGTTCTTAAATAGCGGTTGTGTAAGTAAGTGTTTTTGTCATAATGGCCACTAGTAAAAATTTACTCTTAGAAGATGAAATACGCGACATGTTACATGCAAACCTGTCAGATGACGATGTAGGTTCTAAATTTTCAGATGGCCCACCAATTGAAGACTCAGATGATGGAAATGGCTCAGAGTTGTTTGGGGATGACACCGACGAAGATCCCGACTATGTTCCGGTACCTGGTGTTGAAGGTCATGAGTTGAATTCTTCTAGTAACGACAGTGATCAGCAAAGTCAAGGTCAGAACATCGTACCTTCTACACCCTCTAATCGCGTTGCTGTTAAATGCACCCTTGGTCGTAGGAACAAAACAATGATAAAAAAAAATATATCACCATTTAAATGGTGTTTGGACCTTCCCCCGTCTTGTCGGACAAGAGCTCACAACATTCTCACCCACATTCCAGGGGTGAAAGGCAATGCTAGGGCCAACAAACCCGACACCCCATTATGTGCCTGGCGTTTTCTTATCGATGATAGTATATTAGAAAATATTTTAGAATGTACAAATAAAAAAATTACGGAAATGTCTGCCAATTATAGACAAAAAGCTCTGAATTGTCACCATTTTGATCATCTTGATAAAGTTGAGTTAGAGGCATTTTTGGGATTAGTGTATCTTGCGGGGGTTTTCAAGTCCAACCACGAAGATGTCTCTGGACTATTTGCAACTGATGGAACGGGCCGTGATATTTTTCGAGCAGTCATGGCTAAGCAGAGATTTTTATTTTTGCTAAATGCACTAAGATTTGATTTAATCGAAACAAGAGAAGAGAGGAAAGTGAATGATCCTTTAGCAGCTATCTCATACATTTTTGATAGAGTTATTGAAAACTCAAAATCCAACTATTCTTGCGGACAATATCTGACAATAGACGAGATGCTGGTACCCTTTAGAGGAAAGTCAAAGTTTAAGGTTTATATGAAATCTAAGCCAGCCAAGTATGGGCTTAAGATATATGTCCTTGCTGATTCGAGGACATCCTACTGCTTGAATGCATCAGTTTATTCCTGCCGACAAATTCCAAATCCTAGTAATCTTCTCAAACCAACCCTTGAAGTATTGTCACTGGTAGAGCCTATCAAAAATACTAATAGAAACATCACAGATGACAATTATTTCTCTTTAGTTGAGCTGAGCACACAGTTGAAAAATAAAGGCCTAACCTATGTCGGAACAATGAGGTTTACAAATGACAAGACTCTGGTTTCGTACGTTCCTAAGTACAATAGATCAGTAGTACTACTTTCAACGATGCATCATGAAAAAAGCATCCTCAATGAACATCATGCAATGATTCCTGAAATCATTGATTTCTACAACACGACAAAAGTTGGCGTAGATGTTCTTGACCAAAAGTGTGCTCAATTTTCAGTTGGACGCCGTACCAGAAGATGGCCAATGGCAATTTGGTATGCATTGATGGACATAGCAGGTGTCAATACCCGCATCATATACCAATCAGTGGAACCGGATTCTTGCGAAGCACGTCGACTTTTTCTTGTGGCTTTAGGGAAAAGCCTTATTCACAACCAACTTGTTAGACGCTCACAAATGACTAACATTCCCCGGGAGCTAAAAGAAACAGTGCAACGAGTTTCTGGCTGTCACGTTGAAGGTCGGCAAGCACGTATCCAGCAACATCAACCTGCCTACGAAGACCATCGTCCTCCACCACCTAAAAGGCAAAGATGTCACATATGCCCTAGAGTTGTGGACAAAAAACATCCTACCTGTTGCTCGCAGTGTGGGAAGGGAGTGTGCAAAGCTCATAGCGAACAGGAGATTGTTTGCGAGTCCTGCGCCGATTGATTGAACTTGAGGTAATTTTTTAAGTTTAACATTTATAAGTAACAATAACCTAATTATAATAATTATTTATGACTTAATTTTAACAGGCAATATACCCTAAGTGTTTTGATAAAATTTCCCTTTGATTTAAATACCTCAGTATTAACAGTAAAACATAACGTAATATAAACAGCAAGCACAATATTTGTTCTTGAAAAACTTAGGTCAAATTCAAAGCCATAGTTTCAGCAAATATGTTACCTAAGATGAGTGATTTGTTTTCAGGTAGCATTTAGCAGCTGTCTAGTAAGAAAATATGCAAGAGATTGATGTAAAAAGTTAAATTTTTAACTTTGTGGGACATTTTAGTACACATAATTTAAAAAAAATTATTTTATAAGACTATTATATATGTGTAATTATAATTTTATATACTAGTAAATTTTAGTTTCAACGCAACTAACATTGTTTTATAAGTAATAACTACCTACAAATAAAATATGAGTGTTCTAAATCAAAGTGTTTCAATACAAACCTAAAAAGAAATTGGGGTCAAAATTGACCCCAGCAGAGTAGTTACGTTATTATTTATCGCCAGACTAGTTAAGGGCTAGTATCATACCTGTGGACGTCCCTGCCACGCACTAACTCACATCGGAATCGGCAATACAGAGCTACATCCAAGATATAGAGGCAGGGTAAAGTCAGAAAACCATGCTCCTTGAAGCTTCGCGGCACGATTCTCTAGGATTCAATTTGCACATGATTCTGATGACTTTTTTCTGAAGCCTGAAAACTGTTGAATCTGATCCTGGCACATCCACCCCAAAGGCGTAAGCCGTAGGTCAAATCAGGATATAAAAGGCCAAAATAGGCCATCTTTAGAACGTCAAAAGTGCAAACCTGTGCCAAATTCCTCAGGGCAAAAACGCCAGAAGCAACCCTTGCACACACATGCTCAACACGATCGGTCCAAGTTAATCCTCTATCGAGTTATATTCCTAGAAATCGAGTGGATTACCCTTCCTCTAAGAGGGTGTCCTCTACCATGACAATGGGTCGAATTTCGTTAACTTGTTGACGGAGACAAAAACTTATATAATTCGTTTTTGTATTATTTGTTTTAAGATTTAAGTCCGAGAAATACTGAATACAAGAATTCAGTTCAACAAAAGTTTCTATTTCCAGAGCGGTATTTGATTTTGCTCTGACGCTGAGAGTCGTGTCATCCGCATATTGGACTATCTTTCCATTCTGAATTGACAGTCTAAGATCGTTCACATAAACTAAGAACAGTACAGGTCCAAGGATAGATCCCTGGGGGACCCCCTGATTCAAAGGAACTCTCTGTGACTGAACATTGGAAATTTCTATAAACTGATATCTGTCACTGAGATACGATTTCAACCACTTCAGTGGCAGACCACGTACCCCATACGATTCCAGTTTTCGCAAAAGAGTAGCATGGTGAACACAATCAAAGGCCTTCGAAAGATCGAGAAATACACCAATTGAGTGCTCCCGACCCTCAAAACCCTCCACGATCGCATCCACAAGGCTTGTGATAGCATCAATTGTTGATATGTTTTTTCGAAATCCAAATTGGCTTGAAGGCAAAATGTCAAACCTATTGAGGAAATCCATGAGTCTTGCAAGAAACATTTTTTCAAATACTTTACTTAAAATTGGCAGAATTGAAATGGGACGATAGTTGCTTGCGAAGAAAGGATCGTCCTTCTTGAAAACTGGAATCACTTTGGCTGTTTTTAGCTGGGCTGGAAACACTCCTATTTCAAAGGACATGTTAACCAGTCTTGCCAGTGGTTTCAAAATGTGCTTTAGGTAACGTTTGATTAGCCACACTGATATGTCACATGATTTTTTAGTGTTGAATCCCCGTATCACCCCCGCCACCTCGTCCTCGCTAGCAGGAGAAAGGACCATGGACGATACCGGTCCCCTTATAGGTTCCAAACTAGATCAACTGCCGCTCAAAGGCAGGTTCGACACTGCGGTTGAAAAAAAATTAATAAACTCCCTGGCCACTTCTTCAGGGGTCTGTAAAAGTTCATCCCCAACTTTAATTTTTATAGGTTTTGAAAATTTGGAATAATCTGGTTTTAAATTTGAGTTAATAATTTCCCATGAATGATGAATTATCATATTTTTAAAACAGCAGCGATTGAACGAGCTCTTTTATTTTACAGAGCCATTCCTTTACTTAAGCTTAGATAAACTGTAGTTACACAAATTATATTTAATTAATTACATATTCAATATTTTTAACTAATTACTGATTCAGTCATGATATATTATCAAATTTAAATTATGTTTCGTTTATACTATGTAGTTTTTACGGATAATTCGGCCATTTTTATTTGTATTCCTAATGGTAACTAATGGACATACCTAATGGTAACTGGTACTCAGTATAGGATATTTTATGTTGTGGTTATACATTTTATAAACAAATCTAGACGTGGGCTACATTTGTACGGGTTGTCCCTAGGAATATACTTAATTGCTTACAAATAGAAGAACGTAACCTACAATTTGTAGAGTGTATATTTTGGTACGGAAAACAAAATTTATGTCTTATTTATTTTATTTCTATGTGTTGTGAATTTTAAGCACGATTTGCCTACTTCGCATTGTTTTGGCAACATTATATGCAAAACATTAGATTCCCTAGCAAAATACATTATTACTACTGTAAATCTTCTGTCTCAGAGAATTTAGGACACATAATTAAACAATTGAGGTTATTACACACCTTATTACGTCAGTAACTGTAATTAATTGTCTTAGTTTTAAACCAAGACAAACAATAAGTTATATTTTTTCACCTATTTAACTATGTTCCTTTACATACTCACATTGTCCGTATCAGACAGAAACTATCTGATAAACTTATCAGCGCAAGTCCAAAAGCTCAAAGGGCAATTATAAGTTTTAACAAGGCCATATTGACTTTCCCACTCCCATCCAATTATTCCATTTGAATGAAACAAAACAGCTAAAGGACGCATCCAGAAGCCGTCTTACTTAGAGAAGTTCTTAGTTTTGTTGTTACAAGTTTATTGAGTCCCGTAGTACTTTGGCAAGCATCAAAATGATTATTATTAAATATAATAATCCTTTATTGCATTATTATTGCATTTATTTACAGTTGTCAACAGGATTCACAATTCCCACACACATTCCCCACAATCACATCACATTTCAATAACAACTCCCTAATCGACACATTCAGACTTACAATTATGCCCACATACAATCAAAACACAGTCGCACTGACTTCAGATCCACCACTTTCATATATTAGTTAAAGTTAGATTTTACTACAGTATGGTCCAAGTTTATCAGTAAATAAGAAATCTCCTGAATATCATCCTGTCTTGAGATAGCACCATATGTGCATTTTGAACTTAGTACAGTAGTCTGCATAGAAAACAAAACTTCAATTAGATTAATTTAAAAGTAACGGTTTGTATGGAATAATCTCTTTATGTATAATGATACTCCTTAAACTCCTTATTCTATATATAGACCTTAATTCTACTTACTTACACCCAACCTTAAATCCTACTTATTACTATATGCTAGTGTTGTTACTTATTATCATTCTCGAATTGGAACCTTGTAATACTACACAACATACGCCTACTGCCTGAAATGTGGCCTATAACAGAAGGCCTATTAGCATTATTTCACTATTAGCAATAGATTTAAAACAATTAAGTAATGTATGAGACAGTTAAGTTAACTTCATTTTTGCCCTTGGGATCTTAAATGAGCCAAATATTGCAAGCCCTTAAAATAATAATCTTATTGAAAGGTGGACTTCAGTAACGGGTGCCTGTGAAATCAACTTTATTAATCAACTACTAGTTTCTCACATACTGGAGTATCAATTTAGATTATTTGACACTAGTTATAAATAACAAACAGGTGTTTATTGTACAACAGAGGGTGCTCGTTAAGCAAACTTTGAAACGTACAAATAAATGATTTCTTTACACTTAGTAAGTTATCTCGTACAATGTTCTTCTTTTGTATTCTTCCCTAACTATGTACATCAACATAATATAAAGAATACTGAAAAAGAATCAAGTTCCTAAACGTATCGAAAATATCCAACACAATCTTTTGTTGCATTGTTAGAATCAGTTGAGAGTTTTAGGAAATGGCATTAATAATTCAAATGATAAGAATAAAAAGAATGTTTTAACAGGTTTACCCGTGTAAGGAATTAGTTATCAATAAAAAAAACACATGTTTGATTACTATTAGTGTTCTTTGACATAAATTCTTTCCAACTGTACGTTAGATACTATCCTATTCCCTACCCTAAAGGGTTCTGACATATATGGCTAGTCGTTATCCTGAGAACAGCACTATTTGGTATGTTTTGGCAATCTGCCTCTTGGCCGCCGATTGGTCTGATCGTCTTTGATTGCCCAAATTATGTCGCTTTGGAACTTCTTCCGCTGTGATTCCTCGACTTTAGGGAACACATTAATACAGTAAAAATAGTTTATCTTGTACTTTCCTATTTAAATACATAAATCGCTAATTTTAACAAGTTCAGAGCATTCTTACTTTTATTCTGACCAAAATAGGAGCTTCTTTACAATTAAACTGTTTTTAATAAATTACAGGGAAATTATCACGGTGAATTAGTTTCCATACAACTTAAGAGTAATATGGACTGTTTGTTTCTAGACTTAATTGGGCCACTAAGCAGAACAAAAGTATGTTGAAAATTTAACATCCAAGCAATAACCGATCCTGTACGTAAACTAAATTGGTTAAGGCTCTTAAGTAAATATAAATCTGGTAAATAAGCCGGAGTATATTGTGTTCAACGTTTGTGTATCTAAAATAACATACTTTACCTGGCTATGCCGCATATTTTAATTGTGTGTACTGTAAAAAGTGTTACAGCTGCATCGTAGGACATTAGCTCACAAAGCCAGTGATAATTACGTTGAGCTTTGTATTCATAATGTAAACACTGCATTACGGAATATTATTACAACTCAGACTGATCAGAATAAAAACCTATAATATGTGCAAAAATAAGTTTTCACAAAGCATATAGTGAATTCTTATCTTTACATCATGTAGTTTATGGCCCAATAAAAACTGCAATCAAATCTTATCTAAATTAAGAAAACTTAACGATCAGTTAAACGAAAAACTGCCAGCTAACTTCATGATTTAAGGAGGGCTGCATATAATGCAAAAATGTAGAAGTAATTGGAAAATCGGAATAATTGGCAGTTGACACTTCAATCAATCAACTTTTATTGCGAATACATGATGCCAATGTATGAAAAATTCAATAACTAGACCTCAGAGCTAAAATTTTGTACATTCTCACTACATTATAAATACACCCAACCATACAATTCAACATTTATTCATCTTTCACCCATTTACAAATTGTCCACCTACAGCACCGAAGTCAATCTCCTGATTGTGTCATGCCTAAAACGCGATACCATTATAAAATGCTAGTGACGCTACAAATCGTTTCAAAAGAGTTTTAGCAAATTGGGTATCGCGGCATTCTTTATCCCATTGCACAGTTTGATGAAGTGAACACGTTCGTGTGAGGGCAGATGTTCATAAACTACCGTTCTGTGTTTACCAGTTCGGTAGTTTCCTCTGCCTCTGGTCTCTTACTAATTATTGTCTTGGCCCGTTTTCATGGCACATTTAGATATACAGAACAGAGGTTGGCACAATTTAGAGACTTGGCAGAGTCAACAGCCGAAGTTTTTTGAATTTTTCTATAAAAGACTGTCGGAAGTTCAAATGAGCGATTATTCGAATCGCTTGCTTCTGCAATTGTAACACTCTCGTCAACTGGTTGGTTGAAAAGGCACCTTACAGTACTATTCAGTAGGTAATGTTGGAGTTAATTGAGCTATTTTGTACCGTTAATAAAACCTGAGTAGGATAATATTTTGCTAAAGACCTAAAAAAAATTGCCTGAGGATATTTTTCCTCAAACATGGTCAATGTGGTCATTCAATGGCAACCCTCGATCAAGGTGGTGTATTCTAAGGAATTTAGTGCTTTATACCACTTCCAGAATTGAATCAACTCACATGATTGCAGGACCACATTCTGAGTCTAACGTCCGTAGAGCTAAATTCATTATATTGGATTTTAGTATGATTTTCCACTGAAATAGAGAGCCGTTTCATCAGCCTACCGCATTAGTTTTCCATGCAGTAGTGATAACACAATGTTAATGACATTTATGAGAAACAGAATTGGACTGAGAATTGGATTTAAGTTTTCGCTTCTCGTTCGGTGAACTCATCGTCGAAACGCGCATAATACATTTGTTACACCAGTAGTTTCACTTTTACGTAATGAATTAATCGGATCACTGTATAATTGAAAAACACAATTATTACACACTAATAACACGTCTTTTGTCACGCCTTGACTAACCCCCTCGGTACAGAGAACAGCTCGTGCACATTAATTTATGATGATTTAATTAGTTGCTTTCCTTTTCATCTTAGAACTGACTTGGTATTTGGTTACAACGTTTAAAAGGAGCCGCATCTTACAGCGTAAATCAATCGATCAGTCTATCGGTCAGTTCCGCTCGATCGGTCGACACTGTCCATAGCTTAACTTATCATAGTGCGTCGCTTGTCATAGTCTGCTATTCGGTGTGTGTTAAAGCGTCATTTAATGTTTAACTAACTTATATATTAATTGTAAATAAAAGACGTTTTGTATTCCTTTTTGCTTTCATTTACATCAATAGATAAATCTCAAATCCAAGAAATGTCTTAGTAGTGCGAGAAATGCGATGAGATATATCTCATCCATGAGTTTGATCAAAGTCCCACACTGTAATATAATGTTTAATTAGGGATGAGTTTCACGATCGGATTGAAGATTACAGAATTAACACCAAATTGAACAAATGTCTGATACATGTCAGTCAGGTGCGTGGAGATCGAGAGCTCATCTTGACTTCAAGATATCGCTGTCTTTAGAAGTGGAGTGTGAGAACAATGACGTGAGGTTCATTCAAAATTATTCAAGGTTCAAACTTATGTGAATGAGGAAGGTCTCTAGTGTGCTTCTTAAGAACTGACCATGGTAAAACTAAAACTAAAAATGCAGTAAAAATGCATTTAAAAATTCAGTAGTGTCCCAATATAATAAAATAGTGTTATTTACTTAACTTTTAGTACACTTTTTTCTTTGTAATCTTTTCCAAGTAAAGTAAAAATTATCTTGAAGTTAAAATCTTCGTAATTTATGGCAAAATTATTCAAATATATTTGATTCGTTTATACTAAGTAGTATTAAAAATCTCAAATTTAGGATTGATATATTAGTGGCATAGATACTCAAAATCTTGCTTAGTATATAGATGATTGCTTTACACGTATGTTTATGTTATGAAGAGGGTACTACGAGTAGTTTGTATGTGTGTTCGTGGTGTGAACCCAAGATCTCTTACTTTACATGCCAGGCTCTCGTGCACATCTGGCAAGTGGTATGTCCTGATTAGAGTCCAGGTACTACGAGTAGTTTGTATGTGTGTTCGTGGTGTGAACCCAAGATCTCTTACTTTACATGCCAGGCTCTCGTGCACATCTGGCAAGTGGTATGTCCTGATTAGAGTCCAGGTACTACGAGTAGTTTGTATGTATGTTCGTGGTGTGAACCCAAGATCTCTTACTTTACATGCAAGGCTCTCGTGCACATCTGGCAAGTGGTACGTTTTGATCAGAGTCCTGGGGCAGCAAACACTCTGTAAATCAATCATTATTTAAATTAAAACTTGATACATTATGAAGAGTTATACTATACACATAACAAATCGTTCTTTGCAGTCATTGGTCCTATTTAAAGCAAATCATTGGTTCTCTTTTCCGTTGAGAATTTTTGTCCAAAAAGTTCTTTAGAACAATTCTAAATCACTGTAAAATAGTCTTTTAAAGTCTTGAGTAGCATCATGCTAAACTTTTTTCTGTTTAAAACTATTTTTGCAGCACAGGTGCCGACTTTTCATCTTGTTCTTCCTTTTCAAACATATAACATCAACATGTAAATTTACAGCTGACTCAAAATCCATTGCACAAGTGATAGTGTGTCCACCACCCTCGATCAGGAGTTCGATTTAGTGCAGACAATACACAATTTCTCAAGTTCGGCGTTGTGTTGCTCGTCAGACATAAAGTATGGGGGTTGTCTTTGTTAGTACTCGCTAACAGGGCCGTTAGGAAGTCAATGCCCGTAAAATTCTCCCTTATCTTGATCTAGACTCGGCTTTTCCAAATTCCACCCGATCGAACATTTGGTCAGATTTCAGAACATCTACCTGGGTTAGCAGGCGCTGACGATCGTCAGTCAACTGAGTTACACTCGCTTCGCTCTCTCTCACTGAGTGCTCAACATCTGCATGTTAAGCCTCAGCAATAGTTAATCCGCCTAACACTCCTCAATCTTTAAGGCGTCCGAAATCAGAGTTGCTCATTTCCCTCGCAGCATACCTCCTACTTGTACTTGAGACGTTTATTTGTCACCATGCAGAGCGCCTGTCTTTGAAGAACAGATATACTTTTGTAGAACTTGTTTTTATATTTTATATTATTCAATATTGCTACAAGTTACTAAGATATGGGAAGAGGTTCTTAAAGTTTACTTAATTACTTTATTATCTATAAGGAAATAACCATCTTACACACTCAGCAAGTGCTAGGAATTTTAGAAGCATGTTTAAAAATATTAATACCCTAATTAATGTAATAATTAGATATCATGTCAGAAACAAAATGTATAAACATTTGGGAAGAACAACAATACCGCAAACAATGCACAGTTTGGTAAGGTGGGTCTTAAGTTTTATACACTAAACTTGCTCTACCAGCTATACCAACTCTGTACTACAACTTACATAATTGGTGTTAGAAGTATTTGCACATTTGGACATTACAAGATTATGGCAAACAATGCTGAGCTAAATGTACAAAGTTCAGCAGTAAACAACAAAGCGGGAGCAGGAGTAACGTTGTGGTACCGACCAACGGTGGAGGAGTTGGTGTAGAGCATATAAAGTAGACTAGCCTCGACCTTGGACAATACAAATATTATGGCAAACAAAGCTGAGCTAAATGTACAAAGTTCAGCAATGAACAACAAAGCGGGAGCGGGAGTAAAGTTGTGGTACCGACCAACAGTGGAGGAGTTGGTGCAGACCATATATAAAGTAGACCAGCCTCAACGTTGGACAATACAATATTATAGCAAACAATGCTGAGCTAAATGTACAAAGTTCAGCAATGAACAACAAAGCGGGAGCGGGAGTAAAGTTGTGGTACCGACCAACAGTGGAGGAGTTGGTGCAGACCATATAAAGTAGACCAGCCTCAACGTTGGACAATACAATATTATAGCAAACAATGCTGAGCTAAATGTACAAAGTTCAGCAGTAAACAACAAAGCGGGAGCAGGATTAAAGTTGTGGTACCGACCAACAGTGGAGGAGTTGGTGTAGACTAAATAAAGTAGACTAGCCTTGAACTCACAACTAAAAGTTTGCTTACTTGGTCAAAAGTGTAGGCATAAATGCAATGCTCAATTCAACTGGATACCATGTACTGTACTTATGATTTTATATATTCAGGGGGTCTCAATAATATTTTATCAAAACTTAACTCGATTTTCAGCAGGTAAAAACAAATAATACATGACAGTCTATCCCACATATAGTTTAGTTTGGTAGTTGTTTGGCTGTATTTGGGTTTTGTAAAATATTATCTGAACTATACTTGAGATAAAACCTTACACACTATGGACTTGCCATTTGCATAATATTTTATGTTTTGACTTTTTATAACTTGCAGATTTTTTTAAATACTTTTAAAACTGTTTTTTACTGTCACCTATTTTAATCGGACACCTGCAAAAAGTTGCGTTTTGTATAATTGTGTTAAATAGATATGATAACGTCTCTGCCAAGTTTCTTAAACTTATCTAAACTAGTATTTATATGTAGCACTATTTGTTAGCAAGCAGATCCCAAACTTACAGATATTTGGATTTTATTACAGATGTATTGACCAAGGGATGGGTAATGTATCTCAGTGAATAAATATTCACTCTACAACATAGGGAAAAAGATTAAATTTAAAATAACAAAATTATAATAATATTGCATAAACAGGATTGGTTCCACAATTATTAAAGAAAATGTTTAGTTCGATAAATATGTATTACTCATTACGACGTTAGTCTGTCATCTCTCCTTATAAGACTATTACCGTCGTCTAAATTAATAAGCAACATTTCGTGCCCGCTTACACTAAAAATTAACAATCATTATATTATAGTAAAATATTAAAATAGTAGGATATTGTGATACTTGTGATAAGCAACACACAAAGAACCAGGTTGGTGTGTCGGGAAGGTAAAACAGAATGACTACATGTCGAGCTTCCTGCCAACCTTTTTGTATTGGAAAGTTTTGTAAGGCAATAAACAGCAGAAGTATGCGAGAATGGTGTTTCAATAAATAATAAATGCTTTTACAGTATAGCATGGACTAGATACAATTACCAATAAACCAGCTTGGAAGTGTCAGACTGTTTTACGATTTCGCTTTGGTAATCCAATAGATTATTTATTGCCCTTTGTTTAATATTTGCAATATGTATAATTAGAGAAGGCTCTAGTTTCTATATTTAGAATAAAACTCATTAATATAATTTAAAACCGTTTAGATCATTCCAATGTAAAAAAATCGATGAGCCAGTTTGATGGACTTTGGCTTTGTCATCCGATGTGACGGCTGTTTCTTATTAGTGGACTGATATCGCGTGACGTCATTTTTAGATCGATCTTGTCTGATAAATTCTATGTTTTACTAGACATCTGATTCTAACACTGTGTGCTGTAAGATATCAGTCAGGTTTACCAACTATCCGAAGAATGAAACAAAAATCCCTTCACACAACCATACACCTATGGGGTTTTATGAATTATTTGGAGAATAGGAAAGTACAACATAAATTGTATTTTTGTAATCACTACAATATCTACTTTCCATAAGTACAAAAGGGTCGTTGTATTTAAACAGTTTGATTCGAACCTTACAACTTCTGCTGATTGGTCTTGTAAATGTTTTCCTTATAGTATTAAAACACTAGAGGAAATACTAACAAAAGATCTGTGACAATTTGACAATGTTGACCAAAAACCAAAAACCGAGCGGAACGATTGAACGACGCAACCAATAATCAATTTGGCCACATTTATTTGTTGGCCTTATTACACAAAAATTTGTGCATTTCATCTTTGTTGCGTCTCTTATAGTTTCCAAGATTCCTCCAGTGTGCTTAAAATGTGGAACACACTGTATATACTTGTATTACGCACTATTGCAGTACGGACAGAGATAAAATGTGTACCTAATTTGTGTTAAGATAGAATTAACTGTAAACAAAGATAAATTATAATTAACCTAAACACCATAAAAACTAATAACGACAGGCCAGGGTGCGTCTGTGTGGTTTATGGCACTAAACAATGAGTGCTAAAATGCTGGATCAGCATTTTGGGACCATAAACAATAAACAAGCCTCTCTGTGATCAGCAGCTTTTGCGGTTTGGTTTTTATATAAACATAAATTCCATTTAGTACAAGTTGTTCTATTTCTATAATTGTTTTATTAATTTTATTTTCAAAAATAATTAACTATCTCCTTAATTTAAATAACTCTTATCCTTTATTGACATTAAAGCTATGTTAGAGAGTGACATAATTCTTCCATCTTGTTTTATTTATTTATTCATATTTTCCTACAAAGAAATGGCAAATCCACTTTCACTGCTGTAACTAAAACACTATACAGACAGTTTATAGAGGTGCAAAGTTTAGGATCAATCTCCACGAAACTGATCCTTTGTACCGATCAAACTCTGTTGTCGGCGTGTAAATGCAGCCTTTGATACATCTCCTTTTGTATATCCTCTACTTCTAAAGAACATATTCAGGTCACTGAGTTTTATTCGATTTGTATTCCATTCAAAATATACCGCTTAGAATGTATTAAAAGTGGAGACAAACTATTTACTTTTTATAGTGCACTAAATAGTAAAAGGGTCTGATTATTAAGGCGCTATTATATTCTATTATTATATTATACTTTTCCTCAATGGAAAACACTTATATCTATATCTGTATGAATATAATAATCTATATTGAATCAAATATGTAATAATCATCCACCACTGCTAGTTTTCTTAAATATTTTGACTCTTTTTTCATGGCAATTAGTTTAAATTACTAATCAAACCACCTTAGATTAAATTAAAATACATAGAAATAACACAGCTCTTTGAAAGTGAAGTATATATCAAATTGTTTTTTTTATATTTTGAAATCTATGTTACATACTATCAATAGTATTATTATTTATTAGCAGACTTTGTAAACTTCAATATGCTCAACTGACATCTAAGCATTATACATTACAAAATTTAATTCATTGAAACCTTACCTAGAAAAAATATAATCATCCCAAATGAATAAAAATCATATCGTTTGTAATTACTTTTAAATATTTATACCAGTTTTAGCTACTTTGTTAATTTTTAAAATCATCAACGAAAAACGAGTATAATTGGCAGTCTCAACACATTAGTAAATTTGCTATATTTTTAGCCTTTTAAGAGCCTTATTAACTTAGTCAGTGCACTAGAATTACTATATCTTAAACACTTACTGTACACTTAAGTACTTCATTGCGTACTTGGAGTCAATCAGACATACACAATATATTACAGTTCTTCTCTCACATTAGGCTGAACCAAATTTATTTAGAACTGACAACTTTCACCATAGGTCTATATTACAGGAATTTAATCAAAAGTAATAAAAGTACACCTTCTTATTTAAATTATGATGTATTGTATTAGACTTGCGTTGTTATACTGAGGTACTCGAGCATAGACACAATAAACACGTTGTATATACTTCTCATTCCTTATAACCTGTGACAATGGCACACTGTACCAGATACGGCGGTTATCGGTGTATTGTATGAGACTTGCGTTGTTATACTGAGGTACAATAAACACGTTGTATATACTTCTCATTCCTTATAACCTGTGACAATGGCACAGTGTACCAGATACGGCGGTTATCGATGTATTGTATGAGACTTGTGTTTTTATACTGAGGTACAATAAACACGTTGTATATACTTCTCATTCCTTATAACCTGTGACAATGGCACAGTGTACCAGATACGGCGGTTATCGGTGTATTGTATGAGACTTGCGTTGTTATACTGAGGTACAATAAACACGTTGTATATACTTCTCATTCCTTATAACCTGACACAATGGCACAGTGTACCAGATACGGCGGTTATCGATGTATTGTATGAGACTTGCGTTTTTATACTGAGATACTCGAGCATAGGCACAATAAAAACGTTGGATATACTTATCCTTCCTTATAACCTGTGACAATGGCACAGTGTACCAGATACGGCGGTTATCGATGTATTGTATGAGACTTGTGTTTTTATACTGAGATACTCGAGCATAGGCACAATAAAACCGTTGGATATACTTCTCCTTCCTTATAACCTGTGACAATGGCACAGTGTACCAGATACGGCGGTTATCGATGTATTGTATGAGACTTGCGTTGTTATACTGAGGTACAATAAACACGTTGTATATACTTCTCATTCCTTATAACCTGTGACAATGGCACAGTGTACCAGATACGGCGGTTATCGATGTATTGTATGAGACTTGTGTTTTTATACTGAGATACTCGAGCATAGGCACAATAAAAACGTTGGATATACTTATCCTTCCTTATAACCTGTGACAATAGCACAGTGTACCAGATACGGCGGTTATCGATGTATTGTATGAGACTTGTGTTTTTATACTGAGATACTCGAGCATAGGCACAATAAACACGTTGTATATACTTCTCCTTCCTTATAACCTGTGTCAATGGCACAGTGTACCAGATACGGCGGTTATCGATGTATTGTATGAGACTTGTGTTTTTATACTGAGATACTCGAGCATAGGCACAATAAAAACGTTGGATATACTTATCCTTCCTTATAACCTGTGACAATAGCACAGTGTATCAGATACGGCGGTTATCGGAAGAAAACCGAATCACGCAACTCCGAGCGTGGCTGCTGCTTGGATGGGTGACCGCTGAGCGACCCTGTCCTTGCAAGCAGCCCGCCTGCCCGGCCATTGGTGGTGGTTCGGAAGTCACCTTTAAGCCTTTGGTATACAGATTAAGTATTAGGGACAGGGTTTCTCAACCCTTACTTCACTGGTAAAATAAGATATTCCTTGACTCTGGACTATTTTGTCATATCAAATGCTCAAGCACCCATCAGACAAAGAGCTAGTCTCTCTTGTTTACTCCATTAGAACAGTTTCTGAGATTCATGTTTAATTGGCTGAGTTTTGTGCCAGAGTCAAAATCTGCGTCCATTTTTACTACTTAAAACACATTGTTTCCTAGTATTATTCGCTAGCCCTCTAAACACATAATCCAGTAAATACTAATTGTTTACTTACATTTTTCCTTCATTGTTGTTAATTAAATACAAGTCATCGATTTTTAAAAGTTAAATCTAATACATTTTTGCCACGGTATATACCAAAATGGATCTCAGCTTTTATGTTGACGAGTATATGTAACGCCTACTCAGAAAATTTTGTAGGTTTATGGCCACATTTCAAAACTTCAAAACAGTCGTGCTTTGTAAGAATGTGTATTGTTCAAGAAACGTGGTTTATTACAGACCGAATCCCTAGCAGAATCACTCTTTGCCATCTCAACCTCTCTGCAGTGAATCTTGAGTTTGTCCTACACATTTTAAAAGTAGCTAGTATTAGAGAAAAGTATTTATTAAATTCTCTTAATTTATTCAAAAAGTGATATTTTTGTGGCTCATTGTATTAAATACATTTTTAAGTTTTCTTAGTCTTCAATAAAAACATTCGTGAACAAAGGAGTATTTTGACCTACAATCGGTTCCCACGGTGTATCTACGACTTGTAACAAGAAACTAATGAAAGCAAATGTGAGTAAAAACGGTATAAAGACAAAGGTCTAGACATGACGTTATCTCTTTGAAAGGGAATGAGATTTTGATGCTGTGTGGTTGGCGGACTTATTCGTCAGCCCTACCCACAATACAACATTCTCTTTCAACTTAATAAAGTACAATGCAATTCAACTTTGTAATACAGTACGTCACTAAGGTGCTGTTTGTGTTATTTAGAATTAATAATTCAAATGTTTACTGAAGTCGGAAAATATTGGTTTAAGATATCTTAGACGTATTCTACCGAGCATTAAGGACAGGATTAGAAATGCAGTTCATTTGGTGATGAAATCTTGTGTGCCGTTGCCAGATTTGGAACTCGCATTAAAATGTGCATTCAAAATTAACAGTTTGAACACCTATAACGGACCATAACATATTGAATACTCACTCACATAGAATAAAGTAACACAAAAGCATTGAATCTGAAGTTGTTACAACTCAATTGGATCAAATATTGAAAACAAATATGTAAAATAATAAATAATTAAACAGTAAATCATTACTTGTGTAGTTTAACCAGAAACCCGGATAAGTCGGTAAAGGGTTAGAAGAGTCATTACCATTTGTAATAAATAATATTATTATTGTTGTATAATTCCAGTACTTTTAAATGTCTTTGCATTATTCTGTAATATAGTCAGTAAATCATATATGATTCGTATAAAATGTGCAGTCTTCCTACAATGCATATTTAAATGCTTTTTGTAATGGATGTATGTATATTTAGTCGTGATTTTAAAACCTAACATGATAAAACTGTTTATTTTATATACTAGAGATATGATTTTTGTTTAGGACATTTTTTTACTTTTCTTTTAACTATTGGTCGATTTACTTTGAGTTAGCAAAGTACTTACATAGTGTTTGCTTTACCTAAGCTACATAAAATATTTCATTTTAAAACTGTAATAGCCTCTCTTTAGAAATAGAAAAGTTTCTATTGTAACTAAATATGTATATTATGTTTTAGGTATCAAGTCTTTTGAATAATAATATCTCCATTTTTAAGCAGAAAATAATCGTGAAAGCCTCATTGAATAAAAAGGTTCGATAAAATAATAAACAATGTGTTTACCCTGGATTGAACAATGTTTAATTACATGGGGAGCCTAATTAAACCAGATGTGTTAATAAATAAATAAAAATATATGTGTGTGTGTGTGTGTGTCTGTGTGTGCGCGTGCGTGCGCGCGCGCGCTCATACGTGTTTGTACATGTTGTAAAGGTATTCATATATACTCGTAATTACAAATATGTTTTCGGATTATCGTGGTTTTGTGTTCTGATGGTTATGATCGTATCTGTAAACACAATTCCCTATTATGAATATTATACCCCACATCGCAAAGTCCTAATTACTTGTGCACTGCATATAATTATGTGACTTTATATTTAATTAAACAAATTAACCTACATAGTATTCGCACAACAAGATCAAACGATGCATAAAAGTGAAATGCAATGCTTTAATATGCACTTGAACAGTACCTATACTATTTAGAAAGATCGGTAGGCCTATAGTGACACGTAAACTTTAAATTACTGCTACTGATTGATGTAGAAACTAAAATCAAATATGATTTTCATGAAGTTTAATTCGACAAAAGAATCTTATTATAATAAAATTCATATCTTAATCAATCTTGTTAAAATTTGATAATTACAAATTTCATAGCTATAATTTGCAATGCATGGTCTTCAAGGTATACAGGTTCCTGTAAAGTAAGAAAGCAAATTTCAATGCTTAAGTACGGCAAATCTTTAACGGCGATGACACCTTCAAAGTATTGTGATCAAGGGTATGTGAGCCAGTAAATTACTCCATATAAAGCTCCTTGGCTTTAGCACTTTTTCCCCCAATCAGCGCCATGTGTTAAATGGATATCAGCGCACGCCTCATTGCTGTCCATAGCCATCTTATAAATAATTACAAATTTAAGGAAATAAATCGTGTCAGTGATTGCCAATAAAAGCCAAATCCAAATTAAATCATCACAATACTATCTTATTTTGAAACAACTGTTGTGGATACAACTGATATTATTAGATTTTTAATTACAAAACAGCTATTAATGATCCAAAGGCCAATAATTAAACAAAAATTCAGTTCTTGGATATCTGAGAATATACATTCGGTAAGAAAACAGAAACATTCTCAACTAAAATAGGTGTAATTATTTCATTTTTAAACTGATTTCAACAACTGTGGTATGTTTTTTCGTCGTTACATTGAAAAAAATTATTATTATTATACCTATCATTTTAGATTGACAGTTATAGAGATATACAATTTTGAAAACTTTTAAATAGTGCAGTTTAGAAATGGAGACTGATAATATTTCATTAAATCTTGTATTAATGTCCCCTTGATAACCTTGATAAACATTAATGCTAACTTTTGTGTTGTTCGTACTAACACGTTTTAAAATATAAAAACATATGGACAGAAGCACGAACGAAGAAAGATATTACTTGAATTTCGTTTCAATACAATGTTTTGCTTGTTTTTTCTGTATACTATCATATCATGAAGATGTGCCTACCTCTCTTGGAACACCCTAAGTATATCAACTGACAAAATATATTTTTAATTAATTTTATATTGTTTTATTTTATTTCATTACGTTTAGATTTTGTTACCCGTAAACTCTAGTTTTCGTGGCAAAACCACTAAAAACCATCTTCTGATAACATTTCATTACTTTCATACTGGTATGATAAGGTAGCAAGCATTTACATATTTCAATACTAAAACCATCAAACAATAGTCGACTGCACTGATATCTGCGTTATCAATTTTTACGAGCGTATCTGTCTTTTACGATTTATGTCTAAGAAACGTTTATCAATGGTTACGCTAATTAGCCAAAAAACAATGGAAAATCTGTGCGCTTGATATCAAAACTGTCACGGGATATGGTTTTATTTCATATC